>NW_006921699.1:6150548-6224049 GCF_000298275.1 Orycteropus afer afer | reverse complement strand
TATTTGAAGTTGAGACCATCCAGAGAGACATGTGTCCTTCTCAACATGCCACACTGATCATTGAACAAGTGTCCCAAAATGTGTAGTACAGACAATGGGAATATTCTGGTTTGAAGTAAAACTAAAACACAAGCTGAAACTGTTTAAATAGCAGATATTGCCAACCCATAAAACTGAGCCCTGGGAGTGGCCAGTGGGGGCTCACTGAAGATTCATCTGGGAAGGGGGAGCTGAGAGAATATTACAGCATCTCTCCTCTCTCTGGCCCTTCTCTACTTGACCAGTTCCTACTGCTTTTTTTTTTTTTTTTTTAATTTTAAAAAATCTCAAGTAGTAGAAGAGTAATGGAGGCAGATGAGGGGAATAGTCTACATTCTAATCCTCTAGGAAAGAACTGAACTTGAAAAGTCAGGTGGGTAGGGCATCTCAACTGTCATCAAAGACCTCCAGAGTTACCCATTGAAAGCTGGATTGGGTTTGATCTCCATGGCTCCAGGACTCAAGAGGATCTGTAGATAGAAATTTTAGAGACAATTACAGTTGAATTTAAGGAAGATCTTTTTGACACAGGTGTCTTAACCATGGAGCAGTGGTTGCTTTGAAGTGATGGGCTCCATGCCACTAGAGCTCCAGCAGAGGCTCTCTGAGAGCAGGTGCCTATGCTGGGTAGTGCATGGACAAGATAAACTCACACCTTCCCAAACTCAAGTTCTATAATCCAGATGAAGCTCTTCAGACAAGAGCTGAGCAAGAACCAGGATTGATGGTGTAGGTCAGTGCCAGGCTCATCTCCTTTCTTGACTGAAGGAATTGCTCCTGGGAGGGGTAGGGATCTCTAAGATTTACCTTCTTCTCTGATTACTGAGGGAGCTCTGGTAGCATAGTGGCTAAGGCACTTGACTGCTAACCAGAAGGCTGGCGGTTCAAACCCACCAGCCACTCCTCGGAAGGAAGGTTGGGCAATCCTACTTCCATAGTGATACTGCCTCGGAAACCCAAGGAGGGGTCGCTATGAGTCAGGGCTGACTCGACGGCAAACAACAACAACTGATTACTGAAGCCTCCACAGGGGCCCCCTGCTTCCCTTTGACATCTGCCCATTTCAGATTCCTGTGCTGGATGTGGCAGAGATCATGCCTACCCACAAATCTCCCTCACCCCATCCCACTGCCAAGCCCCCACTCCAGTGAGCTAATAGGCATGAATATTATGTCTAAAATAGAGGGAGTAAGATTTTATATGCCAAGTGTCAGAGCCAGGGCATCTCTGACCATTCCAAAATGTCAGTTCAGAATACCCTTAGCTTATAATGCTGAGTCACTTTTCTCCCTTGGCTTCTGCAAACACTTGGCTGCACTTCTGAGTCTCATGTTCACCACAACAACCAGTCCCTGGCAATGGAATATTCCTTCTTTGCAAAAGGGAATGAGGGAGGCAGCAGGGACATCTATTCGACTACCTCCAGGTTCTTGGGTTACAGGTTTCAGGTGTGCAGGCTGGTCACAGGGCAGAGCCTCTCATCACTGGCCTGTGGAGGGGCCCCGAGTAGCATGGAATGTTGTGAGCTGGGTAAATTTTAGGCCCAGGCAGCTGATCGTGTCACATGTATCACTTGAAATGCTTCCCTGATGACAACCAGTCCCTATCCAAGAACTTCATGTGGCCAGTTCCTGCCCTAACTCAAACCAAAGTCATCCTGGTTGAGTTTAGGGAGGCCCATGAAAACTTGTAAACAAATGGAGTTTACCGGCTCAGATTCTAGGAAGTGAGCTTTGGTAAACCAACCCCCCTGGCCTCCTTGCCTCTGGTCACTCTGCCAGCCTCAGAACACTCTTCTTAAAACACCTAGTCCCACTCTCCTTTAACATTTTCAAGGGCTCCTTGCTTTTTGTCCTCGTATCTACTGCCCACTTTGAGCCCCTCAACCACCCTACATAGTGGGCATGGTAGGAATTTATTCCCATTTAACAGATGAGGAAATTTGAGGCCCAGAAAGATTGAGTAGTTCTAACTTTCCATTATCTCAAGGCCTACAAAATTCTATTCCCTCCCTCATGGTACATTTGTGGAATGATTCTCTTGATCTTAATGGCCATATGTTGCTTAATGTAAGCTGAGGGTAGAGAGAATGAGGGGGATGAGGATCACCCATTGAACACAAACCCCTGACTAAATCTGGGGCAAGCCTACCCCAGGATGGCTGTTACACAGATCACACAGGCCTTGTCCCTGACAGAGACTTGGGCCCCATTCCAGAGCCTGGAGGACAGATGTCTCACCTACCTTTCTAGTGCCTGAAGGCCCTGCTCCATGCTGAACCCTGTCACCTCCCCAGCCAGGCATGGCATCATTTTGTGATCACTCCTATGGTTAATCCTATGCTCCTACTGGCCCCCTCCACTGGTGACAAATGACTCAGCAGCTATGATGGTGTTCTGCTTGTGTGAAGATCTCAAGCTCAGTGGATAAAGCTTCCTTTTCTCCCTGTGCCAAGTCCAGTCTGGACTCTCACTTAGCATTTCTACCAGCCAGCTCCACCTCTCCAGGCTGGCCTCAAGTTAAAGGGGCCCGGCAAATTCACCTGGATCTCACTGACCACAGCCTTTGACCACAGGAGCTGGGCTTTAGCTATTGTCTAGTATCTTCCAACATCCTCTCCCATTGTACAGATGGGAAAACCAAGGTACACTAAGACAGTGGAGAGTGAGAACTAGAACCCTGGTCTCCTCACCCTTGGGTCAACTGTATTTCTCTGTAGTATACAAAAAGCCTTTTGGGAAAGGGTTTAATAACTTAAAAAAAAAAAAAGACTTTGGGTTGAGTTGAGTTAGGGGATCTTGAGGTGCCATGGGTGCCCCAGCAAAGACAGAGGCTCAACTTGAACTCTTTTGATGTTGAGTCTAGGAGTAAATAGACCTTGAAGAGCTCTATTGAGCAGAGTCCCTTGAAGGATACCACGGAGCTTTTGTTCAGCTATGGGTTGGGATATGAGATGCAACAGAGGTTGTAACACAGGTAAGACAGGCAACTGCTGGGTTCTGTGTCATGGGCCACTGACTGAAGTCCTATTTCCATTGTTCTCACACCGTGGGGGTGACCATGGTGGGCTTGTCAGCAGTCTTGGATTTGCTCCAGTTTATCAACAACGGTTAATTGCTCACCACCATGATACCCTTGCCTGGAAAAGAGTAGTGGTGGACACGTGATATTTAAAACATACTAAAGAATTACTGGGAGGTTCTCTGGTAGTGTAGTGCCTAAGGTACTTGACTGATAACCAGAAGGCTGGCGGTTCAAACCCACTGGCCACTCCTGGGAAGGAAGGTTGGGCAATCTACTTCCATAGTGATACTGCCTCGGAAAACCAAGGAAGGGTCAATATGAGTTGGATCTGACTTGACTGTTTATTTGAAATTCTAATTTAACTGTCCTGTATTTTCATTTGCTAAATCTGGCATCTTTACCTTCTACCCACTGGAGGTCTCCCTCACCAGCCAGCAACCAGGACCCCTGTGTCCCTTCCCAGGCTCCCCTAGAATGGGATGGTATAGATGCTTCTGGGCTCCAGGCCTGGGCAGAGCACTGAGTAGTGTGCACCAACCACCCTGCTACATTAACCTTGTCTCTTAATCTTTCCCTTGTCTCTCATCCTTTCCTCCCTTCTTTTGACATTGTATGGAGACTGGCCTGAACCTAAAAAAGCTACCTTAATATTAGTATTTCATGCTCCTTCTTTTATCAGGCAACACCCACACAATGATCATGAAGCCTCACGTCCTCATGTCTGTCTCTCTCATCCGGGAAAGAAAGAGTGGATGTCCAGGGCAGACATACACAGGGCAGCTAGGGGCTCAACCTTCCCAGTGTGAAGGATTTGGCCCTCAGGGATGCCCCCACAAGCCTGAGCAGGTGAGGCTGAAACATGGGGGTCTTCTGGGAAGGGAGTGGGTAACTGTGAGACCACTTTGAGGTAACTCTGTTTCCCAGCATGAGTTGAAGGAGACTCTGTAATTCCTGAGACCTTCATCTCCAAGAAAATTAGAGCTACTGCTTCCTCCTCTGGCAGAGGCTACAGTAAGAGGGACTGGGAACACCGAGTGCTCTCTAACCCAAGGTTGACTTTACTTCTTTAGCAGTTACGAGAACGCATGGCCTGAGTCTCTAGCCCTCCTACCTTACTCAGGGCTGGGAAACCTGGGAAGGCCTCCGTCAACATCTTACTCTCCCAGGAGGCAACTTGCCCTTTAATGGCTTTGCAGTCCCTGAAGGTTGAAGCAGAGGGCCTTCTCTGCCCCGGCTGGCTAAGGAGAGGGAGGCACTGGCATGTAGGAGCCCCGAAGTCAGGGACACTGAAGTTCTGAGCCTAGGGAATGCATAGTGGCCCTGGTCCTGTGGGCCTTGGGAGCCAGAGCTGGAGGCAACTGAACCTGGGCCGGACAGGCAGCAGGTGGCGCCCAAGACTGCCTTACAGGAGTTTTGAGAGATGGGGAAGTTCAAAGTAAGCAACCTTCCCTTAGCCCCCAGTTCTCTATCCTCTCATGGCCCCTTGGCTTTACTTGCTGCCCATTCTGTGTAATTTCAAAATTCTGAGATGACTTGCTATGTCTGTCTCTTGCTGGCCTGGTTGTCCTTGAGGGGGTTGTGGTCACAGCGATCTTCTGCCTTGTTGATACACAGAACCTTGGATCTAGAAGGGCCCTTGGTGACCTACCACCCATTGTTGCTATCAGGTGTTGACTCAATTTTGATTTATAGCCACCTGGGCAAAAATCTTCACTGATTGAGGGAAAGATACCCTTGGCTCCCCCTGAACCTTCCCACTGTCCCTGTGGAGGTTCAAGGTGCTGGAGAGTCCACTAGTCCTGGTTTTGATGTTCAAATATATCAGTTACTAGATGTGTGATGTTAGATATATGTCTTATCCTCTCTGAATTGCAAGGGATAAAAACAGGGAAGAGCAAACGAAATAATGCCCTTAAATCACAGCACCTGGTGTATAAGGAGCACTCAAATATGAGTATCACTACCACGATTCCTTGAGGTAGAAGCAAGTTTCCTTGGGAAAGGGCCTACTGTTGGGTGTGTGCATAGATGGCAGCCCTAGCTGAACCCCAGGGTCCTTCACCCCAGTATAACAAAGCCTCACACCAGCCAGCACAGAAAACATTGCTTTATTAACTGCGTTTGCCAACACATGAGGAGTGCAAAGGGCTCTTTAAGACACAGGCCCTGGCAGGGGCTGGGGTCTGAAAGCCCCCATGGAGTGAGCAGGACAGGATGGGGCTGGGAGCTATGAGGCAGCAGCAACACAAGAGTCATGCAGGGCACAGCGGGCATAGGCCACACCAAGGAGGCCACACATTCTATTGCTTGTTAAGGGTCGCAAACATGGACAATGTACAAAAAGGAGAAATAGGTCTTTGCGTTAATGAAAAATACATTTTTTCTCTACAAAGGAATCTTTTCTAATACAAGAAAATAAATATTGCAACATAAGCCAAAAATAATTTAAAATTGCTCTTTTCAATATATTTTCAGTATTTCTCTTGTATATTAACAAATGGCACATCACTTTCTTTGAAACAAAGACAGAAGGCATCTCCTCCTGTGACATTCATATCATTCTCCCCTCCTCCTGATGTGAAGCACAAAGTGTTGGGTGCATCTGAGGGAGAAGGTGGCAGGAAGTGCCTCAAAGAACAACCAGAAGTTCCAGCCTCCAGCCCTGGCTCTTTGGCCAATGTGGCCAGCTGGATCAGAGGCATGGGAGAGTGGCTTCCCCAAGGACCTGGCTGCAGGCGTCCAGATCACTCTGCAGAGCTGTGTGTGGACATGGGCAGAGGTTGGTCACATCTGGCAGAGAGTGAGGAAATGCCAATGTCCGTCAGAATCGGATTTTCGAGAGCTGCCCCAGAGGCCCCACACTGTGCACACATACCACACACACAGGCACGCACACACATTGACGCATGCTTCGTGCCCTGGTTCACTCTCTCACACCCACAGTCAAACACCCATGGCTGGAAACCTGGGTGGCTTCTCCAAGGACACTGAGGCCCTGACATCGCAAATGCTCACACATTGTCACAAAGTCAGAGCTCATTTAATAAAATAAACCCTTCTACCTTTCTTCTCATTTGTTTCAAAATACATTTATGATACATAAAAATACTTTCCTTGCACATTATCCCTTCTCACCAAGATGAGGGAGAAGAAGGTGGTGGGTCTTTATCACATGATAAAGACGTTTTTTCCGGGAAGGAGACCAAGATGGGGATAGGAGTTGACAGCCAGAATGAGTTAAGAGCAGCTTCTCCCTCCTTAAGGAGGGCCAATGAGTGTGGGTGGAGGTGGTTAAGTGGAAGAACTCCCTTAGCCTCTGGCTGGAGAAAGCGTCTGCCTTCTCTCTGTGCTGCCCACCTTGGCCTCAGCAGTGGCCAAGCCCTCCATACCATGGGTAGTAGGCCAGAACAAGAGTGAAGGGACTGTGGCTAATGGGGAAGAGAACAGGGGCATGGACAGGTATTATTGTTCTCCTTGCAGCTGGTGGACATGCTGGAGGTAAACAGCTGGCTGGTGTGGAAAGCTCTAGGGCCTGGCCTAGGAATGAAGGTGTCACCAGCCAGATACACTTAGCTCTGCACAGGACACAGAGAGAACAGATAGGCCCCAGGGATGGTCCAGTCCAAAGCAATAGCCAATCAAGAAGTCAGAATCCAGACAGCTTGAGCAGAGGCTCTGTGATGTTTGCCAGCTGCTCCATCTGGCCTAACCAGTCCGTGATTCTCTACCTGTTCCCTTCCCCAGAGAGCCTAGCATGGAGTGAAATGGTAAGGGAGCAAGTGCTTAGTCTGCTAGACTTGAGCCATGCCTGGCACCCCCAACCCCTGGCAGAATTTGGTTGTTCTTTAAGCTTATCCCTTTACTTCCTGAGGGGTCAGATGGGCAATCCAGCTAAATGGATTGTGACCCAGAGCACAGGGGAGGAAGGAGGTCTGTTCAAAGGCAGCAAACCAAGACTGGGGCTGGGATGCTGAAACTGCACTGGCCACTACTTCCAAGGCAGGCAGGTGACAGACTTAAGCCCTACAGGGTAAGCTCATGCCATCTCAACATCCAGAACTCATGACACCCACTCCCTGAAAAGTCCACTCCAACTGGACATATTTGCTTGAGCCTTTGAACTGAGTCATTATCTTTGTTTCCCGTTTTGCTAAAATTCACATGAAACTGAGTGTCAATGACAACACCACTGTCGTACCTTGATCATTTTGGAGTCAGGGTGGGTGGTCAAGCTGTTCCCCATCCCGCTTATTTCCGCCTTTTGTATTTGTTGTGAGGGGGGAACCACATGGGACTTTTTCCAGGCTGGTTTCACTGCCAGTATCTTTCCCTTGTGAGTCTCTGACTTAAAGAAGCTCACAGGGGCCTACCTCAGGATCTGAAATCCAACCCCAGGGGGCAGTTCATCAGCAGAAAAGCATCCTCTTCAAAGAACCTGGACTCTGTCTCCTGGGGTATGTGCGGTGAACATGTTGCTATACTTGGTTGCTAAAGAACTCCTTTAAAAAAAAAGTCCAAATGACAAGTTGTTGGGTCCAGGCTGTGCTGTATTATGGTCAAAATATTCTTTGGCATCCACAGAATGATTCGACTGATTCACTGGACTTTTGCAAGGTTCTTGTTGGAGAAGTTCTGGCTTTACCAGTGGTGGAAGTGACCCAGGAGTAATTTGTAAAAGGAAAAAAAAAGTTTTCACGGAATTCCATTTTTGTTTGTTCCCTGAGCTATCACCCTGGGGCCACTCACTAAAACTCTTCAGAGCAACTACCTGGGACACAGAGGGTGGGACGGACAGGTGGGGCAAGGATGGGAAGGAGGGATGCACAGCTGGGGAAGAGGTTAAGGCTCTGAGGGATAGAGGAACACAGGAACATCCAGCAAGACTTCTAACAGCCCCAGCAGGCCAACACTGGCCCGCCCTGGGCCCCGGGATCCCACTGCTTGTTGGAAGGACGAGTTTCCAAAAGGAAACCGAGGAAGAATCTCATCTCTTACCAGGACTGGGAAATTTGAAAAGGCAAATGGTCTTGGTCAACTCCGTCTGGGAGTGACCAGACTTTGGCCGAGACTGGCCCCAAAGGGAGAAGGAAGTTGGAGCCCCACAATGCTTCTCTGTGGTGGGCTGGTTGGAGCCCACGCCCGTCTGGGCACTGACTGGCCCTCCCTTGCAGCTCCCTGCCTGCACTGGCGACTGGCTGTTTGGGAGTCCCCTGAGTAAACAGAGCAGCCTAGGAAGGATCCTGGGAATCCCTTCCCAGAACTGCTGGGCTGGGCGCTGCTGGCAGGGGTGGAGCAGCAAGGTGGGGGAGGGTTGCGGGGTGGGCGGGCAGGCCTCAGATGACAAGAGTTGATCAGTAACAGCTTTTGGTTCCTCTGGAACCAGCAGGCCCCCTGTGCCCCCTCAGTGCTTTCTCATAGAAGCTCGTTGTGCTTGTGACAGTGAGTAGACTCTGGCCAAGATCACATCACTTATATACTTCTTTGGGGATCCACAGAGTGCAGCAGGACCCCTGAAATGAAATTTGGGGGCAAGGCGGGGCAGACCCTTGGCTGGCCCATCTGCCATGAAATAATGCCCTAACGAGTCTGTGTCACCAGTGGCAGCGGACTGGAGTCCTGGGCTCTCATCACCTTGCCTACATCTAGCCAGGAGCCCATGAGGCTGTGCAGGCCTGGAATAGAAAGGGTGCCCCAGCAGGAGTGGTGCAGAAGACCTGGTATGGCCCTTGTGTCCAGACCCATGGAGGAATCCTAACATCCTAGGCCAGCACAGAGGAAAGACAACAGTGTGGAATCTGAAACTCTCTCTATATTAAAAATAAAACCATAACAGAGTGGCAGCCTCGTGGGTCTGGGACACTCAGCAGAGATTAGAAATGGCAGTTGTGACAGGGCTGAGGTCTTGTGGGTGACCAGGGCAGGGCCCAGGACAGGGTAGGGTGAGTTAGGAGGCCAGTACACCCATGCGGACCACCTCCTCAGCCCCTGCCTCCCGGGGACCTCGCTGTACCCCGCCATCCTCAGCCTCTATGTCTGAGTCGCTCATCTCCCCATCTGAGAAGTAGCCATCAGTCTCAGTGTCAAAGTGTAGCCTGACCTTTGGCCTTTCAGCCACAGTAGAAGGCAGTCCTGTCCCAGCCTCTGGCCTGGTACTTGGCGACCTCCGGCTTCCCTTGTTCTCACGGGGCGGCCGGAGCCGGCTCAATGGCTTGGGACTTGCCATAGGGCCAGGCACTTGGACATTTGGGTCGGCAGCCATGGGGGCTGCCTCGTCTGGGATCTCGGGGGCCAGTGGAGGGGGGCTCTCAGGGGCTGCTGGGATGAGACAGTCTCCGGCCATAGGGCTGGATGGCAAGTGAGAAGGTGTCCGCCGTGGTGGTTTCCTGGCAGGTGGCCCCTGACCTCCCTTGCCACTGCCTGCATCTTGGCCCCAGGGCTTCTTGGAGGGTTTGTCTGGAGTTGTCCGCAGACCCGGCCCATCCTGTGCCTGCGCTGGCTTCTTTTTGGCAGGCAGCCGGGTGCGGCCACGGGCCTTCCTGGTAGGGTCTCCGGGTCGCAGTGAAGGGTCCCTCATGAAGCTGAGCAGCGTCTCCTCATCTTGCAGCAACTCCTCTGACAGCAGCCCTGGGGTAGGGTCCTCATGGTGTCCGTTGTTCAGCGACCACTCACTCATGGCCATGTTCTCTGCTGTAATCTGCACCGACTGTGCCAGCCAGCTGTTGAAGAAGGTGCCATCGATAGGAAATGGAGTGGACAGGCCTGACAAAGGGGAGAAAAGGCAGGTGAGATGTCAGCAGGTAGGTATGTGTCCTATTCCCTCTTCCAGGAAGCCCTCTGTGACCATCACCTATACACAGCTGGGTGCTTTCTATCCTTTCCCCCTTCCAAATGAGTATCTTGTTTTCTCTATCCCTTCTGCAAACAGAAAACACCTACCAAAGAGCAGGGTCCACACCATATATCCCTCTCCTCAGAAGGACCACCCACCCCTAGGGCTGACTACATAATTTGTCAGATAGAATGCAAAATGAAATGTGGAGCCCTTTATTAAAAAATGAAGAATGTCCAACTGCAAGAGCAAAGCATTAAACCAAGCATGGGCTCTGCTAAGGGTGGGGCCCCATGCAAATGCACACAGGTGTCACATCCAGGAAGGTGGCTCACCCATACCCACACCCAGTCCTGGGAGAGGAGGATGGAAGGCAACATCCTGAGGCCACCAAAGGAATGTTTATGAGCCATGCCTCACAGAGCTTCCAAAGCAAGGTTTCAGGTGTGTATGAGTGCTGGGGTACATGTGGGTAGGAGGTCTCTCTTGGTTGTTAGTGCCAGCTCTAGCTCTAGGCCCTCCCTTCTTTACTGAGACAGATGGTGAGAATGAGTCTCCTATTAGCCACTCAAGTTGCTTTCTTCATGAGACTGGGGACAACAGACCACCTGGGGATTCTAAGGTGCTACTAGAGGAGACAACCACTCGTCTGTTAGTTTGTCGTACTGTGGTAGCTTCTATGTTGCTGTGAGGCTGGAGGCTATGCCACCAGTACTTTGAATACAAGCAGGGTCACCTATGGTGGAGGTTTCAACAGAGCTAAGGCAGACTGGAAAGAAGAATGGGGCCATCCATTTCTGAAAAAAATGCCCAGTGAAAACCTTATGAACAGCAGTGAAACATTGTCTCATGCTGGAAGATGAGGCCCTCAGGTCAGAAAGCACTTAATCTATGACTGGGGAAGAGTGGCCTCCTCAAAAGTAGTGTTGACCTTAATGACATGAATGGAGTAAAGCTTCTAGGACCTTCATTGCTGATGGGGCATAACTCAAAATGGGAAGAAACAGCTGCAAACAACCATTAATACTCAGAACATGGAATGTATGAAGTATGAATCTAGGAAAACTGAAGTTGTAAAAAATGAAATGGAACTCACAAAGATCAATATCCCAGGCATTAGTGAGTTGAAATGGACTGCTATTGGCCATTTTGTATCAGACAACCATATAGTCTACTATGCTGGGAACAACAAATTCAAGAGGAATGGCATCACATTAATCAAAAACAACGCTTCAAGATCTATCCTGAAGTACAACATTGTCAGTGATAGGATAATATCCATATGCCTACAAGGAAGACCAGTTAATACTACTATTATTCCAATTTATTCACCAACCACTAAAGCCAAGATGAAGAGATTGAAGATTTTTTTACTAAGATATGCAGTCTGAAATTGACCAAACATGCAATCAGATGTATTGATTATTACTGGTGATTGGAATGCAAAAGTTGGAAACAAAGAAAGAATCACCAGTAGCTGGAAAATATGACCATGATAATAAAAATGATGCTGGAGATTGCCTGATAGAATTTTCCAAGACCAATGAGTTATCCATTACAAGTATCTTTTCTCAACAACATAAATGGCAGCTATACACATGGACCTTGCCAGATAGAACACACAGGAGGAACCAGACTGACTGTATCTGTGCAAAAAGGCAATGGAGAAGCTCAATATCATCAGTCAAAACAAGGATAGGAGCTGACTCTGGAAGAGACCATCAATTGCTCATACACAAGTTCCAGTGGAAGCTGAAGACAATTAAAACAAGTCCATGAGAGCCAAAATATGACCTTGATTATATCCCACCTGAATTGAGAAACATCTGAAGAACAGATTTGACACAATGAACACCAATGACCTAAGTCCAGATGAGTTGTGAGATGACATCAAGAATATCACACATGAAGAACCCAAAAGGTCATTAAAAAGTCAAGAAAGGAAGAAAAGACCAAAATTGATGTCAGAAGAGACTCTGAAACTTGCACTTGAACAGAGAATAACTAAAGTGAATGGGAGAAATGATGAAATAAAGAACTGAACGGAAGATTTCAAAGGGCAGCTTGAGAAGACAAAGCAAAGTAGTATAATGAAATGTGCAAAGACTTGGAGTTAGAAAACCAAAAGAGAAGAGCATACTCAACATTTCTCAAGTTAAAAGAACTAAAGAAAAAAAAAATCAAGCCTCAAGTTGCAATATTAAAGGATTCTAGGGACAAACCAGAAGGTTGGTGGTTCAAACCCACCAGCTGCTCTGCAAAAGGAAGATGAGGCAATCTGCTTCCATAAAGATTTACCACCTCAGAAAGCCAGTGAAGGCTGCTGAGTCAGAATTGACTCAATAGCAGTTGAGTTTTTGCTTTTGTTTTATGGACAAAATCAGGAAGGGTGTGCATCAGGGTTGTATTCTTTCACGTTAATCAACCTGTATGCTGAGCAAGTAATTTGAGAAGCTGTACTATATGAAGAAGAACATGGAATCAGGATTGGAGGAAGATTCATTAACAATCTGCAATATGCAGATGACACAACCTTGCTTGCTGAAAGTGAAGAGGACTTAAAGCACTTACTGATGAAGATAAAAGACAACAGCCCTCAGTATGGATTACACCACAATATATAGAAAATGAAAATCCTCACAAATGGACCAATAAACAACATCATGATAAATGGAGACAAGATTGAAGTTGTCAGGGATTTTATTTTACTTGGATCCACAATCAAAACCTGTGGAAGCTGTGCCGTCGACACAACTCATAGCGACCCCTCCTTGGGTTTCCGAGGCAGTATCACTACGGAAGTAGATTGTCCCATCTTCCTTCCAAGGAGTGGCTGGTGGGAAGCAGCAGTCAAGAAATCAAATGTCGTATTATACTGGGCAAATCTGCTGCAAAAGACCTCTGTACCTCTGTAAAGTGTTAAGAAGCAAAGATATCACTTTGAAAACTAAGGTGCACCTAACCTAAGCCATGGTAGTTTCAATCGCATCATATATGCATGTGAAAGCTGGGCAATGAATAAGAAAGACTGAAGAAGAATTGATGCCCTTGAATTATGGTATTGGTGAAGAATGCTGAAAATACCATGGACGGCCAGAAGAACGAACAAATCTGTCCTGGAGGAAGTGTAGCTGTAATGCTCCTTGGAAGCAAGAATGCCCAGACTTCGTCTCACCCTTGTTTTCAGAAGGGACAGGTCCCTGTAGAAAGTTATCAAGCTTGGTAAAGTTGAGGGCCAGTGAAAAAGGGGAAGATCCTCAAAGAGATGGAATGACACAGTGGCTGCAATGATGAGTTTGAGCATAACAAGGATTGTGAGGATGGTGTAGGACTGCCTAGTGTTTTGTTCCGTGGTACACAAGGTTCCTATGAGTTGGAGCCAACTCGACGGCACCTAACAACAACACTAGAGGAGAGGTCTGGAAGAGAACTCCAGCCTAATCTGTGAGAAGTGCTTCAGAAGAAGCACGTATCATCCTGGGGAGACAGACTCTGTCCAGAGCCCAAGGCTGAGGCCCCTCCAAGGCTGCTGTGCTTAAGGATGCAGTGAAGATGGCAGCTGGGGCAGGGCCTACTGCCACTCTCAGGGTGATTCCAAAAAGGTTCACTGGCATTTAGGGGAGGAACTATTTGAAGATTTCACTGCCCACCCAGTGGGACCTTAGATAAGAGGAATGTGCCAGAGTGGGACAGGGATGGAGGTTTTTGGCAAACCCTCACTTCCCAGCATGGAGGTGGGTTTGTGGAAGGGTCTAGAAGGCCTTGAGGCCCCCCCTGAGGGCTTCTAGGAAAATCAAGCATCCAGGTACCCAGCCAAGGAATGACCAAGTAGTTCCTAAGCTTCCAGTCCACAGATGGTGGTCTTCTCAGGATGTCAGATGGGCCTCGGAGATCTTGGTCTCCTTTGTGGATATAAGATGTGCGTACCTGGGAGGGTCTGGTCACACCCCACTTAGGCCTCAGTGTCCTGTTCTGTGCAGTGGGGATGTTGTGGTCTTCCTTGGCTTTATGGGGATGCAAAGTCAGGTGATGGTGCAAGCCTGGCTGTGTCCAACAGGCCAGCATGGCCACTCACTCACCCAGCTGCCCTAGGACAGACTCGTGCCCGGCCTTCACTTTCTCCTTCTTCTCGGGGCTGCCCTTCGGGCCCTCATGGCCTTTCTTTTTTGAGTCGTTCTTCTTGCCCTTTGCCCTCCTTCCAGACCGCTCTGCATCAGGGAAAGCAAGAGAAGGAAGGAAGCAGTTATCTCAAGCTATCTCAGTCAGAACCAAGATCACTGCGTATTATCCCAGAAGTCCTCGAACAACCCAGTGGCTCACCCTCCAGGCCACTCTGCCCTTCATCTGTGCTCCCAGTGAGAGTTGTAGTGATCCTGGGAGAACTGGGCTCCAGTGGGTCAGAGGAGGCCAAAGGACAGCCAATGGAGGGGAGAGGGGTAACTGCCCATTGCTGGCCTTGAAGGGCTTAGGGTCTTGTGAAGGGTACAGGGCTAAGAAGAAAGGCATGTGTAGACCAGACCTACATGTAAGTTATACCCTACATGATCTACAGGGCTTCTTGGTAGGTGGGAAAGTTGACTGAGGGCAAGTCTGGGCAGGGCAAGGCCTCAAATGCTAGGCCAAGGAGATGAACATGAAAGTGGAAAGAACACTACCTCAGGAGTCAAGAGGCTCAGTTTCCAGTCCTGATATAGTGGTTGGCTCCCTTAACTTAAGTCCCCTGCCTCAGTCTCCTGGTCTACTTTCAAGATCAGGTAGTAGATGGAGATTCATAGTACACACCTGGTCCTTCCTTCAGTCCATGACCATGTAGGTAGGTCTAGGGAGCTACAGAGAACACTGGAGCAGGGAACGAACACATGGAGGGAGAGGGCCCATAACATTCAGATACAAGCTCTTGTCCCAGCATCTCAGACAGAAGGAAGAGAGCTTCCCAAGTAAGACTTTAAGTAGAATGAGAGGTGCGGCCCCAGCTCTGAAAATCTTCCTAGCTCTGCTGTTAACTCACTGTGTAATTTCAGGGCAGGTGCTTCCTACTTGCTGGCCTCAGTCTCCTCATCAATAACATAGGGTCAATGCCTAAATACTTGGAGGGGGGGAGGCTTCTGTGGTTCCTCACTGCTCTGAGAATAGTCTGAGCTCCTTCTTCAGGTCACAAAGCCTTGTCCACTTGACCCTGACACCGCCTCAGGTTCACTTTATTCTTCTTCCTTCTGCCCTAGCTGCAGCCATGTCAGCTGCCTACTAGTTTCTCTAACAAGACCTGCTCTGGCCTCTAGGTCTCCAAATACACTGTTTCCTTGTCTTTTCTTTTACTTGGTTTAGCTTGCAGGCTAAATATCATCCCCACTGAGTGGCCTTCTTCAGTTCTCTGGCCAAAACAGGCATCGGCAATATGCTTACAAGCCCATGTCACACCCCAAGGGTCAAGCATTGCTACAGTATAGCCACCAGCTTCTGGCAGGGGTAAACCAGTTTTCTTTTCAAATTCCCTGCCCTGAACTGTCACGCAGCTCAGGAGCTGTAAATGCCATCATTGCAATGCATGGTTGGGTCCCTCCAGGGTCTTGATCATGTTTCCAGCAGGGCTTTGAACTGGTTTCAATTATTCAGCCATGGATGATGCAGCAAAACTGGAACAGACCTGAATTTCTAAAATATAGGTGTACCAGAACAATAATCACAATGGAAAAAAACTAAGTATAAGCCTTGGAATGGGAGACTCGGAAGAGACATAGTGAGCCCTTTCAGGAGCCTGACGCAAGAGGACTGATTATTGCCAGGGACTGTGTAGAGCGAAACACACTCTAGGCAGCACTGTCAGTTGCTATTTTTAAGCCGGGCACTGCTGTTTATGACTCTGCTGGTCAAGAGATTTGGTTGCTATGTAACACACACATAGTTTTTAAGAAGGAGTAAGTGTCTAGCAGGGTGTTAACTCATAATTTTTCCTATTCTGGTTATCATTCTGGTACACCCACATTTTACAAATTCTGGTCCATTCTGCTTTCTCTCTTTTGGCTGTAACTGAACCAGGAAGAACCAGTTTGATTCACTGGTTTCCAGAATTCTGTGCCTCAGGGCACTGCTCATGTCTTTCCATTCAATGCTTCCTTGATTGTGGGTACCTTGTGCATGGGGCCCTGGGCCCTGGACCACCTTTCCTTCTGTATGTATGGCCACAGCAGATGCTAAGAAGTCTTTGGACATTGCTCTAGTACCATTTCTTCTGTTAAGCCATCTTTTTTTTTTGTCCCTGCATTGGCACCACTTTTAGCTTCTCAGTCACCAGTTACCTCTTCAAGATGTTCATTTTCTTTATTCTTCCAGGTGGTGAGCTCTATGAGGGCAGGAACCCAGTCCATTCAGTCCCTTGAAGTGTGCCTTGCAGGGTACACAGTAGGTGCTCAGTTAGTGTTCACTGAACCAATGAACACAAGAGGGAACCTGGAAAGTTTCGGAAACCTGGAAACTGCCAGCCTTGAGGTCCACAGCGAGCTCTGACATCTGCATGGCTGCAACCTGCCCTGATCCAGCACATACACTTAGTAGTGCTGGTTTCTCAGGTCAGAGTGGGTAGTGATTCCAAAGTACAATGATGCAGCTCAGCTCTCGAGCAGGGTTGGAGTACTGTCAGTTTTCGATTAATCACTCCAATGGTAGCCCAGCAGCACTTCTCTCCACTTCGGGCCCAGTCATACCCAGAGGCTGAGCTGGCAGCAGCAGCCCTTAGCTCAAAAGCTCTCCTCATTCAGCTACTTCTGTGGCATGTAATTTTACATTAGAGTATCATTCTTTTGGGTTAAAGCACTGCCCGCCCTAAAATGTCAACACTCCAGGAAAGGCCCTGGCAATATCCACAATCAACAGGTAAGAGCAGTATCAGAGATTTCTTATTATTCGATTTCCAGAATGCACGTGATGGTTAAGAGAATCAGAAGAAAATTGGAGGAGAAAACCTACTGGTGCAGGGCCTGAATCCCAAGTCACACAGGATGAGAAAGAAAGAACCCCGTAGTTGTGTTTCATCTCTGTGCAGTTTCTTCAGGATCAACACCCAAGAAGATGGGGTGAGCTTTGGGGAGGCTCTTCAGCCTTCTGGCCTTTCTCCATACTACTATAGAGCCACTAGGACTTTTGGTGTACACCTGTTCACATGCAGTTAGCTCCTGAACAGCTGTGGCCGTGGCACTGCCTGGGTTCCCTGAGGGAAGCCTGATGCCCACATTCCAACCTGTAGCTCTTTGCCTACCAACACACAACTAAAATACTGGGAGGTACCCCTTTCAACCTATTAATTAGATGGCTGAGGGCAGGGGTGGAGGCCAGTGGATTCTGGCTCCACACACATGCCCCTACCAGGCTCTAAAGACACACCCTCCTTAAGACCCATCCCGGAGAGAATGGCCGGCCAGTGGTGGGCAGGGAACATGCCTACCTCGACACAGATCCTGTTCAATAAGTTTCATCTGCAGGTGGAATATCTGCTCCTGGAGTTTGCAGATGGCGTGTTTCGTTCTTTCGCGCCTTGTCACCATGTAGCACAGATTTCTAACCTGAGGAAACACAAGAGAGATTTCCCACCTTACTCGTGGGCAGCCACCCCTGACCTCCCAGCTCTGGGGGGCCTTCTGCTGGTGAAGGGGCAAAGGTCTTAGCTGCTACACTGCTATCCTGCCCAGGACATCTGGGGGTCAATTCCTAGACCCCCGAGTGCACCCTCAGCCCTGTGCCACAATTCCGATTCAAACTACATACCCAGGGACAGAATTGGCTCTGTGGCCCCTGGCTGAGCCAGAGTGGGCGGAGGAAAACATCTAGTGAGCTCCAGCTGGGAACTCCACCTTTCTTCTTCTCAGACTTAACTTCTTGGCATAGTCAGCCATGCTGCCTTCCAAGGCCCTTCCAACATAGTGGCTTTTCCCTCTAGACCAAGGCTCATCAAAGCCTCTCAAAGGTCCATCCTTTTTGCTTCCTGTCCATGGCCTCTTTTCACATCAAAAAAAATTCAGCCACAGCCCCAAAGCAAAAATTAACACTTGCCCTGAGCCCTGAATGACCATAGTACATGAAGCTAGAGAGCACGCCAGCAGAATAGCCTGGAGCAGACAGGCAGTTCCTGGCCCACCAGTGCCCAGTCTGGCTGATCCATGTCCACCTGCTGCTTTGGGACTCAAGCCATGGCCTGACTGCTCTAGCCAAGGCCCTGATGTCCACATGGTCATGCTCATTCAACCAGACACAGACCTCCTTAAGGAGCAAGGCCTCTCCAGCTTCTGTAAGCCAGCCAGGAAGAATCCTGCAGAGCCAAAGAGACCAACTTGCTTAGTGCGTGGGGCATGGAAGCACCTGAAGGGTGGGTCATGTTGCTGCCTATCTGGCACTTCATGCCAGTGTGTCATCCCTCATTGGCTGCTCTCAGGATGGGTCACACTTCTGGAGCCAAGGTCAGGCTCCCTCCCTTGAGAAACCTCCTGGCCTGGGGTCATCTTCAGCTCAGGACAGAGCCCTCCAGCAGCAGGGACAAGAGATGCTGAACTTGAATCCGGGATCTCACCAGAGGCTCGTACCTCTGTTTCCATTTGGGCTGTATCTTTAAGGCTGAATTCAATCTTCATATCCTTAAGTTGCTGCTGGGGGGCGACCTCTGGGTTCTAGAGCCCCCACTTCTTAGCATGATCACATTTTCTCCAGGCTTGGGAGTAGCTATGATGTCAGATCTCTCTGCCGGGCACAAGCATTTATTTTCCTTTCTTTCTTGAGCTTAATCATGAAGGAGATCCCAGAACGCCTGGTTCAGACTCAGGCTTCCACAGGATAGGCTCTGCATGGACTCTCGGTGGCACTCCACACTGGTACATGTCACCTTCTGGCCTAGATGGAACCACCTACCTCTACCTATCTCCACCCCTACGGCCAGCATCCCCTAGTAGGCAGCCCTGGGCTGGCCTTAGTCTGCGGCCCCTAGCACTAGTGACTTGGTCTGACTTCCTCTCAAATCCTGGACCTCCTCAGTACCACTTTTGAGGCACCTCCTACCACAAGCCTCTTCCCTCATGCCTCTGAGCACAGGCTGCAGCTCTGTGAACTTGGTGCTGTGCTGGGTCCTGGGCTCAGAGGCAAGCAGTAACATCAGGGTTTTTCTTCTTCTCAGGATTCACCATCAAACAGAGCAGATACGTGCTGAGCAAATAAATGAAAGGACCTGTCAAGTAATGACAGGGTGGGTAAAGAAGGCTTCCCAGAAAGGGGCAGCTAGGCTAAGTAAAGGGGAGCTCTGGTAGCGTAGTGCCTAAGGCACTTGACTGCTAACCAGAAGGCTGGCGGTTCAATCCCACCAGCCACTCCTTAGAAGGAAGATGGGGCAATCTACTTCCATAGTGATACTGCCTTGGAAACCCAAGGAGGGGTCGCTATGAGTTGGGTCCAACTCGATGACACATAACAACAACAACAACAGGCTAAGTAAAAGTACAATTTCTTGAATTTTAGTGTAGTATCAAAGAGGAGTCTCTGCAAAGTACAAATAGTTAACACATTTGACAGCTAACAAAAAGGTTGGAGGTTCAAGTCTACCTACTGGCACTTTAGAAGACAGACTTGCCAATCTACTTGTGAAAAATCAGCCATTGCAAACCTCATGCAGCATAGCTCTATTCTAAGATGCATTGGGTCACCATGAGTTGGAATTGACTACATAGCAATTGGTTAAAAAAAAAAAAAAAAAACAAGTCTAAGTGGGAATGGCATTATGTCAGCATGTATCCTGCAAAGGCTGGCTGGTAGATACCATAGGGGCACCTGTCTGCTCAGTGATAGGATCATTCCTGAGGGGCTTGCCATCTCCGGGCAGACAGTGACTCCTCCTGCATAAGGTTCCATCAGCAGTATGGCCTCCACATGGTGGAAAAGGTACAGGTAGTGGGCTAATGCCAAATGGGGTGGGACTACAGAGAATGGGAGATAGGGAAGCAGGGAGTGCCTGAGAGGCAAGTGAGTAGCGAGAGGAGGAGCTGCCCTCAAGAAGGGAGCTTTGGGGATTTCTGAGTTACTGACCTGGGAGAGGGCAGTTCGAGGTGGTGACTGGGTTTGGGTCGGGGAGGGCCACAAACGGGTTGGATAAGTCTTAGAGATGGGAGAGATTAGAGCCAAGGAGCCAGAGATCTGGAGGCTGAGGCTGCCCAGGACAAGGTAAGTTTTGGCCAAAGTGTCTATAATCCAGGCACCAAAGATAGAAAAGTGGTACGTGACCAAGTGACAAGGGGACAGGTGGCAAGTGTAGGGGAATGTAGTACCCACTTCTTAGCTAAGTGTTCCTCTCCTTGGGAGAGCCTGCAGAAGCGAGGCCTTGGGGAGCCCCTACATGTCCATCATCTAGGGCGTGTGTGTCTGTGACCTGCCCCACTCTCCTAGCCCCTCCTCAAGCCAGGCCAGATCTCAAACAAACTCTGGGTAACCAGATCCAGAGCCGCAGGCGGCAGGGCCCTGCGCAGCCCAGATGCCAGCGTGGTTGCTAGGGGACACCAGTCAGCGTTTATAGGGCTAATCGTCACTGCTGCAATATTTTTGTTAGCCGTGAAAAACTCTGGGAAGCTGCCGCAGCCATGTTTTCCCAAGCTGCCTGCCAGGACCAAAGCCTAAAGCTGAAATTTTAGGAGAGCAAATTTTCTGGGCTGACCATAAAATGGGATTTCATGCTGGGGCCAGCAACATGGACCCAGCTACAGCTTCTCTTAGGGAGAAGACTCCCGCCCAGTCTAAGGGAGGGGACAAGTGATCAACCAGGGAGGACACCCCTACTCCATCGCCCCCCCCCCATACAGTGTACCATTGGAGTGCAAAGCACAGCCTCCCACCTACCCTTCTTCTAGGAGTCAAACTGCTTGCACAGCCAGAGTGGCGACAACAATCATGGCTGCAGCTGAGGGCTCTGTGCTAAGCTCTGTACCCCGTCTTCCCTGTGATCCCAAGGTTAGGATGATCCTTAGTCCCATTTTACAGACAAGAAAAGGGAAACTCAAAGAATTAGAAACTGAAACAAGGAATGGAAAGTGCTCGAACTGGATGCAAACCCAGCCCTTCTCCAGGCCTTGCTCTTAACCCCTGCACCACCTCCTTAATGGTTCCATGCCCAAGCTGGTCAGCTCACCAGCCCCAGGCACTCTTGGCCATTGGCACTGGTCTACGGTCAGAAACTAGGCCTAGGCAGGCCACCCTCCTCCACAGCATAGTTCCTAGGCCTGTTCATTCACTGTCACCAACGTGTGGCCATGACAGGCCCCAAGGCCAAGGTGAGCCTGACACATCACTCTGCCTGATGCCCTTCCTCTCCTTGGTTCTGCTAGGGCAGTACATTCCTTTACTTTGCTCTCGGCTGGTGCCCAGAGCTCTGTGTCCTCCTAGATCTTGTCAAGCTCGTGTCCCCAAGCCCAGCTAAGTGGCTGCTAGGGAAGCAGTATTTTGACAGGGTTCTCCTGAGCCCTAAGAAGCTACAGACCTCAGTCTCCTCTGCTTCCTCTTCTTGGAGGAGTGTGGACTGGCTTACACTTGACTTTGGAAGATTCTGTTCCTCCATTAGAGGGGTCTGTACAGCAGCTCCAGTTGCCCTGGAACCCCAGAGCCTTACCCCAACAGACTTGCTGGCATCCCAGCCCTTGGCCCTACCTGTACCAGTTGATACTGGAGTAGGAGTGTTGAGGGATCAATAAAGGATGCTCTTGCCCAGGGCATTTATGGAGTAGAGGATAAGCCAACATTTATCTCCCCAACAGCTCTTATAATAAGGTGTGTGGTAGTTAAGTTTGTGTGTCAACTTGGCTGGGCCTAGCTGAGTGGCTGGGCAGCTGGATATAGTTATTCCCCACAGTAAGACTGGTAATTAACTCCATGGTAGAATGTACTGGAGCAGCTGAGTAGCTGCTTTAGGGAGGTGGTCTGCTTCCCATACATAAGCAGCAGCTTTGGGAATGGTCTCTAGCTTATGGCACACTTGAACCCTACATGTGGCCATGTTGTTGTTCAGCAGCCTGCCACGCTCTGCTGATCTTGGGACTTTCAATGGACTTGAATTAATGGCCTGCCATGTGGTTTGGTAACATTGGGACTATGCCATTTTATTTGTTAACCTTGGGCTTGTCAGCCTCAGCAGCCAGTAGCTGCTGAGGGAAGAGATGCCTCTAACTCCGGAGGGCTGGGAGCCCAAGGTTGAGGGGCTTTCACCCAGCCCCTAGAGCCTGGCACTTTGAACTCGGACTTAAAGCCTCCAAACTGTGAGAGAATAAACTCCTGTTTGTTAAAGGCATCCCATTTGTGGTTATTTTCTGTTAGAACGGCACAGAGGTAACCAAAACAAGGTCCAAATCTGAACTCAAACCCTGCTGTTGTTAGGTGCTGTCAAGTCACTTCCAACTCATAGCAACTCCCTGCAGAGCACACTGCCCGATCCTGCGCCAGCTCCATGATCCCTGCTATACTTGAGCCCATTGTCACAGCCTCCATGTCAATCCATCTCGTCGAAGGCCTCCCCCTCCTTCGTCGACCCTCCACCTTACCAAGCATGACATCCTTCTCCAGGGAATGGTCCCCTCTGACAACATGACCAAAGTAAGTGAGACGAAGTCTGGCTATCCTCGCTTCCAAGGAGCATCTCGGATGCACTTCCTCCAGGACAGATCTGTTAGTTCTTTTAGCAGTCCATGGTACCTTCAGCATTCTTCGCCAGCACCACAACTCAAAAGCATCAACTCTTCTTCGGTTTTCCTTATTCATTGTCCAGCTCTCACATGCATACGAGGCGATTGGAAATATCATGGCCTGTGTCAGGCGCACCTTAGTCCTCAAGGAGCCATCGTTGCTCCTCAGCACTTGAAACAGTTCCTTTGCAGCCGACTTGCCCAGTGCTACACGTTGTCTAATGTCCTCCTGACTGCTGCTTCCATTGGCCTTGATTGTATAACCAAGCAATGTGAATTCTTTGACAACCTCAATCTTTCCTGCTTTTATCGTGATGCTGCTTATTGGTCCAGTTGTGAGGATTTTTGTTTTCTTTATATTGAGATGTAATCCATACTGCAGACTGTGTTCCTCAATCTTCATCAGTAAGTGCGAGTCATCCTCACTTTCAGCAAGTAAAGTTGTATCATCAGCGTATCTCAGGTTGTTAATGATTCTTCCTCCAATCCCGATGCCATGTTTTTCTTCATATAGTCCAGCTTCTCGGATTATTTGCTCAGCATATAGACTGAATAAGTATGGGGAAAGGACACAACCCAGATGCACTCCCTTCCTGATTTTAAACCATGCAGTGTCCCTCTGTTCCATTTGAATGACAGTCTCCTGGTCAAGGTACAAGCTCCTCATGAATACAATCAAGTGTTCGGGAATTCCCATTCTTCTCAATGTTACCCATAATTTGTTATGACCCACACAATCAAATGACTTTGCTGAGTCAATAAAACGTAAGTAAATATCTTTCTGGTATTGTCTGCTGTAAGCTAAGATCCATCTTACACCAGCAATGATATTCCTCGTTCCACATCCTCTTCTGAATCAAGCTTGCATTTCTGTCACTATATTGCTGCAACTTTTTTTGAATTATCTTCAGTAAGATTTTACTTGCGTACGATATTAATGATATTGTTCGATAATTTCCACGTTCTGTGGGATCACCTTTCTTGGAATGGGTACAAATATGGATCTCTTCCAGTCAGTTGGCCAGGTAGCTGTCTTCCAAATCTCTTGATGTAACCGAGTGAGTGCCTCCAGTGCGGCATCCATTTGTTGAAATATCTCAATGGGGATTCCATCAATTCCTGGAGACTTGTTTCTCACCAATTCCTTCATTGCAACTTTGACTTCCTCCTTCAGTACCATTGGTTCTAGATCATATGCCACTTCCTGAAATGGATGAAGATTGACCACTTCTTTTTGGTACAGTGACTCTGTGTATTCCTTCCATCTTATTTTGATGTTCCCTGCATCATTCATTGTTTTGCCCTTAGAATCTTTCAGTATTGCAACTCGAGGCTTAAATTTTTTCCTCAATTCTTTCAGCTTGAGAAATGCCAAGCATGTTCTTCCCTTTTGGTTCTCAGACTCCAGGTCTTTGCACATTTCATTATAATAATTGGCTTTTTCTTCTCGAGCTGCTCTTTGAAATCTTCGATTCAATTCTTTTATCTTGTCATTTCTTCCATTTGCTTTAGCTACCCACTCAAGGGCAAGTTTCAGAGTCTCTTCTGTCATCCATTTTGGTCTTCTCTTCTTTTGTTGTCTTTTTAGTGATCTCTTGCTTTCTTCATGGCTGATGCTCTTGATGACATCCCACAACTCATCTGGTTTCCGGTCAATGGTGTTCAATACATCAAATCTATTCTTTAGATGATCTCTAAATTCAGAAGGGATATATTCTAGATCATATTTTGGGTCTCATGGACTTGTTTTAATTGTCTTTAACTTCAAGTTGAACTTGCATATGAGCAGTTGATGGTCTGTTCCACAATCAGCTCCTGGCCTGGTTTTGGCTGAAGATATTGAGCTTTTCCATCGCCTTTTGCCACAGATGTAGTCAATCTGATTCCTGTGTGTTCCATCTGGTGAAGTCCACGTGTACAGCCGCTGTTTGTGTTGTGGAAAAAGGTGTTTGCAATGAACAAGTCATTGGTCTTGCAAAATTCTACCATGCGAGTTTCAGCATTATTTCTGTCACCAAGACCAAATTTTCCAACTACCGGTGATTGTTCTTTGTTTCCAACTTTTGCATTCCAGTCACCAAGTGATAATTAACACATACTGATTTCAAGTTTGGTCAATTTCAGACTGCAGAAGTTGATAAAAATCTTCAGTTTCCTCATCTTTGGCTTTGGTGGTTGGTGCATAAATTTGAATAATAGTCATATTAATGGGTCTTCCTTGTAAGCATATGGTTATTATCCTATCACTGATAGCATTGTACTTCAGGACAGATCTTGAAACATCCTTTGTGATGGTGAACACCACACCATTCCTCTTTAAATTGTCATTCCTGGCATAGTAGACCACATGGTGATCTGATTCAAAATGGCCAAAACCAGTCCATTTCAGCTCACTAATGCCTAGGATATCAATCTTTATGCGTTCCATTTCATTTTTGACAACTTCCAATTTTCCTAGTTCCTATTTCATACATTCCATGTTCTGATTATTAATGGATGTTTGCCGCTGTTTCTCCTCAATTTGAGTGGTGCCACATCAGCAAATGGAGGTCTCGAAAGCTTTATCTTATCCATATGAGTAAGGCTGATTTTACGCTGATAATGCAGCTCTTTCCCAGTCCTACTTTGAGAGCTTTCTAAGCTAAGTGACTCATCTTCCTCTTGTGTATTAGACAATGTTTCTGGACTATTCATAAAGTTGCACAGTAATGTGTCAGACAGTGTTTCTCTGCTATTCATAAGGTTTTCCCTGGCCAATTCTTTGAGAAGTTGATGACCTCCTCCTTCTTCCTAGTCTGTCTCAGTCTGCAAGACCGGCTGATGCCTGTGCAACAGTTGCACCCCACTGGGTTTGAAACACCAGTGGCAAAGCCTCAAGACTCACAGCAATACATCAGCACAGTAGAACAAACTTACAGACAAGTCTGTCTCCCTTAGCTAGGAAACACAAATTCTCCTAAGGCTTCCTGTCACCTCACCTCTCTGTGCTCAGTAGGGCTGAGAGAAACCACTTCACCTTTCTTTTCTCAGGACAACTGTGATGATTAAAGAAGTGAGAGCCCATCCCCTGGCCTCCCCACACAGCCTAACAAGGCATGGCAGAAGAGTCCACAGAGGTTAAGCACAGACCAGGAACAAAAGCTGGGGTCTGTGCTGGAGACATTAGGGGTAAAGATGGGGTGTCCAAAGAACAAATCTGGAAGCAGCTGTGGTTCTCAGAGAACTTGTACTTGATGCACCTGCCATATGTGACAGGCAGCTGGGCTACCCAGGAGATGGGGGCTGCAGTGCAGGTGGCCTTGCCTTTTGCACTGGCTAGAACCTAGGACATGTGGTCTCTCCTCCCTACCTGGCCCTTTCTGAACTAGTGGAGGACTTGTTCCTTCCCAGGCCAACCAGGGCCATTTCTCCCTCAACCAGACCTCACGACAGATGAGTGCAGTAAAGGTGAGTGAGGCAGATTCAGGACCTCCACCTCTTATTTCCCCCTATATAGCACATTACAACACCTGCTGATTTACTCTGCCTATGTCACAGACTTACCAACTGAGATGCAGATTTAAAAAGCAACTACCTGAGGCCACACAAAGGGCTGTTTCCTAGCACAGTCTGCAGACAGGGTGGCATGTGCATCTACACAATGTGGAGCACTGTGACATGTCTTGATACCACATGCTCTGGAATCCTAGACCTTAATGTCCCAGAGAGGAAGAGGCCACAACAACCTGCTTTGTCCTTGGGATGTCCCTAACCTGGGGAGAGAGTGATCCACCAGCAGCTGGAGGTGGCCTGGGGGTATCAGAATGACCAAATTTAAGGACACACCCTATAAAGGTAGACCTTTGCCTCATCTTCCTTACAGGGGATTGGAAGAATTTGGGGGCATCCATGCTCCAGGTCAGCTGTGCTTAATTAGTACCACGACCACAGCCCAGCACGTATTCTTATCTCTGCCACCCTTCTCATCTCACCCCAAATCCACCACTCTGGATCAAGCCACTCTCTTCTCTAACCCGGCAAACAGCTGGGGGCCCTTCAGCCAATTCATTCACTCTCACTTACTGCTGTTGAGTTGATTCCAACTCATAGCAACCTCTCCTTGGATTTCTGAGGCAGTTATCTCTACGGAAGCAGATTGCCCAATCTTCCTTCTAAGGAGTGGCTGGTGGGTTTGAAGTGCCAGCCTTCTTATTAGCAGTCAAATACCTTAGGCACTATGCCACCAGAACTCCTTTAGGAGGACTTAGAAGTTCCAACCACATCAGGGCATTCCCTGATTATAATGCTTCTGCAATTTCCCAACACACTTTGGTCACCAACGCAGCCCAAGATCTACCAGCGACCGGCCTCTGCAGCCTTATCCTTCTCACCCATACAGGCTGCTGCCAGTCCTCACACACACTGCATGCCTCTGGGCCTCTGCTCAGCTGTTCCCTCAGTCTAGAACCCACATCTTTCTACCCTGCCTGGCCCAGCACATGCTGGCTGGGCTGACTGAACAATCCTTGTATCTGAGGCTTATGCTCTCAGCACAGGTGAGGGTAGCAGCCTGGCAGGCTCGAGTTCCTCCCCTGCCTCAGATTCTAACCAGAAGCTCACGTATCAGGACAAGGCAGGGCCTACTGAGGCCACAAATGTAGTAGCAGCTGGAAGTTAAGAAGCCTGGGGTCCTTGCCCCATCACTGGTGTTTCCTCAGCCTCATGACCATGGCAAGGTCCCCACTCTTCACCAGGAATGCCAAAGGGCTGGAACAAGAAACTCAGAAAACTCAACAAGCTGGGTCCTCTCTGTTCTTCAAAGTATTAGTGTGCTCTGCTCTTTCTAAGACCTAAAAGCCCTCAGCCCCTTGGCGACCCCTGCCCCCACCACCACCCAAGGAAGGGCCAACTGGCCAAAGCTCACAGTCTGAGTCATGGCTAGTCCTGGGCAGCAGAGGCACTCACCCTCTCCAAGTCCTGACGCAGGTGTGTGAAGAGTTTGAGGCGGCGGTAAAGCACATCCTGCTCCTGCTGGGCCAGGTTGTCTACCTCGTCAGTCTTGGCGGTCAGCAGTGGCTGATTGGCATTAGCTTTCCTCTTCAGTTTCCAGTACTGGTAGATGAAGTCAACAAGAGCCTCGGCCAAGTCCAGCCGTTCAGCCACCTCGGCCGGCTCCACCAACTCATAGAAGTCTTCTTCCAGCTGCTGCAGCCGCTGCTTGCGTAGTGTCACCTTTTCCAGGTCCTCACCAGCTGGGCTAGGCTCTGTAGGTTCAGATGTAGGATCACCCCGTGGGCCCCCGTCACTATGCTCCTGGCAGAAGGACTTGAACTTGACCTCATCGTTGTCGGCTAATATAGTCCGCATTTCTAGACCGTGGTCAAAGGCACACGTGACGTGAAACGCTGTGATACAGGAAGGCATGGAGCACTGGCAGGAGAGGAAGGACAGTGTCAGGTTGAGCCCAGGGGCAGGAAAGGAGCACTGGGAGGGGCGAGGAGAATGTGGGGCTTCCCCCAGTGTTCCACTGAGAGCCCAAAATACCTAAATTTAAGTGAGCCCTGGTGGCACAGTGGTTAAGTGTTCAGCTGCTAACCAAAAGGTCTGCAGTTCAAACCCTTCAGCCTCTCTTTGGGAGAAAGACTTGGCAATCTGCTTTCATAAAGATTCACAGCCTTGGAAACTCTGTGGACAATTCTACTCTATGCTAAAGGGTTGCTATGAGTCAGAATTGACTCAATGACAACAGGTTTGGCTTTTGGTTTACAGATGGATGAGGCACATCTAGTTTTTCAACAGCAACTCTATTCCTGGAGAGACGAGAGGGAAAAAAGGATGATTCCACACATACACCCACAACCTACAGACCAAAAGCATCAGCATCACTTGGGAACTCATTAGAAAAGCAAACTCTCAGTTCCACTCCAGACCTACTGAGTCAAAACCTCTGGGAGTGGGGACGAGCAATCTGCTTTAACAAGGCTTCCAAGTGATTCGAATGCACACTAGCAACTGGGACCCATTGCTACGGACAGACTAGCAGAGCCCTGCTCTGTGCTGGGAGAGCTTAGCTTAGTTGGAGGAGAAGTCTGATTTCTACCCCTCCCACCAATCAAATATGATATCAGAAGAGAGGTCAATATACGTATCAGGCCAAAAGCACTTACTCTTGGGGAAGCCAGAGTTCTCAGTACTGCAATGGTGTGGTGAACCTTAGCTCCTCAGGCCCTGCTGTCCCTCCCTGGAGGAATGAGGGATAGAGGAATGGCCCCTTTGTGGGGTCCCAGTCCCATGCCTCCTTGGCCTACCAGTGCCTGTGTGCAGCACCATGAAGGTGGGTGGAGGATGGTGGCACCTGCTTGGTTACCAGGCTGCCCAGAAGTGCCCTCAGTGCACTGGCTCCTACATGGGCTCCCAGTAAGCAGGGGGTGGGGTGAGCCACGTACCTGAATGCAGGTGCCGGTGCACTCCTTACAGAGGCTGCAGGACAGAGCCCAGCGGCTGGCTGGGATATGTGAGATTTTGGTGATGGGCTCCATCTTTTCGGGGCAGCCGATGCTGACCTGGGCAAGATATAGGGAGCTGCATCAGGCCCCTTGTACCCAGCCTGCCTCCAAGGACCCCAAAGGAGGGGTTGTCTGCTACACCAGGTGGTAAACAAGGCAGTGGGAGAAGCCTTGAATCTCATGTCTTTCCTGACTCCAAACAAGCATGGCCCAAGTCCCTCCTAACTGTCCGAAGCCAAGCGTTTAGGTAGCTGTGTAATGTGTGCTCACCAGTGACTGATTTTCGATTGTTTATAAATGTGTCAGAATGCACATCAGTGAACAGGATTCACTGGGTGGGCCTCAAGATAGAGGTGCATCTGTGTGTGTATGTGTGTGTGAGTGTGCATGTACATGAATGCATGAAAGGTGCCCCCTTCTTCTATACCTCAGGCCCTTGTAAATAGCATCTCTAAAGTTTTATTACAATTTTTATATATTCTGTTTATTTTCCTGGGCACCAGAAAAGGGCCTCATGGCAGCATCTCCTCTTGGGATATATGCCTCTATTTAGCTCTCCTGCTCCTCCAATTGAGACAGACGACTTACAACCCTGCCCATATCTACTGGGCACAGCTCATCTGCCTACTCCACTGTCTCCACATTTGTCCCCCACTGTCCATGCCTGAGACTGGAAGAAGGGTCCCTGGCCAAAAGTCCTGAACAGAGACCCCTAGTATGGATACCACACCCTGAGGCTGTGAAGACCCACAATAAGGCTCTCACTGGTTCCTCTGTCCCTACTATGCCCAGTCAAGGGCACACTCTGAAGTACTTCCAGCCCTTAAATGATGATCTGGGGGCAAGCAACTAGTGCTGACACTAATGACTACATCACTACCATCACTAATGACAACAGAAGCCTGCAATGTGAGGCCCAGCAAGGGGAAGGCCACCTGGCTTACTCCTGGCTTGGGCAGCACTGAAGCAGAACCATGTTATGCATCAGGGGACACAGCAGGGCTGGAGCTGAAATGCTAGTGAATTTCAGCATTTCCCATTTCAAATAAAATAGGCTGGGCTTCCATGAACCCAGGTTTCTAACTCTCCCCAGCTTGGATCACACTTAGGCACCCACTCCATCCCAGCCACAGCTGGAATATATCCACTAACTAAATTTTAATTAGGCTCACTGCTTGATTTTCTTTAAAGTCAGTGGCTTACTTTTGTTTTAAATGTATGGCTTCACTTTGGCTGGAACTTCAGTGCCTAGGTTTGGATGGACCCACAACCTACTTCTTCTAGTCTGCTGCCTGTCCAGACCCCAGACCCAAAGTGAATCCCCTAGTAGCCCATAATCTGTTGTCCCATGGGAACTACCATCTGACTTGTGCCTAAGTCCACAGGCTGAGTTCACTGTGGGCTATTGCCTGAGTTCTGCCTAAACCCCATCACCTGATACCTTCCTGTTTTGATGTTAGTCTACTGCGTCAGTGCTCTGAGGCCCAGAACTCTCTTCCCAGTGCTCTGCTGCCAGAGTTTTAAGTTTCATGCAGACCTCCTTCCCCACAGGCTGTTCCCTGGAGTGGCCCGACTCCCACATATACTCACCTCAGGAATCCACAGCGCACAGCTAACATGCACCCACTTGGTCCCACTTCTGGTGGGCTTCAGGGCCCCTCCTCGCTTGGGGCATAGCAGACAGTTTGGCTGGACACCCAGGGCACATGTCCGGCACAGCCAGCTGCCCGTGGGTACCTTGAGAATCCCATAGCATGCCTGAGGAAAAAGCAGGATGGTCACTGTGGTAGTTAAGGTTATGTGTTAACTTGGCTGGGTCTGGTTCTGAGTGGCTGGGCAGCTGGATTCCCAATGATGAGACTGAGAGAGTCAACCCATGGTGGAATCTGCTATGAGCAGCTTAGTAGCTGCCTTAGGGATGTGGTCTGCTTTTAGTATGTAAGACACTTTGAGAAAGGTCTTGAGCTTTTGGCACGTCAGGATCCTGCATTTGGCCAAGTCTTCATCTCAATGGCCTGCTGATCTTGAGATTGTTAATGGACTTCAATTAGTGGCCTGCTGTGTTGCTTGGTAATTTTGGGACTGTGCCTTTTTACTTGTTGACCTTGGGTTTATCTGTCTCAGCAGCCATTGGCTGTCTGAGTTAAGAGAAGCCTCCAGCTTCAGTGGCTGGGAGCAATAGGCAGAACTGAAGCCCAAGGTTGAGGGGCTTTCACCCAGCCCCCAGAACTGGCACTTTGAACTTGGACTTCTAGCCTCTTAAACTGTAAGAGAATAAATCCCTGTTTGTTAAAACCATCCATTTGTTGCATTTCTATTAGAGCAGCACTACAGAACTAAAACAGTCATGAATCAGAGGCACTGGCCAATCCATATTTGGTCAGTAGGCTGATGGAATGGTCCTGGTCTCAGCCTTAGCCCTACCCTACTACTACATACTACTGGGGGTTTGTTATGCTACCCCCAGTCTCCAGGAGGGAGATTTCCTAGGAAGCTCTCTGCTTACAGATTGTACCTGAAATGTCACCATTCAGGTAAATCCTGTGTTTCACTCAGGTCTGCCCTCTACTGGGCATAGTCACTTTAACCAGAGGTTCATAATGGAAGATTGGACTTTAGGAGGGTCCATGAAGCCTTAAGTTCAATACACAACTGAGAATGTACACTGCCTACGGACAGACCCTAAGGTTCATATTATTTACAAAGAGATCTGGAAGCAGGGCTCCTACTGTTGTTGGAAGAGATACTTGGATCTAAGAGCTGCTGGTAATATGGATACATGCCAGGTGAAGCCCCTGATTCTAAGCTTCCCAAGAGTGCTTCCATCAGCAGTGGGTAAAGATAGCCTCAAAGGCAAATTCAGAGTGGCTTGCCCAGAGAGAGGTCCTCTAATCCCAGTCAGGTCTTCTGCAAACAAGGCCCAGAGATGCACAAAACCTAGCACTTTGAGGCCCAAGTGGGGGTGGGGAGGTGGGGTGGGGTGACTGGGTAGGCCACACTTAACTTAGGATACCAATAATTGTCCTAAGTTCTTATAGTCTCTGTCAGTTAGTATGCTGTTTCAAGCAAAAAACTGATAGTAAGTAACCTAATCCTCTCACTTTTATTTATAGTTGAGTAAACAGAAGCCCAGAGAGGTTGAGAAAGTTGCCCAGAGTCACACAGCATGTAAAGGATAGAGCCATGAATTGAAACCAGGGAGCCTGGCTCTAGGCTTTACTCTCAATCAACTTCACTATGCCGCCTCATTTTAAGTACAGGACATAGAGGAGTGGCAGAGCAGGAATGTGGATGGGGGTGAGTGGCAGGGTCCTCAATGAGAGCTGGTCTAAGAGGAGTCGGGGAGAGGATAAAAATAACACCCAATAGGTATTTACTCAAGTCTGGATGGCAGAGATAGGCCAAATGGCCCTGGGTGTCCCTGGCACCATGGGCTACTCATACTATTCCCTTCCTCCCCCCTGTATCTCCTCCCTACGGGTCTTTTGCTCACAGTGTCTCAGAGGTCTCATGGCCATGAAGACCAGCTCTGCCTGGAGGTAGAGGGATGGAGGCCTACTCAGACAGTGTGAGTGTGTATACGGGAGGTTAGGGACACTAAGGGGCTACCCACCTGGTGCACACAGACGTTGCACTTGTCACAGAAGACCATCTCATTGCCATCCTCACCCTCTGGAGAGCGGCACACGTCACAGACCACATCCTCATCATATTCGATGCCCAGCCCCTCCTGCGTCTCGATGGCCCGTGTCATGTTCTGGTGGCACAGTGTCTCCAGCTCCTCTAGCACACGCTCTAATGTCAGCTCATCCAGCCCTGGCCTCTCTGTAGGCAGGACAGCAGGAGAGGGTGTCAGGAGCCCAGCTTTCTTGGAAGTCAGGCCAGGTGTATGGGAGAGTTCCCACTTACCAGCTGTGTGACCTGGGCCACGTCTCTGGGCCTCAGCTCTATGGTCTGAAAACAGAATGGGCTGGACCAGGCATTGTCCAAGGCCTCTGTCCATTGTGGTGTTCTGACTTTAGACAGCCTGCCTATGACCAGAAAGACACATGTGCACAGGCAGATCACTGGCTGTAGGGATGTGTCCCTGGGGTGCAGCTGGCTCTATGGTAAATGCACCACTTGTACTGTGTGTATGGAGGGCCCTTCCTGGGACATGTTAGTGAGTTCCAGCCAAGAGGCTCTTAACAATTGATCTCTGGCTCCATCTGTCACCCAAGATACACTGTGTGCTCCCTCACCCTTCATGTAACATTCAAACTTACTACAAAAACCAGTAACATCAATTGTTCTTAGATGCCGTTGAGTCGTTTCCGCTCATAGTAACCCTGTGCACAGCAGAATGGAACATTGCCCGGTCCTGTGCCAGCTCCATAATCCTTGCTATACTTGAGCCCATTGCCACAGACACTGTGTCAATCCATCTCCCTGAGGGCCTTCCCCTCCTTCAATGACCCTCCACCTTACCAAGCATGACATCCTTCTCCAGGGAATGGTCCCTTCTGACAACATGACCAAAGTAGGTGAGACCAAGTCTGGCCATTCTTGTTTCCAAGGAGCATTCTGGCTGCACTTCCTCCAGGGCAGATTTGTTAGTTCTTTTAGCAGTCTGTGGTACTCCCAGAATTCTTCGTCAGCACCACAACTCAAAAGCACTAACTCTTCTTTGGTCTTCCTTACTCATTGCCCAGCTCTCACATGCATATGTGGCGACTGAAAGTACCATGGCTTGTGTCAGGTGCACCTTAGTCCTCAAAGAAATATCTTTGCTCTTCAGCACTTGAAAGACGTCCTTTGCAGCTGACTTGCCCAGTGTTACACGTTGTCTGATGTCCTGACTGCTGCTTCCACTGGCGTCAATTGTAGAACCAAGCAATGTGAAGTCTTTGACAACTTCAATCTTCTCTCCATATATTGTGATGCTGCTTATAGGTTCAGTTGTGACAATTTTTATTTTCTTTATCTTGAGATGAATTCCACACTGCAGACTGTATTCTTTAACCTTCATCAGTAAGTGCTTTAAGTCATCCTCACTTTCAGCAAGCAATACTGTGTTGTCAGCGTATCACAGGTTGTTAATGATTCTTCCTCCAATCCTTATGCCATGGTCTTCTTCATATAGTCCAGCTTCTCAGATTATTTGGTCAGCACACAGACTGAGTAAGTATGGTGAAAGGATACAACCCTGATGCACTCCCTTCTTGATTTTAAACCATGCAGTATCCCTTGTTCCATTTGAACGACAGCCTCTTGGTCTATGTACAGGTTCCTCATGAGTACAATTAAGTGCTCGGGAATTGCCAATTCTCAATGTCACCCATAATTTGTTATGACCCACACAATCAAATGCCTTTGCAGAGTCAATAAAACGTAAGTAAACATCTTTCTGGTATTCTTTGCTTTAAGCCAAGATCCATCTTACACCAGCAATGATATTCCTCGTTCTGCGTCCTCTTCTGAATCAAGCTTGCATTTCTGGAAGTTGTCTGTCACTATATTGCTGCAACCGTTTTTGAATTATCTTCAGTAAGATTTTACTTGCATACAATATTAATGATATTGTTCGATAATTTCCACATTCTGTGGATCACCTTTCTTTGGAATCTCTTCCAGTCAGTTGGCCAGGTAGCTGTCTTCCAAATCTCTTGGCCAAGTGAATGCCTCCAGTGGTGCTCCCATTTGTTGAAACATCTCAATGGGTATTCCGTTAATTCCTAGTGCCTTGTTCTTCACCACTTCCTTCAGTGCAGCTTCAACTTCTTCCCTCAATACCACTGGTTCTTGATCATATGCCACCTTTTGAAATGGATGAAAATCGACCAGGTCTTTTTGGTACAATGACTCTGTTTATTCCTTTCATCTTCTTTTGATGTTTCCTGCATCAATCAATATTTTCCCCATAGAATCTTTCAATATTACAATGTGAGGCTTAAATTTTTTCCTCAGTTCTTTCAGCTTGAGAAATGCTGAGCATGTTCTTCCCTTTCGGTTTTCGAACTCCAGGTCTTTGGCACATTTCATTATAGGAAGTGGCTTTGTCTGCTCGAGCTGCTGTTTGAAATCTTCTGTTCAGCTCTTTTATCTTGTCATTTCTTCCATCTGCTTTAGCTACTCTCCACTCAAGGGCAATTTTCAGAGTCTCTTCTGACATCCATTTTGTTTTTTTCTTCCTGTCTCATCTTTTTAATGACCTCTTGCTTTCTTCATGTATGATGTTCTTGATGTCATCCCAGAATTCTTCTGGTTTTCAGTCATTGGTGTTCAATGTGTCAAATCTTTAGATGGTCTCTAAATTCAGAAGGAATGTACTCAAGGTCATATTGTGGCTCTTGTGGACTTAATTGTCTTCAACTGCAAGTTGAATTTGCATATGAGCAGCTGAAGGTCTGTTCCACAATCAGCTCCTGGCCTTGTTTTGGCTGAAGATACTAACCTTTTCCATTGCCTCTTGCCACAAATGTAGTGAATTTGATTCCTGTGTACTCCATCTGGTGATGTCCATGTGTACAGCCACCATTTGTGTTGTTGAAAAAAAGTATTTGCAATGAATAAGTTGTTGGTCTTGCAAAATTCTATCATGCGGTCTCCAGTGTTACCTTCTGTCATCAAGGTCAAATTTTCTAACTACTGGTAATTCTTCTTTGTTTCTAACTTTTGCATTCCAGTCACCTGTGATAATTAACACATCTTGATTGCATGTTTGGTCAATTTCAGACTGCAGAAGTTGATAAAAATCTTCAATTTCCTCATCTGTGGCTTTGGTGGTTGGTGCATAAATTTGAATATTCGTAGTATTAACTGGTCTTCCTTGTAGGCGTATGGATATTATCCTATCACTGACAGCATTGTACTTCAGGATAGATCTTGAAGCGTTCTTTTTGATGATGAATGCCACGCCATACCTCTTCAAACTGTCATTGCTGGCATAGAAGATCATATGGTCGTCTGATTCAAAATGATCAAAACCAGTCCATTTCAGCTCATTAATGCCGAGGATATCAATCTTTATGTGTGTTCCATTTCACTTTTGACAACTTCCAATTTTCCTAGATTCATAGTTTATACATTCCATGTTCCTATTATTAATGGATGTTTGCAAGTGTTTCTCCTCAATTTGAATGATGCCATATCAGCAAATGGAGATCGCAAAAGCTTTATTTTATCCATATCATTAAGGTTGGTTCTACTCTGATGAGGCAGTTCTTTCCCAGTTGTATTTTGAGTGCCTTCTGACCCAAGGGGCTCGTCTTCCTGCACTGTATCGGACAATGTTTCAGGGCTATTCATAAAGTTGTCTAGTAATGTATCAGACAGTGTTTCTCAGCTATTCCTAAGGTTTTCCCTGGCCTACTGTTTGAGAAGTGGATGGCCTCTTCCTAGTCTGTCTCTTTCTGTAAGCTGTGTTGAAAACCCGTGCACCACATGCAACACTGCTGGCATCTGAGACACAGCCTCAAATCTCACAGCAACACACAAGCTACCACAGTATGACAAACTGACAGACAAGTTTGTCTTCCTTAGCTGTTTGAAACCCCTCAGCCCTCCCCTTATCTGGATCCTGCAGCTCTATTGTCCCTGGCTTCTCCCCCACTTCCTGCCTCTTGGTTATGTGGCCTTTCTCCCTCCCCTTACCTGGATCCCCTGGGCTGTCTTGGACTGGCTCTTCCCCCACCTCCTGCCTCCTGCGTCTGGGTGCCTGGCCTGTCTACGCCCCCTTACCTGGGTTCCTGCGGCTCTAGAGAACATCAGTTATGTACTATTATTTTTCCCACCAGCTGAGGCATATAGGTATTAAGTAATTTCTCCAATCTTGTAATGGAGAAGGGATTACACCCCCATCCTACCCCTGATCTGTGCCTAAGTCCAGTCTTGGCCCCTGCCCTTCTGAGATAGGATGCTAGGGTGGGGAAGAAAACTCTCCCTTTCCTCCCACCTCAATTCCCATTCTTAGCCTGACATGTCACCTACCCATCTCCTTGAGCTCCGAGTTGATGAGCTCCAGCCAGTAGGCGTCAATCTCATCCAGGTCATAGCGGCTGCCCCCTGGCCAATCAGACTGGGAGCCCTCACCAAGCTCAGAGCTGCTTGGGGACAGTTGGGTAGGGGGGCCTTCCAGCGGTGGCAATATCCTAGGAAATCAAGAAGGAATGTGATAAGGGGAGGGAACCTAAGCTCGCTACCCCCCTGGGTTCAGGGAACTCCAGCCCCTAGCCAGTTGGCTGATAAGGTGTTATGCAAGTGAGCCTGCCAGACTTTAATGCCAAACAGCTCCTATCCCAATCTCCTTACCTTTCCTCTTGCCCCCCCCCTCACCCTGCACAGACTCAGGTGATCCAAAGGGCTCAGGGGCAGAGTCGGGGATGGGACTGGGCTGGTCCACAGCCCTTGCTCACTCCATAAGCATCACAATTGTCTACAGCACATCTCCAAGGAGCCCTTCATCAGGGGAGCTGGGCCTGTGCTGAAGACCAAGTGGAGCTGCCCTGACCAGGCACGTAGGAGGTGTCCCAAATCCTGTCCTGAGCTATCCCTGCGCCAGCTACTTTGGGACAAGGGATAGAATCAGATGGGTTCCAAGTCCTTCCATACATTCCTCAAGGCTGGGAAGCGGTCAGAGATCCTCCACATACTCTCACATGCCCCAACCCCTCCTTCACCAAAAGCCTGAAATCTCTATTGTCTTGAGTGGCCCCACCCAGCTACATAGCTGCAGCCCAGGGTGACCCTTTCTACACAGAAAGTGTAACTACCACAGGGGACACAGCATTGCCGTATGCCTTGCACTTCTCCTGCATACAATGTTCCATGAGCAGGGAGTCTCTCATTTATAGTGTTACCCCTAAACTGGAGACCCTGGATACACAGATGCACCAACTACACTCCCAGGATCTTACCCACAGCTCAGCCCTACCTTGGGATCTTGGCTCTGTCTTCAAAGCAGCTTATAAGGGTCCTGAGGACAGGGTGTGGTGGGCCTGAGTTTCAACTCCATCACTTGATATAGGACTTTAGGCAAACTACTCCTCTGTGGCAAAGAGTCCTTTATCCATAAAATGGAAATGTAATAATAGTACCCACCTTTTAGAACTGATGGGAAGATTAAATGAATTAATAAATGTAAATCCCTTAGAAAAGTTTCTGGCATATAGTTCAGCAGTAGGTGCGTGAAGAGTGTGTATTTTAAGACCCCTGGATATCACATCTCTCCTTCTGAAGTGGAATATAAGGGAGTTTTGCTTCCGGAGGGCAGGTTCCCCTCTTGGCTCATCTGTGAGCTGCCCCTCAGTTCCTGATGCCAGTTCAAAATGCCAACTCTTCCCATCCCCCCACCAGTTGCCATGGTTATTGCTTCAGAGCCTGGCCTCCCATCTGCCCAGCCCTGCCAGGACTGAGAGGCCCCTCATTTGCCCAGGAGAGGCCTCGTGGGGGTCAGAGACAAGGCTGCCATGGTACGTGACTCAGCTACAGACCAGGGAGGGGAGGGCAGGACCCTAGATGGCACAGAGACAAGCTCCTGGGCTCTAGGAAATATCCCCTTGGATCTTGGCAAGAAGGGCATGAAGGATGAGGGTAGACAGAGGCCCAAGCAGGGAGGGAAGAATGCCCAGAGGGAAGGATGCCCAGTTGAGGTCAACGGGGTCAAGGAGAAAGGGAACAGGTTTGGCATTACCTTCTACCACATAAGAGGAACAGATTAAGGAAGACTTTAGGCAATGATAATGGTTCCACTCTTCTCTCAATAGGTAATTCCAAATAGAAACAACACCAATACTCTTAGTTCAAAAAGTTCTGGCTTTCCTTGTGAGGCTGTTATTTGAAAAACACATTCTTTAAAACAACAACAAACAAACTAAAAACAGCACCTAATTTTTTTGAAACTCTACTTTCTTTGTGCCCCAAGCACGTGATTAGTCTGGCTTCTGGGTAGCCCTCCTCTGAATGCCTACCACCTATTGACCTAACAACCCACAACTGCTGGCACAGTTGGCTGCCATCTGGCCAGGCCTCTTGGGGCCCAAGCTGACATCCTCTCTGGGAAGCTGGGGCTACGGGGCTCACCAGAAAAAATATTTCCTGTGCTTTTTGTTTGTTCCTCCATTTGTTTGGCCCCTTCTGGCTCTGTCTACAGAGGAAGCTTTTTACTAGGCATGGACTGACCTGAACCTAGGCCAAGGCCTCATCCTCAACAGCAAGACCAAGGTCAGTTGGAAGGAAGTGGGTGAGGCTGAGATCTAGGGGAGGGGGATGGGTCTCTACCCCAGAAGACAAGACACCAGAAGTTGGTGCCCTGGGCTGAGTTGTTTAGCTACACAGAGCAGGCCCTCACTCAGCTCATAGCCTTAGGGGAAACTGATTCTCCCAAGAGGTAGATAGGGAGGACCAGGCAGGGAAGAGGGATAGAGGTAGACTGGGTTAGCAGTCGGTGGAGGGCTTGTCAAACCCAGCATCCCAGGGTGACCAAGGCACAAGGCTCTCTCTCTGGGTCTCACAGGGGCACCCAGTCTCTTTCCCATGGCCTCTGATTTTCTGACTCAGCCCACTAGGGCCTAGCGATCTTTCAGGAAGTCCCCAGAATTTCCCGACTTCCTCATCTACAAAATGGGGACATTAGTATGTACTTTATAGGGGTAATATGATAACTAAACAAGGAAACAAACATAGCAGGCTCAGCTTAGCAAATACCCAGAAACAGAAGTCCTACGACAATTATGATCATGGTGACTGTCATGCTGAATTCCAGACAGGGCCTGTGCTGTGGGAGGGACCCAGGACCATGGAAGAGAGAAAGGGGAATGAGCTCACTCCAAGACAGCTCTCTTCTGCAACCCCAACCTATCCTCTCCGAAGAGTGTGGGCAGAGGCCAGGAGTACCTGGCTGAGGGCAGCCATGTGAATGCTCGGAATGTACCTAAACGCCAAAGCTGCCTGAACACATGCTTTTCTCTTGATGTCAACAGATAAGACACCATATAGGCAGAATGAAGCCAAGCTATTGGTGTGGAAGCATCTGCAGTTAATTACCCAGGCCAGCAGATGTTTCTGGAACCACCTGACACTGACATCAAGGAGAGAGGACAAGACTGCTGGGTCAAGCCTGATAAGGAATCACCTCTCTGCCCAGCTGCTTGCCAGCCTCTCCCCCACTTCCCTGGGCCCTGGCATTTGCCAGCCATTGTGGTGATAACTTGGCACACATAATCTCATCTAATACTCACAACCACACCATCAGGCAAAAACCAAAAAAACCAAACTCAGTGCTGTTGAGTCAATTTAGACTCACAGCAATCCCTCCTTGAATTTCTGAGGTGCTATCACTACGGAAGTAGACTGTCCAGTCTTCCAGGTATCATTAATATACCCATCTTGGAGCTGAAAAAACAGGCTCAAAAAGGTCAAGTAATAAATAGTTCTTTTCTCTGCAGAGATGAGAGTATGAGATTGGCTGAGGGTATGACCCAGGTTATTGACCCTGGGGAAGGGTGTGGCAAACACAGTCATACTCCTCTGGAGCATCAGGTTCTCCTAATGGCTTGGGCTCTCCTGATTCTCAGAGGGCTCTGGATAAGTGTTTGTAGGCATTTGACCTTCAGGAGTGTATGGCAGGAGATATTAAAGGGAGACTGGTCCTTCCCAACACTGAATCCTCACATAGCACCCAAGTTGGGGACTCAGACTCTAGTCCACCTCTGTGATCTCATGCCCAGCACAGAGCTGGCACCAAGCACTCAGTGTATATAAGCCAGTCATGGGTACAGCTGCCAGGGAAACGACAGTGCCAATATCATGGGAGGTGACAGCTGCAATATTTGTCCTAGGCCTGGTCTACATGGGCCTCAGCAAGAGCCATGCAGCTGCCAAGACCACAAGTAGAGTGCCAATAACCCAAGCTGCCCAGCCCAGGCCACATGACTGCAATATGGAGCCTTCTGCCCCCTTTGCCCAAGACATGACTCGGAGGGTTTCCCAGGGTTCAGAAATAAGCACCTGGCTGAAGTCTGTAGCTGGAGGCAAAGCCCATGCCCATGTGGTTGCCTCCTGACAAGAGCCTTCAGCCACAGGTAGGGCTCTCTGCCCTCCAAGACCCAGAATGCTTTGTAACCCAGAGGGCTCATTCTGATCTGGCCCTGGCAGAGGGCCCTCCCCAGAGGCTGGTAACAGCTACCATGTCCTGAGCATCTGCCTGTGTGCTGGCCCTTCACTCCCTCTCTCAAGAACTTTTTGAAAAGTTTTATGAAGTCAAAAGCATGGCTGCCTTAAGAACGAGTTAAAAGTCTGGAGATTTCCCCAATAAGATCTGCTTGTGGAACCCAGTTTGAATCTATTTCAATCTAATCCACAGTCAGTTTTTATGGAGAGCTTGGTGTGTGCCAGGTCTTGTGCCACTCATTTTCCATGCATCATTTCTCTAAATCATTTCAACAACCATATAAGGTAGATGGTACTGTTTTCATTCCCATTTCACAGACAAGGAAACAAAGGCCTAGAGAGATTAAATTTCCGGCCCAAGGTCACACCGAATGGAAGTGGTAAGAAGAAGGATTTGAACTCAGGTAGTCTGGCTCCAGAGCTGAGCCCACACCCAAGCCCTTAGCCTCAAAGGATAAGTGTGGCTGTTTCTGGAACATTTCAGTAGTTCATGAGGCAAGAAAATCAACTATAGAATAGAGATGGGCTAGAAAGAAAGCCCAGGACTGACAGGTTCCTTGTCCAGGAAGCAGCCTCCCAATGCTCTCCGAGTCCCTACAGGCCCCTAGCCTGGGCCACCCCACTCACCTCACCACAGGCTCTGGAATGGCTTCTGCCCCAGCGGGCACCTGCACACCTTTCTCCCACTCCTGCCGCCATGGGTCTGCCAAGATGTAGTAATCATCTGGACTGAGCTGATATGAGTCTGGGATCTTCATGGCTGTGATCAAGTCTGTCCGAAAAACCTGTCAGGACCAAGAGCAGCTTTAGACAAAATCTAGCACAGTGTTTTAGAAACAGTAGATGTTCAATAAATGTGTTGACTTGAATTCACATGTGTTCTGATTTATTAAATGACAAAATTTGAATGATGGATGGGGTAGCACCTAAGGGGAAAGGAAAGACTTGCTGAGAAAACCAAAAAACGAAAGAAAAAAATGGATGGCTCCAGAGAGGCTTTTGTGAATGCAATGCTGCCATTAAGTGACTGTTTAGGGAATTTCTATTCAAGCTCAAACATACATTGTGTATCTGCAACCACAGGCACAAATGGAAGTTGAAAACAGCACCAAGGGTTGAAAGCCAGGACCTTATGCAAGTAACTGGGAGCAAGTAGGGGGGATGGGGCTTGGGGTAGCCTAGAGAATGGCTTCCCATGGGTCTGACCCTTCAAGGTCCCTCAGGAGCAGGGATACCATGTCTCCTAACTTGTCAGTGAGTCTACCTTACCACCCTGTGGGTGTGCTGGGGAAGGAATACAGGGTTGTCTTCTATCTTCATCAAGCTCATTCCAATCTCAAGCCAGGCCATGAGTGACCAACTATATCCCATATGCTGGTTTACTTTGGAGACTTGCTCACTCAGAAGGAAACTGCTCTTTCCAACTACTGCTATCTGTTGTTGCCCCTCCATCCATCCCAGAAGATCTCCAAACCCAATTGCAGTCAGCACTGGCAATGCCTGCTGTCCCAGTTGACTAATCTCACTGTGGCCCCTCCCAAAGGGCTGTTGTGGGACCTGATGGCACCTCTACCTTGCACATGACTTGCTCAGGTACCAACTTTCCCAGTGAGAATTACAAGTTAAAGAAGACTTAACATCTCTGAGTCAAGAAAAACCACTTCAATGAGAACATCCGGACTCAGATGAAACTGTAATCCCCTCAACACTCCACCCCAAATCAGCACCTACTGCTGTGCCTAGGGCCAAGTCAGCTCACTCAGACTTCCAGAGGCTCCTGAGGCCAGATTCAGTGATAACCTCTGCTTGCCGGGGGCCCAACTCGCTGGCTGTACGGGCCTCATTTGAAACAAGGGCCATAACCACAAGGAAAAGACTGAAATGGGTGCACTGAGGGGGGTGGAAGTGTCATCATGCAGAAATCTAATTAACGTTTGCATCTAGCTGGAGAAGGCCCTGGCTTGCAAAAGGTCAAGTTTCTTAAGACTCTATTTGCCAATATAATTTAATTGTTAAGACTAACACCCTAACATTTAATTAGGGTACCAGTGTGAAAAATTAAAAAATGAGATTATGATTAAATGCTAATTAAACAGAAGATAGAATATAGCTAGGATTTCACAGCCTTGATAATTTTCATCTCTTATTAGCAAGCAGTAGGACAGCTAATACAAGAGTGAAGACTCCAGTAGCTGGGTGCTTTTTGGTATCCTGCAGCAGCTCCCCTTTTCTGGCTGGGGCCTTTCTCAGCTGAGGCCTCAAGAGACTCTGCCATGGCCAGCAGGGCCAGGGCTGGGTTACTTCCCCCCAGGCCCCAGCACAAGAACAGGAATGAATCCAAGGTGGACTCAAGGCTGCCTAAGTATTCTCCAAACCCATCAGGTCAATGGGCATCTAAAGCCCTGTTGCTCTCAGATGACCTAAGGAGCTGTCCACCTGGGGCAGCCCATCACCCTGCCCAGAAATCAACTCTTCAGGAGTCCTGTTACTGTTGCACTTCTACAAAGGCACAGCTGAAATGGAAACCTCTTGCTTTTCCCTCATGCTGAGATATAGCTTAAATGTGGCCTCCCTGGGATTCCTTCTTTTCCACTCTAACTCAAAGAGTGCCCAGTGTCCCTGATGTAGACACTTTTCATTCTATCACCCTCTTTCATTTTCTTCCCAGCACTTACACTCCTGAAAATTATCTGGTTTATTCATGTGTACTTGTTTCTTGTCTATCTCCTCAGTCACTGTAGTCTCATTGCCTGGCATGATTACCGGCACATGGTAGGTACTCAGTGAATAGTGGCTAAGTGAATGATAAAAAGTCTCCCTGGGGAAATATCTAATGAATTCAAGGCCCCCATCTGACTCCTAGGTGGTGCTTTTTGAACTCTTTTCCACTGGCTATAAGGAGCCCTGGTGGCACAACAGTTAAGCACTCAGCTGCTAACCATAAGATTGGTGGTTTAACCTCACCCAGTGGCTTTGTGGGACAAAAACCTGGCAATCTGCTCCCATAAAGATTACAGCCTAGAAAATCCTATGGGGCAATTCTACGCTGTCACACAGGGTCACTATGAGTTGAAAATCGACTCAACAGTGCACAACAACATTGACTGGCTTAGATACCTTGTGGATACATCTAGAGGCTGAAATGAAATCCTCAACTATATGTACCTGAATGCCATGTCTACAGGGACTGAAGCCCAAGCATCAGTGTTCAGACCAAACTGAAGTCAGAGAGACCCGAGTGCCAACCCACACCAGCGGAGGGGCTCTGACCTAGGCATAGGCTTGGCACTAAGAATATGGGGCAGGAAGGGATCCCGGACTCAACATAAGTAAGAGGCCCCTCATGTTGCAGTTAAAATAGAGTCCAAAGAGGGAGGACAGGAATCTGGTTCCAAGAGAGTCACTGAGAGTCTAAGTTTTGTCACTCAGGGGTCACGTGGCAGATCCTTTCAGACAGGATTTGTGGAAGCCCAATAAGGGCAGGACACTCATTATGACATTATAGGATACTTAAAGAGCACTGGGTAAAGACTGCACTCAAATTAATTTATTATTAATATTTAAACCAACTCTGTGAGGTAGGCAACTACTATCATGCTGATTTTACAGTTAAGAAGCTTGGGACTCAGGTTAGTTAAGTAAGCTCCCCAAGGTCGCATAGGTTGGAATTGGCAAAGGCGCCCACACCAACACAACTCCTGAGCCAAGGCACTTTCCCATGGCTTCCCTGCCCCTTCCAGCCAAGTGCTCATTGGGGTTTTCAGACTTGGCCCAATGCCGTAAGAATTAACTTTAGGCCAAATCAGATAGTTTCCCCAGAGGTTTGTATATGCAAATCTGACAGTGGCCCTTGTAGGTCCCAATTCCTCCTGTGACTCTCCACAGCCCTCATAAAGAAAGGCAGCCTCCTTCCTGGGACCTACCTGGCCCTGAGGCCAGAGAGACACACTTGAAGAATCCCAAGCACTCTACGCCCTTTGCACATGGAGCACCCTACCTGGAATACTTCTCCCTTGCCAAATGGGCCCGTCTAATTCATCTGTAAAATCTCACTCCAACCCACACCTCTCTAGGAAGCATTCCCTAACCCCAAGCCAGGTTCTATGCCTCGTCTGAATGCCACAGCCCCTGTATTGCAAGGTCCTGGTTTCTTGCCAGAAGGCTGGCAATTCAAACCTACCAGCCACTCCTTGGAAGGAAGACTGGGCAATCCACTTCTGAAGATGTTGTTGTTGTTGTTGTTAAGTGCTGTCGAGTCGTTTCCGACTCATAGCGACCCCATGCACAGCAGAACAAAACACTGCCCGATCCCGCGCCAGCCCCACAATCCCTGCTATACTTGAGCCCATCATCGCAGCCACCGTATCAATCCATCTCGTTGAAGGCCTCCCCCTCTTTCGTCGACCCTCCACCCTACCAAGCATGACATCCTTCTCCAGGGAATGGTCCCTTCTTACAACATGACCAAAATAGGTGAGACGAAGTCTGGCCATTCTTGCTTCCAAGGAGAATTCTGGCTGCACTTCCTCCAGGACAGATCTGTTGTATCTTCTGAAGATACTACCTTGGAAACCCAAGGAGGGGTCTCTATGAGTCAGAAACAACTCGAGGGCAGTGAGTTTGTTGGCTTTTCTTGCTATGTCTTCTCCATAAAAAGATAAGCTCACTAAGGTCAGGTGAGGTCTGGCTGGGCCTCAGTATTGGAACCCAGTAGGTCTGCCACCACTTTCCTTGGTTGTTGCTCAAGGCTATAGTTGGTCAAGGCTAGGCATCTGAGTATTCTATACCTAGCAAGAGAGTCTCTGGACATTAATATAAAACTTGTCCACAAAAATGGCAACCCAATTGTAATCTAAACACCTTTTTGTTTTGAACTGCCACAGATTAGAAAAAGGCTCAATTATTTTTCTTCAAAAATTTTTCTTCAAATTATTTGTGAAAACTAAATAATGAATAAAATGGACACTGATAAACTGGAAGCCTTGCTGTCATAAGAAAGTTGGGAGCTGGAAAATAAGCAATTTTCTCAGAATGAATGTTTACTATTTTTCTCTCTTTTGGCAGAAATTGACAAATTGTCTTTAAAGGTCTGCTGCCTAGCAACCAAGTTCTGCCAAGCTGCTTGGGTGATGTTAATTGCAGCTTCTTCAAACAGTATGAAGAATGTTTAAAGGCCTGACATGCTAACTTAATAACCAATTTGAGTGCCATAGGTGTCACTGAAGCCCTGGAGGGGCTGAAGACCCTGCTCTGCTCAGACGCAGGGACACTGCTCTGAAAACACATTTTCTTATGTTTGACCTCCAGTTCTTCTTCCTCTAAATTGAAGACTATGACCACTGAAAAATCTAACTTTCTACATCTATTTCCCCAGAAAGAACTAAAAACAGGTAATGCGGTGGAGTCTGAGTGACCGCCAAAAGGAAATAAAGAAAATAATGTTGTTGTTGTTGTTATGTGCCGTCGAGTCAGCCCTGACTCATAGCGACCCCTCCTTGGGTTTCCGTGGCAGTATCACTACGGAAGTAGCATTGCCCAACCTTCCTTCCGAGGAGTGGCTGGTGGGTTTGAACCGCCAGCCTTCTGGTTAGCAGTCAAGTGCCTTAGCCACTATGCTACCAGAGCTCCCAAAGTAAATAATAGGCTACTTCTAAAGTGAATTGACTTCTAAAGTAAATTGACCCTATGACCTATAGGTATCATCTTAAAGAGCTCTAGTGGCATAGTGGGTAAGACATTTGGCTGCTAACCAGAAGATCAGCAGTTCAAAACCCACCAGCTGCTCTGCAGCAGGAGGAAGATGAGGCAATCTACTACTGTGAAGACTTACAGCCTTGGAATGCCTATTTAGGGTGGGATGTATCTTTGAGTCCCACCTTGCTGGAGGGTGTGACTCTAGCCACTACCCTTAGTTTCCTTTAGGATACAAATGCATTCAAGCAAAGTTTGCTCTCTTTTCCTCTGGATCCTACATTTGGTTTGTCATCATCTCACCCCTGGACTTGAGATAGCAGCTAGTCTTCTGACTTGCTTATCTGGGTTTATCAGTGCCCCTGCAACCACGTGAGTGAGATGAATCCTCCAGACCTATGCCTGTCCTGTGGATTTGGGACTGTTAGCCTCCCTGCCTCCACCACTGCATGAGCCATTTCCTTGGCATTGTGTGAGTTGCATAAGATGTTACAGTAAAATAAGGAACCTAAAACAGGAGGGAGAGTACTGAGGGGACGAGGAGGAGGCATTGATGCTCTAGATGATGATGTGGTGTAAGAGTTTGGAAATGTTGGACGTTTGGGACATCTTTTAACTTCCACCTTATAGGGACCAGCCTTGTGCTGATCCTTTCTAAAAGAAAAGGCTCTGGCACTTATCACAACTACAAAATACTATTATTTGTTTAATGTCCAATGCTTCTACTAATCAAGCTCCAAGGCAGACACTGTATGTCCTGCTTATCAGTGCGCCTGTTTGTGGCAAAGCGCCAGAGTATACTCCAGGTGCTCAAAACATGTTGTGGAAGGAATGAGTGAGTGAACGAATAAATGATTTGTCTGAAGTTTGATTAAACTCTGCAACTTCATGTCTTATTCCAAAAAGGTGAATGGAGGCAAGGGATCAGACCAAAGGATTCTTCCAAGTGAACTTCAGGAATTGGGCTTGGTCACTGTCCCAAAGCCAATGAAACTGGCCTTAGCCAGGAGTCTCCCCTTGACCTCTGACTACACCAGGAGTCCCAGTGCAAAATTAGAAGTGACTCCCCCCTTGTTCCTTCAAGGAACGTTTAACGGTCTGTCCTAAAAGACAAGCTAAATTACCAGCAGATTGTTGTTAGATGCCATCAAGTTGGGTGCCAAGTCTTAAAGACTCCATGGCACAATGGAACAAAATGCTGCCCAGTCCTATGCCATTTCCATGATTGGTTGTGGATCTGACCATTGTGATCCAAAGGGTTTTCACTGGCTAGTTTTCAAAAGTAGATTGCCAGGCCCTTCTTCCTAGTCTATCTTAGTCTGGAAGCTCCAGGGAAATCTGTTCAGCATCAAAGCAACACACAAGCCTCCACAGACAAAAGAGTGGAGGCTGTGCCTGAGTGCACTGGTCGCAAATCAAACCTGGGTGTTCCTCACGGAAAGTGACAATTCTACCACTGAACTACCAATGCCCCAGATACCTCACTTCAAATCACAACACATTTTTTTAAAATCAGTTGCTAAATGAACACCTCAAATCATTAGCAACTATGGCTAATAGTGAAAAATGACTGCCTTGTTAAGATAGGCCAAATGTTGTGCCAAATGCTTTATACACATCATCTCACCTAATCCATATTACTCACATTTCAGATATGAAGACTAAGGCTCAGAGAGGTTAAACCACTTGTTTGAGGACTGGCACCTTGTAGCAGAGCATGTACTGTCCTTTAACTACTGCAGTATTGCCTGTAAACCAGTCAGGTATTTCTTCTTTTAATAAAATCTCTTCAGAAGTACAGACAACAAAGATAAACCCTTTTACACATACAATACTGTGCTATCAGTGATAACAAACATTAATCTATGGGGTAAGCAGATGGATAGACAGGCTGAATGATCAAGTATGTCTAGGCAGAAGGGAATATACCTGTGACCCTATATAAGGTTTGTTGTTGTTGCTGTTATGTGCTGGTGATATTTCTACAAATCTATTTGTATCTGCTGTAAGAATGTCCATATATATAACAGAGACGGGAGCTCTAGTAGCATAGTGCCTAAGGCACCTGACTGCTAACCAGAAGGCTGGCGGTTCAAACCCACCAGCCACTCCTCGGAAGGAAGATGGGGCAATCTACTTCTGTAGTAATACTGCCTCGGAAACCCAAGGAGGGGTCGCTATGAGTCGGGTTCGACTTGATGGCACATAATAACAACAACAACATAACAGAGACAACAGGGGCAAAGTTGTAACTTCTTAGTCACAGCCAACTACCCTGAAGGAGTGAGTAGTTGGACCTGTGGGCTTGGGACCATGGTTGCAGGGGACATTAAGCTCAACTGGCATAACATACCACACAAAAACATTGTTCTACATCCTACTTTGGTGAGTTTGGCTGGGGTCTTAAAAGCTTGCAAGCAGCCATCTAGATGCAACAATAGATCCAGAGTAAAGAATAATGAAGGAAACCAAAGACACATGGAAACAATTAGTCCAAACTTTAGCCTATATGACCATGAGACCGGAAGAAATAGATGGGGTTTGGCTACCCCTATCAACCACTTATAAAGGGATCAGTGTCAGAGATCCTGGATAGAGTAGGAGAACAATGTGGAACAAAACTCAAAATAAAAAAAAAATAAAAGACCAGGTTTACTGATCTGATAGAGCCTGGTGAGACCCCCAAGACTATGGCCCCTAGTTACATTACCCTTCAGATCTGGAATTGAACTCACTCCTGTGGCTTCAAGCCAAGCAACAGACAGGCACATAGGGTGAACATTTACATCAGGTAGATACACTCCTTAGAATGATCAATCATGGGAGAACAGAAGGGCAGTGTTTGTACAGGGAGATAGCTCAGGGAATGCACAGGAAAGAAGGACACAGGGAAGAGGTAACTACAGGAAGGAAATGGGAAGAGAGCTGTTACACTGTGAAGAATTGCAGTCAATTTCATCAAACAAAATGTATATGAACTGATGTATGGAAAATGAATTTACTCTGTAAACTTTCACCCAAATCACAAAATCTAAAAAAAAAAAAAAAAAAGAAAAGAAAATCTCTTTAAGTATAAATTAAGCATAAAACACCAGAAAAGGGCTCCAGGTATAAAGCCACCCTCAACCACCTTATATTTCAAGCTCACTAGGCTAAGCTGGTCAGAGACTTTTTTAAAAAAAATAAAAAAACACTCATCATCTCTTTCTCTCACAAGGATAACAGCACTTCCTGCTTTTAAAGAGAATTTATTACTCACATTTCTTTTGCAAGACAAGTCCCTGAGGCCAGGAGGCCTTTCCAGCTGGCGGGTGCAGCAATGTTTCCGACTACTCTGGAAGTGGATTCTGCCCCCCACCTCCAGATGAAGGCAGTATGAGTCTCAGAAAGCCGGCACTTAGCCCAGTGGAAGCACTCTCCCGTATTCCCCCGGCCTGACAGGGTCTGAGGGGAAATTGCTGGTGGGCTGGAAACCTGGCTCAAAACCACAGGGGCAAGCACAACCTGTGCCTGGATTCTCCCTCAAGTTTGTGGTCATTTTGGATTTTACACCATCACATGCCACTGTTTTAATATAAACATGTAGACAATACCTCTGTTCCTCCAGGAAGGCATCTTATTTATCCTGTGGCTCTGAGTGCCACCCTAAGCCCAACATAATCTGGCCATTCCTTCACCCAAGGGAAAGGGGCCCAATTTTCAAAAGCATGGAGTCAAGCCAATGGGCTGCATCATCATGGCATGCCTTTTGTAGGGGGAGGGATGTCCGCATATAGGTACTAGAGTGAACACTGGGTCTGGAGGATACCCTCCTTCTGGTGGCACAGGCTTTACACAGGGATCGCCTCTTTCCTCCCGGTCCTGTCCTCAGGGGTTAGGGACTGGGCCTCTTCAAAGGGCCCCTGCGTTAGCTGCACTGCCTGCCAGTACACACTGATGCCCATTTCCTCATTTGGGATATAAGTAACATATCACCAGGGAATGCAAAGGAGCCAACAGTTGGATCCCAGCTCCCACGCGTCCCGTTCTGGGACCTGTCCAGGCTTCAATTCCGGGGAGGCCAGCTTCACCTTACCCCTCCCTGTACTTACTCTTGCCCCGCCCCCCCGGCTTCTTAGATCTCAGGAAAAGGCACAACACAAACATGGCCTGCCGCAGGGCAGAAGCAGGGCTCTACAGACCGGGAACTCCAAGGTCACAGAGCACCTCAGCGGCAAAGCCTTGGCCTTTCTTGCAGCCCACATTGGCTACAGGTCCCAAAACGAAGACTCCTATGCAGCACCTGTATCCTGCTGAAAGTCAGAGGACAAGCTCCCTGGGGGCAGGGCCTGCTCTTTCTGTCCCCCCAGTACTTGGGACTGGGCCAATGAAGCACTCGCAAATGCTTGCTGAATTGTATCAAAATCAATAGCTCCTGGGCCCCATGGCCAATGTCTCAGCCTGCTGGCTGACTTCTGGGGACTGACTTCCTGAAAACACAGTTTTATACTTCAAGATAGCCTGCCCAGGGGAAATCCCCATGCTCACCCCTGCCTTTCCGCCTGTCTCTCTGCCCCAGGCCTGAGGAAGACACAGCCTCAAACAGCAGCCTCTAAACCACAAAGCTGGCCTCCAGGTCTCTTCCGAAGTTGTCCTTCACACCCCACCCCTTCCAGGTCCAGCACTTGGTAGAAACTGGTCAGGTCCCCTAGCCTCTATGGGAGTGGGGAGGACCTGGGGGACTGCCCCCACCCACACTCCCTGCTTTGCTTAGACCATGGACTTCAGCTGGAAAGCCTCTTCCCCTCCTTCAACCTAGACCCAGTTTCTACCCAGCTGCCAGAGAGCAACCAAGCCAGGGAATCCCATGTGTCAGAATGGAACTGTGTTCCACAGGGCTTTCGGTGGCTAATTGTTCAGAAGGAGATCATCAGACCTTTCTTCCAAGGTGCCTCTGGGTAAACTTGAACTTTCAACTTTTTGGTTAGTAGCTTACTACTACTAACCATTTGCACCACCAAGAACTCACAAATGGGGTCTGTGAGTCAGAGTCGACTCCTTGGCAACTGTTTGGGCTTTTTGGTTTTGGTTTACAAGTACCTGGGACCTCACTCCAGACTAATTAAATTACAATCTCAGGGGATGGAGTAGGTTGCTGATACTGGTATTAAAAAAAAAATCCTTGTGTCATCTATCAGATTCTCAGAGATTCATGTCCCACAAAGGGTTAAGCACCAATAACGGCTATATACCATTTGGTGAATCAAGTCAGAAACCCCAAGGCTCCAGCAAAGTTTACCCACTAACACCACCTCTCCAAGTCAGGCCAATCCCATCTCCCTCCTACAGGGCTGCACTGGCAGAATTACACTCCAAGGGACAGACCTCAGCTTGGTTGGGACCCAACAGATGAACAGAAAAGAGGATGGCAGAGAAGAGAGGATGGCAGGAGTCTGTGTCCTGGGGGTAGCCCTACATTTTCCTTCCACTGGCTAAGGAGATCTGGGGCAGACTTCAGACTTTATACACTTCCACCAAAAATACTAACCCAGGCTCCCAGGAACCCTACAATTTGTCCCCCCAATTCTCAGTCCTTAAGTCTGGCCCCTCCCTGCACTCTGGCCAAGGAAAGGCTACCTACAGATAGGAAGCTGGCCGGCAAAGCCTCAGCCCTGTCCAGGGTCCTGACTCCCAGTCCGAGCACTTTCTTCCACCCCAGGACACCTCCCTCTGGTATACAGGGTATCCCTAGATTTGCATCCTCAGGTACACCAGGAAGTGTGGCTCTGACAGGTCACCACAGGTGCAGCCCTACCTGTTTCCTCCCATGCCCAAACTCAGCCATTTCCATAGCTTTTGGATTCACTATGTGCCCAGTGCAGGTACTTTGCGAAGCACTCCGGCCTTCACACCCCCACCCCCACCATTGTCCACATACATAGATAAGAAGTCAAAGAAAAGCATGGGTTCCACCCAGCAGGGGGCTCCTGCCCCACACACATCTTTTTGCAAGCATTCCTTCAGGGACTCTACCAGGCAGATGACCAGTCTCACCCTACATGGCTTCTAATTCAAGGGCAATGAGTAGGAGAGATATCCAGACCCCCTTCCAGCAGAGTGTCTGAAGACATTGGCTCCCAAGCCCAGCAGACTATAAAGGCCACCCTCTCTCCAATCCATTCACAGAAAGAGAAGGGAGCAGCCCAGTGAGGAGATTTAGTGCAAACATTATCTGCCGCCAAATCCCCACTTTCATCTCCGCCCTCTCGTGAGCCAAATAATTTGGAAGCTTTCATTGATGGTTTCCTCTCCGCCCCACGGTAACTCAGAATTTATGCCGGCCACGCTCAACCTCCTCACTTAGAGGACGAGGTTTCCCTCACAGGCTGCTCTCCAGCCTACTGTGGGGGGGGGGGGGAGCTTGTCCTTGGCAACAGTTCAAGGCATGGAGAACTTCCTCATCCTTCCAGGCCTGTCTCTTACTCAGACCTCAAAGCCACCTGGGCTGGCACTGGCGGGGGGAGGGGAGCCCATGCACAGTTCAGCGAGGCAAGCACCCTTGGCAGGGCCAGGCACTGATACCCTGTACAGTGGTTCGACTCTAATTTTAGGTGGAGAAAGGCACAAAGGCTCTGGGCTGGAAAACCCAAGAGGCCGGGGAATTTTCTGCCTCATGCAAATCGCTCTTTCCTCTCAGCCTCTGCTGACACCTGTTTCCTCCCACCCCTACCCCTGGGTGTAGAATCAAACCAACCCTTGGGATCTTCCAGCCCCATGTGGTGGCCCCTTCTCCTACTGGTGCTGGGAGGGAGCATGGCAAGGGGGAGGGCCTGACATGAATTCAGCTGGGATCCACAGAAAGGAGCCAGCTTTGAGAGCTCCCCAGAACTTTCCCACCTCACTCCAACTGGAGCAGCCTAGGAAAGCAGGGGACTAGCTGGATTCTGGGAGAAGCAGGCCCCTTATCTTCAAAATAGGCATGGCAATTCAAACCTCCCAGGGTCAGGACGGCACAGGAAGGTGGCTATTGTTTTGCTAATTCATCACTGCAGTTGGGGAGCCTCTGAGGTCTCAAGTGTGGGGGTGGGGAACTTCCAGCCTCCTGCTTCCTTGCTTCACAAAAGCACAAGGCATCTCCCCCTCCCCCAGCAGATCTGTATCTTGAGAGCAGTTAAGAGCCTCAAGAGCATCCTCCCATCCCCACCCCACCCCACCCTAGCTCTGCATTCCTGCCCCAGGCATTCCTGGAGACTTCTCCAACCCTCTCCACCAGCCCCTCCTATGGACCCCGGGAAAGCCCAGGTTGGGATCCCAAGGTAATTAAGCTGGAAAGCAAGCAGGAGAGGGAGAGAATGGTGGGGAGAGAGGAAGGGGAGATATCAGATCACAGAGGCTCCCACCCCACCCAAAAGGGGCAGTCCTAGGTAGGGCAGCTTCCGGAGGTGGTGTTCTTTTTCAAATGCAAGGCTCAGTGGAAGACCCCTACAGGGGCTGGCTAAGAACTGTGGTTTCAGGATTGCCCCTGTGGTGAGGGCTTGTGGGGTGCAGAGGGGCCTGGCTGGAACAAAAGAGTTTTGCACCAAGAATGTCTGTTTCCCAGTCCTTGGCAGTGTAGAGCCAAGGACTTCAGGTGCTAGCTCTCTGAACTTCGGAATCCCCAGTAACAGAAGAACTGAGAACCCTAGGCTACTTTAAGAACTAAAGAGAGTAGTATATTTAAATTGTCCAACTCATCACCTGGCTAATTGTAGGCTACCAAACAATGTGCTGGTAAGAGCTGGGTTCCAAACTCCAACATCTCAGGCACTCAATGCTCTTGCAGCCCCATCTGTGCCAAGGACATCCCAGGCTCAGCTCTCAGAGGATTCAGGGATGTGCCTTGCATGCCTTCTGTACTGCTGGGAGGGAGACACATGCAGATGAATGAGGGTCTTCCTTCCCTAGTACCTGTAACCCTGAGTTCTGAGCTTAGCATGCATTTGATCTAATCTAACTCCTAAACCTGGCTGGGAAGGCCTTTAAGAGAAGCTGGGGTGGGGGAGTAGGGTCAAAGGGCCTGGCCTAGACCACTCTGGGATTTTCCTGGAGCTGCTTTCCATGGAGCAATGACTACTCAGTGGCATTAGCACTGAAGATTAAAATGTGATGAAGTCCCAATAAACTGGAACTATGGAATGTTCTTATGTCCATTCCTCTATTGACCCCCAATGCTCTTCTCCACAGCTACAAGTCCAGAAATGCATCTATCTTTAAGAAACATTCCCAAGCAAACTAAAGAAGACTCAAATGCAGATGTGTTCCTACTTTGGCAAGTAACAACTAGGATCTTAAAAATTTGCAAGTGGCTATCTAGATGCAATGATGGGTCTCTCCTCACCCAGAGCAAAGAAGAATGAAGAAAATGAAAGACACATAGAAACAATAAGTCCAAGTGACTGGTACACCATGCGATCCTCAGCCTATACAACTATGAGACCAGAAGAACTAGATGGTGCCTGGCTACCACTGTCAACCACTCAGAGGGGGATCTATGTAGGAGATCCTTAATAGAGTGGGAGAATGTGGAACAAAACTCAAAATCATATAAAAAAAAAGGGGGATCAGATCTGCTGATCTGATACAGCCTGGTGGAACCCCTGAGACTATGGCCCTTAGCTGCCTTTTAGGTCCAGAAATGAACCCACTCCTGTGGCTTCCAGCCAAACAAAAGACAGGCATATGAGCTGAACAAATACATTCGGTAGGTCCACTCCTTGGAGAGCTCAATCATGGGAGAATAGAAGGGCTGTGTATGCACAGGGAGACAGCTGGGAAGGGGGGTAGGAGTACATGGGAGGGAAGGACAAAGGGAAGAGATAACTATGCGGAGGAAGTGGGAGGGGAACTATTGCATTGTGGTAAATTGTAGTCAATGTCATGAGACAAAGTGTGAGCTGTTGTATAGGAAATGAATTTGCTCTACAAATCACAATAATAATTAAAAGAAAAATGCAGATGTGTATGAAATGAACATATGAGTGGATGACTGTCTAACTGGATGACTGCACTCTTCATCCTCCATCAGCAAATCCCATCACCCTTGACTCAACCTCCAAAATCTATGGAACCCCACTGCTTTTTACTCTACCTCTACCACCCAGGTCTAAGCCACTATTGTTTCTCACCTAGTGGAATGGAACAGCCTCTTCACTGCCTCCCTCCTATAATCTCCCTCCTCCTCATAGCAGCCGTGGGACCTTTAATTAAACATCAGACTATGTCAATTAACCTGCTCATGATCCTTCATTGGCTTCCCCTCTTGCTCAGATCAATAAGAACATCCTGACAACAACTTACAAGGCTTATGTGCATTGGCACCCCTACCATCACCTTTCTCACATCCATGCCACATGGCCTCCCTCTGCACTGACTTGTGCCCTCTGTCAGGAATGCTCTTCCCCTCACTCCTTGCCAGTCTCTGCTCCTGTCCTTTGTCAGGACATCTGCCACTACCCACCTCTGAAGGCTTCTTTTCGTTCTGTCGGGGCCAGCCCGACTTGGTGCTGCTGGGCAGTTTTGAGCATCTTGATGCAGATGTAGTGTGGCCTGCAGACAGAGAGCACAGCCTATTAGAGCACCTGAGGGTCAAGTCCAGCACCCACCCATGTCCCAGGAGAGGAAGCCTGAAAGAAAAGCTCTTAGGAGTTTCAGGAGATAGAGATCTCTGAAATCACCTGGTGAAATGATCTGGGCCACAGATGAATTGGGGATAAGAAGCCTCCTTTACTCATCAACCAGAAGGGTGTTTAGGAAATAAAAGGCAGTTACCAGGGTTTTACTCTCCCTGAGCCTCTGCCTTTTGGTCAGTAAAAAGCCTTTCTTTCCCACTGTCTACCTCCCTACCCAGGTTGGGTACTTTCACAGTCTTCTGGGATAACACTTAGTAGGTACACAGAAGCAGGGCAGGGTAGAGGAAGAATGCTGCTCTGAAGACGACCCATAGATCAGGCTGGAGCCACTTCCTGGCTCTGTCACCCTGGGCAAATGACTTAATCTCTCCAAGCCTACTTCCTCATTTATAAAATAGGGGCAAGAGAATAACTGTCTTCAAAAAGCTGTTGAAAGGACTAAATGTTATCATGCCTGTAAAGTCTTAGTACAATCCCTGACTGTTGTGTTGTTAGGTACTGTTGTGTCACTTCTGACTCATAGTCACCCCATGTACAACAAAACAAAACACTGCCCAATATTTTAGTTGCTATTATTAGGGTCTAAGGAGCAGCCACAAGGGCCACAGAGGCTCCAAGGCTTTGGCTGAACAAGAGCAACAGCTAAGGGTGAGTATGGTGGTGGGAGCTGTGAGGGGAGAATGCACCCAGCCTGGCCCAAATTTGATGAACCTACAGGGCTCAGCTACCCAGACATCTACCCTTGCAGTACCTGGCTCTCAAAGGGTTCCTTTGCCTGCAATAAAGTTAGAAGTAGATGATGCAGTTCTTTTTTGGCTCTCCTGAGCCAGGCCACAGGCTACAGCCACAGAGGGCTGCAGGAAGGAAGGGCTGGCCAGGTTGGACACGGGAACCAAGTTGAGCAAATAGACCTTAAAGTGCCGCCAAAGAGATGTTGCGATATTGAAGGGGCTAAGACCTGACCAGCCATCCGGCATCGTGTGTCCTCAGGCTGCCAGGGAGCTGCAGACTTTGGAAGCTACAAGGAGCCTAAAAGATCTTCCTAATCCTACCTTGCTCACTGAATGTGTGAACAGACTGAAGTCTAGAGGTGCAGGGCTCTAGGCCTGGCTGTAGCCCATTCCTTAGCTCAAACCCTGGAGGGCCAGTACTGCTAGGTGGGATGTCCCTGGCAAGATAATTTTCCTACTCAGGCAGGCCTATTCCTCTTGGTCCTTACTCCTACCAGCACAGGTAGGCCTTGCCTCCTGGTATCTCAGAAGAGCTGTCTTGTGACCTAAAACTAGAAAAAAAGCTCTCTCTTTGGGCAAACAAACCTCCCTTCTCCCTTTCTAATTTCAGAAGAGGCTTTCTAAGTCCATTTCCTTCTTGACAGCCCCCCCTACCAAATGTCCAACTGACAAGCTCACCTCTGAAATTCTATCCCAAGATGCCATGAAGGTCAGGTTTCTTCATTAGTATCTTCAACAAACATTTAAAGAGCACACACTATATCCCAGACCTTAGCTGTGAGCTGAGGAAATAGCAGTAAGACAGGACCCCTTATATCAAGGTGTTTACCACTGTCTGGATACTTATCAGATCATTATAAAAGTGACAGGTTTTGTAGTTGGTGTGTTGAGACCTACTAATAGGGTTCTGATTCTAACTGGAGGGTCTGAGGGAGAGGAAAGTGCTTCCAGCAGAGGGGAGCAGCATATGCAAGTGTCCAAAGGGGAGGTAATCTGTTCAAACTAGAGCTGAGACCTAAAGGGTAAGGGGAATAGAGTGACGAGGATGGCAAGGCCCCAGAGGCCATGGTGAAGTGCAGGGCTTTCTCAAGAGCAGAGGTACGTGACTGGACTTCTGCTGTCATCAGCATGCCCCTGGCTCCTCGGTGGAGCTAGGATCATGGGGCAGCATCCCCCAACCTGGGTCTGCTAAGTATTCAAATACTTTCCCTGCAAAGTCCAAAATGGAAGGTCTTACTGTCAGTGGTGTCAGAGTTGTCGCTGCTGATGGAGTATTTTCGTCTCTTCTCTTCCATCTGCAACAAAAGGCAGACTCATTACACTCACAGAGGCTTAAGAAATTCCTTAATCTCTCAGAAAATCACCCCGTAACCTACATCCCCACACTTATTCTGCTTCAGTAGCAGAATGAGAACAAGGCCCTGTCCCCAGCCTTCTCCTCTGCCAGACTCATCCCCACCCCACCCCCCGGGGCCCTTGGGGCTGGAAGAGGGGGCTGTATCTCCCATGCCCTGAGCCTAGAGCCCTCAGAGGCACAGAGACTGGCCAAAGATGACATAGGAGGAGGGCAAGGCGGGGGGTCAGCAGCCCCAAACTGAATAGTGACCATGACTTGTTGGGCCTCAGCTTCCACTCCAAAAAACTCAGGCCCACCCCAAGAGTCTACTCCCACTATAAGGCTTCCTTGCTCCCCATCCCAAGTTGCAACTGGTATCTTGATGGATATCAAGGAAGGGAGAGGAAACAAGATGGTTCTCCCAGAAGGACCATGCTGAACTTAAGTCAGCTCAGAAGGCACATCCTGAGAGTGGCAGCCAGTGGGGATGGAAGCGTGTAGGGTGAAGGATACCAAGGTTGTAGGCCTGGCTAGCCCCCACTCCTCCCATTGTCACACCCCGTTCCCAAAGAAAAGTACAAGCCATCTTTATCTCAACTTCAGTATCTAACTTCAAAGTTATAAGTAAGGACAGCTCTCACTATGTAGTGCTTTCCTCACCTGCACTATTTCTTGTTCTCAACAGCCCTGAGTTGGGACAAGGGAGGCTCAATGCCTTGAACTGCTAGTCACTGGCAGGACTGGGATTTGAATCCCCTGGTCTGATCCCTGAGCCCACGCTGAGCTGCCTTTGAGCTCTCAGTCAGCTCCAGCTATTTGGATGTGCCTTCCCTGCCCACTCTCACTAATCCTGCAAAGTCCCTGGCAGCAGAGCTTGCGCCCAGTCTCCTCTTTGAGGGCAGCATACCAAGTGGCTTATTAACCTGCCCATGGCAGTGTCCTGCAATGAGAACAGATCTGGTCTCAGGGTCCAGAATCTGTCCACTACGTTCCAGTGGCGTTTCAAACACACCAGCCACTCCTCAGAAGGAAATGGGGCAATCTACTTCCGTAGTGATACTGCCTTGGAAACCCAAGGAGGGGTCGCTATGAGTTGGGTCCAACTCGATGGCACATAACAACAACATTTTCCAGCTGGTCCTGGAATCAAGGCTGCCTCACTAGCCACAGCAAACTAGGACAGGCAGCCAATGGAGAAAGCCCCTTTGCCAGCAAACTAGGTCCCCCAGCCCTGCTCTGAGTCCCATCTGCTTGCTGCCCCTGGCCCAGTCTCTTCACGCCGAGCCCTGGGATGCCCCTTATCTTACTGGTCCTAAACCAGTGCATGATCACTCAGACTTAATTGAGTAGAACCCTCCTACTTCAGAGTTGACTTCAGCTAGGAGCTTCTCTCTTTCTACCCCAGCATCCTTGCAAGGGGGAGGGGTTAGGATGACAGACAGGCTCAAGGGGCTGCGTGCTGCCCAGATTAAAGGGCTCAAGCAAAGTGCTCTCCTGAGGGTTAAGAGCCTACCATGGGACTCATGGAAATGTAAACAGCATGGATACCTGAGAGGCAGAAGAATGATGCCTACTTGCTAAGCACTCATGGGGGAGCACCCTTATACCCAAAGACCTCACTAAGCCCTCAGAAGAGCTCTTTGTTGTAGGTGAGCATAATGGTTGCCTCCCTTTTACAGATGAAAAGATTAAATGACTTGCCCAAGATCACAGTGCTGGTAAAAGGTCTGTCTGACTCGGGAGACTATGTTCTTGCCCTTCAGACTTCCCTGCCTCTGTGCAGCAGAGCAAGCAGCCCAGCAGCCCAGGTCATGGACTGAATGGGGCAATCATTCCCCGGCCACCCACAGCTGGCACCCTCACTGTTCTCCAGGGTCTGAGTGTGAAGTGCATGACAAAGGCCGACAGAACCTTACCCTATCCCACATCTTTCCCAGTCTAGCCCTGTCACTGATGGAGTGAAAGCAGGGAAAATGGTCCCATAAATTCACTCATCCACTTTCTCCTGCAATCTGTACATAACATCCATTCTCTTCATTGCCAGCCAAGAGGGCATCTGGGCTTCTGACTTCCAAGCCAAGTTCCTTCACAGGAGCTCTTGATTCAGGAGATGCTGAGTTCAAATCCTAGCTCTATGCCCCTCACTAGCCCAGGGACCTCAGGGGACACATACTTCCCAGAGGACACACACTGGATCTGGATTTTTACACAAAATTTCCTGCATTAAAAATACTGGCAACTGATTCAAGATTTTTAAAACACACCGAGAGGGCCAAACTAAACACATCCGTAGGCCAGAATCAGCTGGTGAGAATAAATGAGAGCAGCACGAAGCCCTGAGCACAGTGGTAGGAGCTCCACTTATAGGCTTGTTATGAATACCATGGCAGCTTCCAGCAAGGTGGAGAGTCTTCTGACCAGCACCTACCTGGGGAGTTCCTCAATGCCTCAGATAAACTCACTGACATCAAGTTGGATCCGACTCATAGCGACTCCTCCTTGGGTTTCCAAGGCACTATTCACTATGGAAGTAGATTGCCCAACCTTCCTTCCAAGGAGTGGCTGGTGGGTTTGAACTGCCAGCCTTCTGCTTAGCAGTCAAATGCCTTAGGCACTACGCTACCAGAGCTCCCAATGCCTCAGATGGAGGGTAGTAACCTTCTCCAGTAAGCAAGGTCCCCTAGAATAGCATACCTTACCATCTAAGCCCTTCCCTTCTTTCAATGCTGCCTCCTGCGGCCCTTTCATCAAACACCCCCAATTGTCCAGGGAGCATTCTCTTGGGCCAGGGCCACCCCATTGGAAGCTATTATTAAAGAGCTGATTCTGTGGTCGTTTTAATCACTAGGCTTCTCAGGGAAGCCATTGCTTTGTGAGTGAAACTTCTTCCCTTTGAATCAAGTCTGTTCCAAAGGCCTCCCTGCCTCAGGTAAGACTCCACTGACACAGTAATGAATGAAGGCCCAGATGAGGCCTGGGTCCCCCTGTAGGCCAGGCCTCTGCCCTACAAATCCCCTCTTCCAACATAGCAAAATGGGGCAGTAATCCTATAACAACAAATGCAGGTGGGATTGGGGTGCTAAGATTTGATCTTGGCCTCTGGTTTTCCCTCTCCACTGATCTAGGCCTGCTCAGGACCTTCCAATTTCTCCCAGAGAAAAGTTTTGCTTTTGAGAACAGAAAGCACTCCCCAAAAACTACCTACAAAGGAAACTAAGAAAGGAAGAGTCTCCATTTCCTTCCAGTCACACCAGCCCCAGTCTTGCAAGCCACCTCCAGCTTGGAGACACAGGTAGGAAGCTGTCCTTGAGGCTGGTTGTCCCAGAGCCCCCGATGAAGCAGCAGCCCGTAGCCCCACAAGCATTCTTGGCAAGTCCGGTAAACTCTCTTTCCAGCACACAACTTGAATCTACCAAAGTTTTTCTCTCTCGATTGCTATGTGGGCACAAGCCACTCTTATCTCTTGCCTGGACTTCTTTCATCCCCAGCTTCCACTATTGCTCCCCACAGTCTAGTTTCCACCAAGCAGCCAGGGTATTCGCGGACTGAACTATAAAAATATATGTTGTAAATCCTAATCTCCACGCCTGTGGTTATAATCGCAGAGATTATGTCATTATTTGTTACGCTAACGAGGCAGGATTAATGTAAGGTGTATCTTTAGTCAATCTTTTTTGAAATATAAAAACCAAAACCAAACTCACTGCCATCAAATCAATTCAGACTCAGTCTGGGTTTCCAAGCCTGTAAATCTTTACGGAAGTAGACTGACTCCCTTATCTTTCTTCTGCTGAGCAGATGGTGGGTTTGAACCACTGACCTTTTGGTTAGCAGCCAAATGCCTTAACCTCTACACCATTGTTGTTATTATGTGCCGTCGAGTCAGACCTGACTCATGGTGACCCCTCCCTGGGTTTCCAAAGTGGCATCGCTATGGAAGTAGATTGCCCAACCTTCCTTCTGAGAAGTGGCTGGTGGGTTTGAACCACCAGCCTTCTGCTTAGCAGTCAAGTGCCTTAGGCACTAGGCTACCAGAACTCCCTCTAAACCATAGGAGAGATTAAACAAGCAAGCTAGCAAGCAGAGATAGCGGAGGAATGATGCCAAGCCACATGAAGATCGCTCAAGAGCAGAAGCTCAAAGAGACAAGACCCTTCCTCCAGAGCCAACTCAGAGAAAGCCTTCCCTATAGCCAGTATCCTGAATTCAGACCTCTAATCTCCTCAACTGTGAGAAAATAAAATTTCTGTTTGTTAAAGCCACCCACTGTGGTGTTTCTGTTATAGGAGCACTAACCAACTGGATTTTTACACAGGGGTGAGCTGTAAAAAACATAGATCATGCCACGCCCCTAGTTAAAATCCTTCAAAGGCTTCTGGCTGCTTAAAGGACCAAACTCAAACTCCATACCTTAAGACCCTACATGATCTGTGGCCTCTGCCTACGCCCTTCCTGGACAAATTCTATCAATCACTATCCCCTTCCTCATTACTTTACAGCCACACTTTCATTTTGTCAAACAAGCTCAGCATTCCCTAATTCGAGAATTGTACTTTGATTGCTTCCTCTGCCTGTAAAGTTCTCCTATGTAGTTCATGCATGACTTTTCTTTCTTCAGGTTTAGGCGTAAATGTTACTAGAAGCCTATGTCTATTACCCTAGCTAAAGACAGTTCTCTACCCTGTCATTCAATTTCCTCAGAAATCACAGTCTGTGTTGATTTAGCTGTGTGTTTAATGTTCTTTTCCTCGGAATGCATGTTCCATGAGCATAAGGAACACGTCTCTCTGCATCCCAACTGGAGCCCAGAGCCTCCCTAGCATTGTACTAGGCACATAATGTTATGTGCCATGGAGTCAGATCCAACTCGTAGTGACCCCTCCTTGGGTTTCCGAGGTGGTATCACCGCAGGGGGAGCTCTGGTAGCATAGTGGCTAAGGCACTTGACTGCTAACCAGAAGGCTGGCGGTTCAAACCCACCAGCCACTCCTCGGAAGGAAGGTTGGGCAATCCTACTTCCGTAGTGATACTGCCTCGGAAACCCAAGGAGGGGTCGCTATGAGTCAGGGCTGACTCGATGGCACATAACAACAACAACATCACCGCAGGAGTAGATTGGTTAACTTCCTTGTGACTGGGGGGTTTGAATCACCAACCTTCTGGTTAGCAGTCAAGTGCCTTAGGCACTATGCCACCAGAGCTTCTTGGCATATAATAGGGGCTATATGTCGAGTGGCAATGGGCTCAAGTATAGCAGGGATCTTGGAGCTGGTGCAGGACTGGGCAAGTGTTTCGTTCTGCTGTGCATAGTGTCGCTATGAGTTGGAGATGACTCAACAGCAACTGACAACAACAATGACATATATCAAGTGCAGAGTGTGCTCTCATCCCCTTCTTCCAGAAGTGTGGAGACTACACAGCCCAGCTGGCCACCTCAGCTTGCAGGAACAAACATCCCAGCCCAAGCTTTCACCCTGTTTTCACAGCCTGCCTACCCTGTCTTAACCTCACACATTTTCCAGGAGGCTTTATTTGGTTGGGCTCCTGGCTAATGATCAATGTCAACTCAGTAATAGGGCAGCAATTTGGTGGCAGATGTTTTCTTGGCAGCACTAACCATTGGTCTTAGTGGGGGCCCTGGGCCTGGACTTGAAACACCAATGCCCAATGCCAGCCCCCTTTAAAGACCTCTCCGCAAATAAACTCAAATAAACACCCTGGGCCTCCATTAACGCCCTTCCAGCTGACCCTGGGAACAGTGGGCCTTTCAAGGCTGCTATAGCAGCAGCTCCCTGGGCAGTTAAAACACCCCAACCTGGCCTCCGGCCTCTGCTCTCCAGGGGCCACCAGGCCTGCCCGGCTTGCCACCACACACAGCAGGATTTCGTCTTCCTCCTTAAAAAAAAAAAAAAAAAGCTTTCAAACAGGCAATTTACCATTCCAGACACAATCTTTCAAAGAGAAACAAAAACTCTCCCTGTCTGAGGCAGACCGCTAAGGCATGTGTGTAATAAGATGCTAATACAATTTAATGATATTTCGGCTGGAAAACCCGTCCCTCAGAGCCTCCTTGTGTCGGGAAGGCCAGACATTCAAAAAACAAGAACTGCACACTTTCAAACTGCTTTAAACGGGGGTCAGAGCCCCATTCTTTCCTATCTCTCATTAACTTTAATGACTTCTCATGGACAGTAATTGCAGTTACAAAAATGATTTTGTACACACAAGAGTAGAGACTTGCTGCCTTGGACCCTCAAAACTGTTTCTCCAAGCCTAAGGGAGCCTGAACTCTCCTCTAACACCCATCACTGCCCATCTGCAACTCCAAGTGTCCCAGAGGGGATTCTATCACCTAGCATGCTGTTGACTCCACCCCCCAGACCTAGTTCTAGGGGTGGAAGCCAGGGATCCTGAGGGGCTATGCCTTCAGCCCCTTCTCACCCCACTCTCTACCTCAAGGAGGTCAGTTTGCTCACTCCCAAAAATAGCTGCCTATGGGTAAGTGCATCTGAATCCTTCTTCAAAGAAGGGAGTCTTCAAGGTGGAGAGCTCAGTGGTCAAAGCTGCATTCAACCCCTCCCTAGATCATTAATAAGAAGCATGGCTAATACTTATCAAGTGTACCTGGCATTGTGCAATGGATCACTTAATCCTTACAACCACCAGAAAGCAGGTACAGTTATTAATCCTATTTCTATAGATGAAGAAACTAAGGCACAGAGTTAAGTGTCACAGTTAGTAACTGCACAGCCAAGATTCAAACCTAGGCTGTTTGACTCCAGATGGTATATCCCACCCCCACTAGGCTAAAGAATAACTACAACTCTGGAGTAAGGGTGGGGATAGGTATTCCAGATTCCTCTAGGCTGTCTGAGAGAAGACTAAGAGGGCTCCCTCAGGGTCCAGAGCTGACCTTCCTCTGTTCTTAAGCTTTGAGACTTAGTATTTAGGACTGTAATCCTTGAACCACGATTGGTAAGAGTCCTGCATAGAGGACAGGACAAAGCAGGAGTAAGCTCTTCAAACTCTGACCTGGCCTCTCCTCAGAGAACCATAAGGGAAAACTGTGAGGTCCTGAAACAGCCTGCTGGATGTGCTTATAAAGAATCTGGACCGGAAGCTTCTGACCAGGGTCATGGGCATAAGTCTCCGTTAAGGAGAACAAATAAATAGTTAACCAAAACACTGTGACCAAACCTCAAGAGTGTGGGTGCCAGTGTCAAAAGATCCCGAGGTGCATTTAGGGGCAGAGGACAAGCAATCCCCCCTCACCTGTCAATGAAAGCTAAATGGGAGAAATTTCTGACAGCTTCTTGGATCACCTTACTGACCGGTTTAGCCAGGCAATTTAGGGAAAGGAAAAGCACATTGGATGGGGAAACATTCTGGAAACATTTGCTGCATCCCGAGCCCAAACAACTCTATCCTAAACACTTCATCTCCAAAAGTGCTGGGAAGACCCTTCGCCAAAGTTTCTAAACCAACATTCACTGCAAGTCCTGCTGCCGGGGACAAGGACTTCCCTCTGTGAGGCATTTGCTGCGGAACCAAATGCTTTTCCACTCCAAACAACAGCCAACAGCACTTGGGACAAGGCAGAGGGCTCCAGATCAAACAAACATCCTTTTATTTTTGCCCCCCTACCATGCAAACTTTCTCGATAAATTATCCGCTCACTTCAGAGCAACGCCTGTTTTTGCAGCCTGTGACCTAAAAAGCAAGTGTTGTTGTTGTTATTTGCCATCGAGTGGGCCCCAGACTCCTAGCGACTCCTCCTTGGGTTTCTGAGGCAGTTTTCACTTCGGAAGTAGGATTGCCCAACCTTCCTTCCGAGGAGTGGCTGGTGGGTTTGAACCGCCAGCCATCTGGTTAGCAGGCAAGTGTCTTAGCCACTATGCTACCAGAGCTCCTCCTTAGGCACATAGCATCTCTTAAATATGAAAGCCTTCCTCTCTGCCTGGGTCAGCTTTATTACTCATTCATTCCCCTTATGGTTATTGTTGTTATTTTCCTCCTCTGCTTTTCAGAGCCTTATGCAAGTTTCAACCCACCTGAGGAAGACGGGACAAGAGGGATGGTGTCTTCATTTGGGGCTCTAAGGTGAGAGAGGAAGTCAGGGTAGGGGAGAAGCCAGCACCCTGAGAACCTAGGAAACAGGGCCAAGTTTGGCAGCTCCCTGCCCCACTCTTTTGCCAAATGTCCTACTGGGAATTTTACCAGTGAAACGAAAGAGAATTAATGCCACCCTAGAATAGGGACCAGGCTGTCCTACCATTAAAATTAAGGGGGAGTCCAGAGAGCTTCTTTTAACTCAAACAGGGCCCTTCCCACTCCAACAAAGGAAGAGTGGCCAGAAGAGGCAGGTCAGCAGTGCCCCTCATGGACCCTCCCCATACGCTCTGGCATTGTACTGGATACAAACTTGAGGCCTTGCGATGACCCCCTGACAACTCTGCACCTGAATAAAACTTTTGAGCCTCAGAATCCTGCAGGAAGGTGAGCCAGGACTGCCAGGAGAGGGAGAGGTTTGGAAATGTACAGACATTAAAATCGCCAGATACAAGCGTGCCCTCATCATGGAGCAAAGGGAGACCCGGCGCCCCTCCTTCCCCGCAGCCGCCCTAGTCCTGTTGGAGGCCTGAGGCCAAGTTGGTAAAAAAGTGCCCGGGTCGGCAGCCGTGGCTATAAGGATTGGGAAGGGGGAGGGTGCGCGCGCCTCCAGCCTGCCCCTTGAGGCGGTCGGCGGGACCGCAGGCTGGAGGCGCGCCGGCGTGATTCCGACGGCGGGAGCAGGAAGGAGGAGTCGGAGGTGGCTGCCCGGGGCTCCAGCCCAGGCGATAGAAGGGCAAGAAGCGGTTCGGGACCCGGGCGGCGCGGGGAGATAGGCGTGACACCAGTGGGGAAGGTGATGCCGGGAAGGGCAGCTGAGCCCCTTAGGGGGTGGACAGCTGTGTGTTGTGGGGGACAGGGATGGTGTGTGGGTGTGTATGGGGGGGGTCCTGGGCCTCGGGAAACGAGGGTGAAGCCTTCTTGTCTGTCTCGTAGACATGCCCATCCTCCGGCAGTAATTTAAGACTCGCCAGGCTAAACCCCTCCTACCCCATCGTCGGGAGAAGAGGGTGTCTCAGAGCCTAGGCATGGGCGGGAAGGGACCGGAGGGAGCTAGAAGTCTGCACCCAGGCGAGGAGGAGGCGGGCGGGAGCCGCTCCGCAGACGCAGGCGAGTGGGTGGGAAGGAGGGAGGGAAAGAGGTGAGGCCGGGAAGATGCCACTGCCGGGGACGGGCGGGGCCGGGGATCTGGCAGAGGGACTGCAGCGGTGCTTGGTGGGGGCGGGGGCTGCAATGTCACTCATTTGGGGGTCAGGTGTGTGCGTCCCAGGTTCGGGCTGCCACTTGCCTGCATCTTCCCAGTACCACCCTGGGTGCAGGGTCGGAAGCAGAGGGCAGGGGACTGCAGAACTGTCCCCAGAGCGGGACGCGAACCAGCAGAGTTGGAAGAAGGTAAACAAGGGCCACGCCCCCTGCCGTCGCCCCGCGGGCGCGCACCCGCCGCTCCGGCCGCTGCCGGTACATTTCCACTCTCCCAGCGTCTCTCCCCCGCCGGACTCCCGCGCGACGCCGGAGGGGGAGCTGCTCTAGAGGCCAGCCCGCGCCCCCTGCGCCGGGGCTGAGCACCGTGCACACTCACCTGGAAGGGGTGGCCCCCGCCCCTCCAAAAACTGTGTCTAGTTTGTGCAGAGCTTCCGTACCCTGGAGTCGAGCATGCTGCCCCCGCGTGCACCCAGCCCGGAGAAGGGGCGACAGGACGGAGGCGGTGGCCCCCGGAAGGTGTCCGGGTCCGGACTGGCTGCACGTGAGCCCAGCGCCGGGTCATGTGCACCGGCTCAGCCCGGTTCGGCGCCCGGACGTGCTGCGTATCAACAAAATGAAACTCGGGGAGACAGGAGGGCAGATAGCTCCGGATCCTCCGAGTGCCCTCCCCAAGGCACTTTACCTCCCCCCGCACCTTTACCCCACCGCAGCTTACCCGCCCGGCCCGAGCCCGCGGGGCAAGTTGCAGCACCGGCGCGCCCCCGCCTGCCCGCGCCCCCTCGCCGGCCCGGGGGCGCTTTGCCGCAGTCATTAATAAAGAAGGTCGCCGAGCTCACCCTTCCAAAAGTTGTTGCATGCGCCCCTCTCAGCCTCCCTGCACAGTACTCTTTAAAACACGACTGACCAACATGCGCAATCTCTCTCCCCTGTGCTGTGCATCCCCCCCACCCCCCGCGCGCTGGCTTCCTAGAACAGGCAGCCAGCAGGAGAGAGAGGGAGCGAGCGAGCAAGAGAGCGAGGGAGCAAGGAGCGCTGGCAGATCTGTTGCAAAAACACAAAATAACGCCGTGGAGATGCGCAGGGCCCTTCCGCGGGGGACTGGATCTTACCTTCTCCGTGATGCCCTCCAGAAGGGCGCTGCCCTCGGCTACGCGCCGCGGCGGGGGCCAGAGCGGGAAGGATGCTCCCGAAACCCGGAGCTCCTGGGGCAGGCGCGGGCGGGCGGGGGGCGCGCATCCATCCGGGGTTGCGGCGAGGGAGGCAGCCCGACCCACAGCGTCCCCGGCCCCTTACCCCTGCCGGGGACCTTCAGTCCGCCGGACCTACGCCGGTGCCGCTAGGAGTGGGCTCAAAGTAACTCCATGGAAGCTACTACCCCCCCAAAAAATAGCCTCTAACTGAGATGGCCGCGGTCGGCACCATTCACCAACCCCCTGTGTATGTTTCTGTTTCTTTTTAAACCAAGACTTCCTTGTGATCTCTTTAGAAAAAAAAAAAAAAATGTGTTGGGGTGGGGGTGGGGGCGGGCAGGAGGAGCGAGGTAGGGGGAGTAGCCACTTTTTTCTTATTCACTCTGATCTCTCCTGACACCCCCCGTCGCCCGTTCCCCCTCCCCCAGCCCAGTTGTTTGGCTCCCGCGGCGGGCCCAGGTAGCGTTGCCGCCCCAGGGGGAGGTTGCCCTGCCGGGTGCCCCGCCTGCCCACACCCCGGGCCTGGACTCCCCAAAGGCTGTGGGGCGCCCCCAGCCCGCCCTGTCCCCAGGGCCGGGCCCGAGCGGCGGCAGCGCCCGTGCAAGTCCCATCAGGTCTGCTCACACTTCACACACTCACATACATACCCCGCCCCTCCACTCTCTCACTCACACTTTCTGCTCACACCCCGCCCCCTTCGCTCCCCAGACCCGGGCGGCGCCCCCCGCAACCTTTAAAAAAAAAAAAACCACCAAGCTTATACTTAAAAAAATCTTTTGGCGCCATATTAATGACGTACTTAAAATTTGCCATTTCTCCCTGCGTCAAAAAGACGTTTCTTTGCAAATAACAGCCTGAAGGCGACACTCGCGGAGGAAACGAGGTTTGCACTGAGCACCCCGCCCCCCGGGGCTCCAAGGCTAGAAGACCCTCGCCCTAGGCCCAGCTCCTGAATCGCTGGTTTTAAAATAGGAATCGAATAAATCGCGTGGCATTTTGCAGCACCAGAAGTGAGCAGAAAGTGCAGGCAGGAGCTGAGAGGAGGGGCACGAAGGAGTCTAGGGGAGGGGGCGCGGCCCTCCTCCCCCACCCACACCGGGTGGAATCTAACATCTCGGGCGGGGGAAACTTGAAATTGTGGGCGACCTCAAGAATGGAGGGGCGGTCCGTAAAAAGGGTCTCCGGGTTCGCCGCCCCCTCCCCCCGCCCGGATGCCTCCAGGCGCCCAGCGCTGCCCTGCATTTCCGGGGGGTGAGGAACGTGTTGATGGGTGGTGGGTGGTTGCACGTCCTGACCCCCGTAGGAGTTTTCATTTGCCCCAGGGTAACCCCGTTCCCCTTGTTGGCCACCCAATTCTCCAGTACCCCTTAAAGGGTTAAAAACCGAGGGGCAACTTCCATAAAGGCTGGCACTTGGCAAGGAAGCGGGGGGCCCCTCTCCCCACCCCTCGCCTCCTTGCCCCTCCTCCTCCGGCTCCAGTTCCCGACTTGACCTTGTGGTGCACAAACAGTGCGCTCGGATCCTCGCAGTTTCTGGAAGAAGAGCCTGCGCTCGCCGGGGCGGGCGGGCGGCTCGCAGGCGGTGGCGGGGCCTTGGGGCCGTTCCCGGAGCCACCGGCCACACCCTCCCAGCCCGCTGCGCCCGCCGCTCTCACCTTCTCTCGAGGAAGGAGAGAGGCTGGCCTATTGGATGGGGAGGAGAGGGCCAAGCTGCAGCCTCCTCCGGATGCCCCCAGCTGGGAAGAGGGTGGTCTGGCCTCGGGCTGGGAAGGAGAAGGGGGAGACCTGGGAGCTCGGCCCAACATCCCCAAAACATCATTGCCAACTTTTTAGCCCCCCTCCTTCTTGGCTGCCCCTCAAAGATGCTCCAGTAATTTTTTTCAGCTCACCTTTGGCTTTGAAGGCACGTGGGTGAGTTGTGAACAGGGACAGGAACCTCCTCTCTCCAACACTGAAGGTTGTTTATTCTTTCTTTCCACTCTACCCCCTTCCATGGAAAGATAAATATTCAATTTACATAAGATGACATTTATATGACAATTAAGATTCCCCGATGGAATGTTGTGAACACATTTGCTTATAGGAGAAATAAATCTAATAATAAACAAACTCATAACAGCACAAATCCTCAGACAGGGCGGATTGTCTACACAACAAAGAGGGAGATGATGGATGCTGAAATAAGCACTTTTTGCAACAAGAAAGAAATATGAGCTCAAAGGGAGTCACCACAACATTTCTCTTCCTTGGCCTTCATTCACAAAGTCTGGGGAGGTTCCTATAGCAAGAGGAGGGGTTGGGTTTCGCCTCCCAGTTAAACCCAGTTCTGGCTGACAGTAGTTAGTAGGCTTTCCCTAAACCCAAGCTGCTTGTTGTTGTGGTTATGTGCCGTCGAGTCAAACCTGGCTCATAGCGACCCCTCCTTGGGAAGTAGGATTGCCCAACCTTCCTTCCGAGGAGTGGCTGGTAGGTTTGAACCGCTAGCCGTCTGGTTAGCAGGCAAGTGTCTTAGCCACTATGCTACCAGAGCTTAGTGCCTGGAAACAGGTGTCACAGATAGTGGACCTGTGACAAAATGGTTAAATTCCTGGTTTCTAATCCTGGCTCCAGGAGCTCTGGTAGCATAGTGCCTTAAGGCACCTTATGCTAACCAGAAGGCTGGCGGTTCAAACCCACCAGCCACTCCTGGGAAGGAAGGTTCTGCAATCTACTCCTGTAGTGATATCACCTCAGAAACCCAAGGAGGGTTCACTAGGAGTTGGGGTCAGGCTTGATGGCACATAACAACAACAATAACAACAATCCTGCCTCTGCTATTCAGCTGTGTGATAGAGGCAAGTGAATGGGTCTCTTTTACTTCATCTGTAGAATGGAGTGGTTGGAGGGGTCTTGAGGCTGTTTGTGCACTTTCCTTGGTGCCTATGTTTGGAAGGGTGAATGTGTTTTCTGAAAGCTCTTAACGTTGGAAAACTGGGCACAATAATTTCTCTTTCTCCTTGTGAAGACACAGTTAAAATCTCCCTGTGTGAGCTAAAGCGAAGGCCAGGAGAGAAAAACATAATGCATAGTGAGCTTGGTCCAGACAGTAGTCTTAGCCACACTGTCTGGGGCCCAGCAGGGGGAGGGAAGGGCCAGTCTACAAAGGCAGACTGCTCTGGTTGAGTCTGGCTGCAGAACGTTTACTTGCAGAAGAGGACAGGTCAAGCTCTCTTCTCCCAGCCGCCGCCAGGTTCCCATGAACTGAAATGGGAAGATGCCTTGGCACAGTTATAAAATGGTCTAGAGAAATGCAAGACCATTTATAGAGCACGTGCTGTGTGCATTGCATTTCGTCCTTACAGAAACCCCATTTTACCTGCTTAGAAATGTTTAGTAATTTATCAACAGGCATATAGCTTATAAGTAGTGCCAGAATGGGCATCTAGGTCCAGCTGACCCCAAGGCCTATGGAAACCACATAGATTTCCATTTATGGCAATACATCCCCCACCCTGCCCACAAAAAAAAAAAAAAAAGTGTTACTGGTTTGATTGGGGGTGGGTGTTTGATTGCTATCTTGGCAAGACTGAACAGGATTTTACTGGTGGCACTTGTCTCCTGAGATGTTTCCCAAGTTGGGTGAGACCCAGACCCCCTAAAAAATACTTGGAAGATACCTCTTGTTGAAATCTGGAAACCCCATAAGGACCCTTGGGTTCCCATAGGCCTCTGTTACTGTTTAAGATTGACCTTGCAAATGTTAGCATAATGATAACAATAAGGCTTATTATAACTCTTTAATTTTTATTAAAAGTCTCACAAATAATTAACTTTTATAGAAAAAAAGAAATGTAAAGTTCTTGGAGATGTAGTCATTTATTCAATGAAATTTATTGAAGAGGGCTCCCTATGCCAGGCACTATTCTAGGTACTGGGGTCATACAACAGAACAAGAGAATTTTTGTTCTTGTCTTGGAGAACTTACTTCCTAGTCGAAGGAGATACACATTTTTTTTCTTTAATTTTTATTGTGATTTGGGTGAAAGTTTACAGAGCAAATTCATTTTCCGTACAGCAGTTCATACATGTTTTGTTCCCCACTTCCTCCCTATAGTTACCTCTTAACTGTGTCTGCCTTTCCTATGCATTCCTGCCCCCTAAGCTATCTCCTTGTGCAAATACTGCCCTTCTGATCTCCATTCTAAGGAGTGTATCTACCTGATGTAAATGTTCACCCTATATGCCTGTTTGTTGTTTGATTGGAAGCCACAGGAGCAAGTTAGTTCAGTTCCGTACATGAAGGGTAACTGGGGGCCATGGTCTTGGGGGTCTCCCAGGCTCTAATAGACCAGTAAACCTGGTCTCTCTCTCCCTCTTTCTTTCTTTCTTTCTTTTTCTTT
>NW_006921699.1:6144415-6146373 GCF_000298275.1 Orycteropus afer afer | reverse complement strand
GGATGTCATGCTTGGTAGGGTGGAGAGTTGACGGAAGAGGGGGAGGCCTTCAACGAGATGGATTGACACGGTGGCTGTGATGATGGGCTCAAGTATAGCAGGGATTATAGAGCTGGCGCGGGATCGTGCAGTGTTTCATTCTGCTGTGCATGGCGTCGCTATGAGTCGGAAACAATTCGACGGCACCTAACAACAACAACAACAACATATTACTACATTAAACAAAAAAAACCTCATTGCTGTCAAGTTGATCCTGACTCATAGTGACCCCTCCTTAGGTTCCCGAGGTGGTATCTCTATGGAAGTAGATTGCCCAGTCTTTCTTCCGAGGAGTGGCTGGTGGATTTGAACTGCCAGCCTTCTGGTTAGCAGCCAAATGCCTTGGATACTGCATCACCCGAGCTCCATTATTACATATTTTTAAATATTTTAGAATTGTATTCCAATAGAATTGGCTTTCTAAGTAATTTATGTAAATTATTTTACAGATTTTGAAATATACTCAGAAGGAGTCTATAGGCTTCAAAGACTGGCACAAAAAAGGTTAAGAACCACTGTCTCTCCAGAGAGACTAGCAAGTACAAAGGCCCTGAGGCAGGAATGTGCTTAATATATATAAGGAAGAGATTATATAGGGCATTGTTAGAAATCTGCCTTTTGCTGTGAGATGGGAAGCCCAGTGGAGGGTTTTGAGCAGAAGAGTGACATGATCTGACTTACTGAATTACTGATGACCTCCTTGGGGAGAACAGACTGAATGGGGCAAGGACAGGACAGGAAAATCAGTCAAGAGGTCACTGCAACAAACCAGATGAGAGATGATGTTAACTTGGACCAGGATGGTAGCAGTCAAAGTGGTGAGAAGTGCTTGAATTCTGTGTACATGTTGAAGATAGTTCTGACAGATCTGCTAATTGATTAGCCATGGTGTGTGAGAGAAAGAAAGAAGTTGAGAGGACTTCAAGACTTTTTTTCTTCAGCCAATGAAAGCATGGAATTGCCATGAACTGAGATGAAGGAAGCTGTGAAAGGAGTTGGCTTTGGGGGAGGATAAAGGGCCTCAGTGTTAGACATGTTAAGCTTGAGACACCTATTAGACACCCAAGTGCAGCCATCCGGTAGGCAGCTGGACATGACAATCTCTGCTCAGGTGCAAAGTCCGTGCTAAAGATGTCATTTGAGAGCGGTCAGCAGATATATGGTATTTAAAGCTATAGGGCTGTCTGAGAACACCAAGGAAGTGAGTGTAAAAAGAGAAGAGACCCAATGATGGTGCCCTTGGGCATTTCAAGGTTAAGAGATCTGGAAGATGCAGAGGGATCAGTAAAGATGTTAAAACCAAGCATCCAAAGAGATGGAAGGGAAGTCTGAAGACAATGATGTCCTGGAAGCCAAGTGAAGAGAGTTTCAAGAGGGAGGAAAGCCCTATGTCCAAAGCTGCTGATGGGTTAGGTAAGGTGAGGTTGAGAATTCATTGTTAGGTTCAGCAATGTGGAGGTCATGGGTGACCTTGACACGAGCCATGTCAATGAAATGGTAAAAGCTTGATTAAAAGCTTGATTGCAGTGGGTTCAAGAGAGACTGGGAAAGTTTATACTTCTTACTAGCTTATTCCAAAATGCTACCAGAAAATAAGATATTCTCTGTATATCTTTGTGAGTGTATATAGAGATGGGTAACCATGTATCTGTAGATGTTCAATTTCAAATAACTTTTTTTAGGAACTTCCATGTGCTAGGTATAGTGATGAATCCTGTAGAAACTGAGAGAAATAAAACATATTCACTGCCTTCCAAGACTACGTAAGAGTTCATAGTCTAGCAAACCTCTGAGATATGAAAATATACACAAAGCAATATATATGGCTAAATATACATGAGGAGCTCTGGTAGCATAGTGGCTAAAGCACTTGACTGCTAACCAGACGACTGGCGGTTCAAACCCACCAGCCACTCCTC
>NW_006921699.1:6135823-6144315 GCF_000298275.1 Orycteropus afer afer | reverse complement strand
AGGAAGGTTGGGCAATCCTACTTCTGTAGTGATACTGCCTTGGAAACCCAAGGAGGGGTCGCTATGAGTCAGGGCCGACTTGACGGCACACAACAACAAATATACACAGTCATTCCAGGCATCAGTTTTCCCAGTGTAGTAGGCATTGTGGTTAAGACTGTGGCTTTGAGAGTCAGGCAGTCCTGGGTTTGAATCTTGTTTCCACCAGTCTCTGCAACTTTTTACAAATCACTTAACCACTTTGTGCCTTGGCTTCCTTTTCTGTAAACAAACAAACAAAAACCCTAGTTGCCATCAAGTTGATTCCAACTCATGGTGGCGCTTCCACATGTATCAGAGTAGAACTATGCTCCACATGTTTTCAGTAGCCACTTTTTCAGAAGTTGGTCCCTAGGTCTTTCTTCTGAGGCACCTCTGATTGGACTTGAACCTCCAACCTTTTAGTTAGCAGCCAAGCTTACGAACCACTTGCATCACCAGAGATTCCTTCTATAAACTAAGGATGCAATAATTGGGAAACTCTAGTGTGCCTGGAATGCTTGTTAAAAATATAGGTTGCTGGGCTTCATCCTGAAGGTTCTCAATAGATGGATCTGGGACAGCACCCATGACTCTTCATTTTTAACACACTCCTGATCATTCTTGATACCATACTTGGTCTTGGCCTTGAATCATACTTTGTGAAAGCCTGAGATCATGTCTGAATGATATCAAGCACTGGCCTAAAAAAAAAACCAAACTCACTGCTGTCGAGTTGATCCCAACTTGTAGCAACCCCTCCTTGGTTTTCTGAGGTGGTATCTCTATGGAAATATATTGTCCAGTCTTCATTCCAAGCAGTGGCTGGTGGGTTTAAAGCACCAGCCTTCTGGTTAGCAGTCAAATGCCTTAGGTACTATGCCACACTGGCCTGGCACTCAGTAATTGCTTATTGTTGTTGTTATGTGCCGTCGAGTCGGACCCAACTCATAGTGACCCCTCCTTGGGTTTTCGAGGCAGTATCACTACAGATTGCCCAACCTTCCTTCTGAGGAGTGGCTTATTAGACAAAAGTTATTCTTCCAGCAGCTCTTGTTAGAAACAAAAATTCTTTCTAATAACTTGGAGTTTATGTCCAGAGGGAGAGGTCAAGAATACCTAAGCATCCTAAATTGAAAACATTCATTCACTGAGTACTTACGTACTGAGTGCCTACTATGTTCCAGGTAGTATTCAAGGGCTAAAGACACAGGAAATACCTGACTCAGTGATTGAATCTTCAGGGCAGGCAGAACCCCTAGATGTGGTTAGTCATGCTCCTCAGTAGCCTGCTTCTGTGCCAGGTGGAAAGTCCTCATTTGAGTTCCTGGCCTATGGTCACTCACCAACTGCTTAGGCCAGTGCTCCTCCAATGATAACATGCACACCAATTATCTGGAATCTTGTTAAAGGGCATTTTCTGATTTGGCAAATATGGAGGGGAGCCTGAGGGTCTGCATTTCCAATGAGCTCCTAGATGCTGCTCATATTGCCAGTCCATGGACCACCCTTAAAGTAGCATAGGTTTAGAGGGTTAGGAAAATTGGGTCATAATCCAATTTTTCCTAACCTTAGAAAAAAACCAAACTCACTGCCTTTGAGTTGATCCTGACTCCTAGCCACCTCCATTGGTTTTCCAAGGCTGTAAATCTTCGCCGAAGCAGATGGCCTCATCTTTCTTCTGCACACTAGCTCGTGGTTTCAAACCACCAACCTTTTGGTTGGCAGTCACATGCTTAACCACTGCACCACCAGAGCTCCTTCTAACCTTAGGAAATTCCTGAGCATCCTGAAAGGAAAGGTGGGATCTGGGAAGCCTGCTGAAGACTTGCTGATTGTGCTTGTGGAGGTGAGTTAGCTCACACTTTCTTCTGTATCCTTTGCTTCTGGACTCCAGTCCTTGCTCACCCACATAGAGTTAGTAGCATTAGATGACCTCCTCTAATCAAAGATGGGCATTCACTCTGTTGTCATTTAGAAAATATTTCCTGGGCATCTACTATGTGCCAAGCACTGTGTAGAACTCATAAGTTGGTGTTGTCAGGAGAGAAAAAATCCAGCAGCATCTGCCTTCTGGGCTCTGGGCAAATTCTGCAGCTGGGGTTTGGGACAGGGTGAAGACCTGCCCAGAGCTGTGTCTGTGGCTGAACACACTGCCCTGGCAAGATCCAGACTTGGCTGTTATTAGGAAGCACCAAAAATGCATGCCTTGGAGAGGCACCCCTCTACAGCCTTTGCCAGCTGGTTTGGAGATGGCAGTGACCAGCCCCAGGATGTGTCTGAATGATGTGCCAGCCAGGCCACCTGTCCCTCCTCAGGCTCTCAGACTTAGCCCAGTGGCTGCAGATGGCAGAAGGCAAAGAGGATCTCTGGAGCCTCCAAACACCTCCCCAGAACCTGGCAGCAGGCAGTGACTCCAGCCAAGTCAGGGGCCAGCTCAACCAGAGTCAAAGTGTGAGACATCCCACCCTGAGCTTGCGGGGAGGAGCCCTGCCTAATCCAAGAAACACCAGTAATCAAAGCCATTGGCTCCAACTCTGAACAATGTAACCCCACCTGAGTGAGCATAGAGTCTTCTGCATTTTCTGTTTCTGATGAATCAACCAAATCCTCCCCCATCTGACAGTGTATTTACTGATGAGTTCACAGTCAAGCGGGGGGTACTTTGACTTTATTAGAAGCAACATGCATTTGACAAGCACCTACACAAGCAAGGCTCTGACCTAGGGCAGAGTAAGGTATAGAAGTCCTAGAGATGGAGCCTGCTTTCAAGGGACTTTGGCCCACTTAGGAAGACAAGTCCTAAGTGTACGAGGATGATCAAGGTAAAAACAGGCCATCATAGGAGCCTGACGAGGTGGAATGGTCAGAGGAAGTTTCTTGAGAAAGACCTGGAGATTGGCCTGTGTATAGATGGCATTTCAGGTGAGAGGGGAGAGTGGGGAATGTTCCAGAGATGGATGGTGTCTGCCTGGCTCCCAGAACCTGGGGCTGTAGAACATGATGCTAACAGCTGCCCCAGAGTTCCCTCCTCAGAGTCTCTTTTGTACAGAAAAATATATTAGTGAGTGTCTTGAGGATGAAAGGTGAGACCCTGCAGCTGTCAAAGGTTGCGGGAGGACATAAGAGGAAGATAAACGACTTGGGGAGATGAAGAAGTCTTTTGACTCAGCAGTGCTATTTTCAGGAATCTCCCCTAGAGAGACCTCCCTAGAATGGGCACAAGGAGACCTGTTTGAGGATGTTTGTTACAACATCATAACAGCAAAGAACTGGAAACAACTTGAACATTCATCACTGAAAGACTGGCTAAGTAAACCTCAGTGAGAGTGGAAAGCAAGTTTCAGGGTAATATGTACAATATGATCCTATTAGCATGAAACACCTATGAAACAAAAGCCTGCTCTTTTAAAGAAACACACACTCACACACACACACACACACGTATGTTCATAGATAAAAAAGGTCTGGAAAGATACCCACCAAATTGGTAACCAGCTACCTGTGTTGGAGTGTAGGGAGGGCTGTGGAGATGAAGAGGAAGATCTGACCCAGTGGTTTGGGGGCTGGGGGTTGGGGGAGCCCCAAGAGGCCTTTTACATTTAGATAGTGCTGGTTGCCACCACAGATGCTTGGAATCATCAGTAACAGAAGCAAAGACTGTGGGTGTTGGAAGATGTGCTCCCCAGCCCAATGATGGGCTAGAGTATGGTCGTGGAGGGCAGGGGCAGGAAGCCTGCCCTCGGGTCTAGCCCCAGTGCTAACTCCTATGTGTCCGAAGGCCCTTTTAGCCCTCTCTGGGCCCCCCAGGAGGGAGCTCTGGTGGTACACTGTGGTTAAGGCATTCGTCTGCTAACCAATAGGTAGGTGGTTTGAACCCACCCACAGGAGAAAGATGAAGCAATCTCCTTCTGTAAAGATTTACAGCCTTGGAAACTCTATGAGGATCACTATGAGTTCAAATCAACTCAATGGCAGTGGGTTTGGTTCTGGTTTTGGGCCCCCCAGGGTCAGAGTTTCTCTGGGCTTTCCTAGCTAGACCAGCCTCAGATTCTAAGTACATTCCAGAACTTTCTCAGGGAGGTTAAGTCCCAGCAGGGGCATAGAAAAGCCTCACTTGACCTTTAGCTGCTAGGACTTGGTGTGGGCCAGGCTGGCCCTGGGAACTATCTGGAATGAGAAGTTTCTGAGCTGTGTTGCATTCCGAAGGAGCCCTCTCCAATAGGTGGAGTGCCATTTCTTCCCAACACACTGGCCTAAGAAATGCCTGGCCCAGACTGGCTCTTGAGACAGAGTCAAGATAGGGGTAATCTTCCAGGCCCTAAATGGTTCATGACAGTCCCCTGAGAGAGGACTCTGGGTTGGGCATAAGGAAAGTGCAGAGTGCCTGAGGCCAGGGTTTGGGGTCTGGGTCTGCAGGGATGCTGGTATGAGCTGTGCACAGGTGCAGCTCTATTCTACAGGCCTTTCTCATGGCTGCTCTGAGCCCAACCCAAGGCTGGCTTCAGGCTACAGAGAGGTGTCAGATGAGGTCCCTGACTTGAGGGGACCACAGGATGAGAGAGGCATACATTGGATTTGGATGGGGTCAATTATGTGGACAGGATCAGGGCTCACAGTCTGGGGCCAGAAGCAGCAATGCCAGCTGGCTCTGAGATGCCTCACCCCAGTCAAGTCCTCATTAATGGTGTCCTGGCCTTGACCAGCAGCATCCCACTGCCAGGGCATGCTCTAGAGTGCAAGTGTGGCTGCCTTGGGAGCCTCGTGCAGATACAAGTAAGCAAGTTGTTCCTCCCTTAGGTCCTTGGACAAAGTGACTTGTGAGCCTGGGGTGGCCTTGGGCATTATGACTGCTGGACATCCTGGACCCACAGCTCTGGCAGGTGGCAGTCTGCCTCCAAGTGTGTTGGATCTCCGGCCAGAGCCCTGGGGAGAGGCTTGGACCAAAACTGGCACTAGATGCCAGTGTGATGGAGATGCCTGGAAACGAGAATTCTTGTCGAGCTGAACCCCAGCTCGGCCAGCTCCAGACAGATTGTCCATCTAACAATGGTCCTCTAGGGCAGTTCTACAGAAAAAGGAAACCCTACATTACTCTGGCATTCAGATGGGGCAGGAGAGGCAGATTCCTGGGGAGCAGCAAAAACTGTGGTGAGCAGTGGGGGCTGCTCTGGGGTGCCTGATCTCTCTGATCCTTCACTGCCCTCAGAGACTTAGGAAGCATGTAGCTTCTGGTGTCCAGCCCTCTCTGGCTGGCCAGGCTGGGAAGGTGTGCCCATCCTTGCCCTGGAAGATCTCACACCCTAGGCGGGGAGGTGAGACTCCCATGGTGGAAACAAGATGAGATAGGACTTGAGTCAGTGCTGAAGTTTCTGTTTTCACCCTGTGTGTGTGTGTGTGTGTGTGTAGGGGGAGGAACTGCTACTGTGGGGGCAGAGAGAAGAGAGAGAGAAACTTGTGTGCACGTGCTTATGTGTGCACGTGTGTGTTTGTGTGTACCACGTGCATGTGTGTGTTGTGTGTCTGCATGTGCCCACACATGCCTGATGCCACATTTCTGAAGTCCCCATCTTCTGCTTGCCCAGACAACCTAAAAATAATCTCCATTTAACTTACTTTAGGATTTCTTATTTGATGCACAAGATGCTTGCCCAGCAGATATACTTTTCTACCCACACTTTATCTAAGACCAAGTTAAAATGAGTCTGCATTATTTATGTACCCACAGAATGACTAGTGAGCAAAAGGCAGACTAGAACAGCTTGGATTTGGCTGGAAAGGTCCCTATATAAATGGCCTCTTTGTGAGAAACAGAAAATAAGACTGTACATGGATTGGCAATGATGGCATTGAAGATGATGATGAAAGAGGACACTATGTGGCTACTGGGGGTGTCATCAGTCCCGTATTTTACCCACATAACATAGAATTTGGCACAAGGCAGATACTCGGTAAATATTTATTAAACATACTTGTGGACGTTGAGAAAGAAAGTCCACACTTATGACACATGTGCAAATATAGAGTGAGATGATTGATATTTCATCATGGACACAGGACAACTAAATGACAGATTGAGAGAGGGAAAAGGCTGTTTAGTAGATAGATGGCTGAGGGGTGATATAATGATCAGATTGAAAGATTAAAGCCATAGAGGAATGGTAGCTTGATAAATAACGTGTTGATACTTGATAAAGGAGTAGGAAGAGAAATTGTTGCCAGGTGACAGGCCAATTGATCCTTGGTCAGATTCCAAATAGGTAGGTAGATAGGTAAACAGAAATGTCGTCATAGAGGAAGAGAGACAGATGAGAGGATGAGGTATTGTAGAGGCAGAATAGTCACAACCCCCTCGCCCAAGGTGTCCAGATCCTAATCCCTAGAACCTGTGAAAATGTTACTTTATGTGGCAAAAGGGACTTTGCAGTTGTGATTAAATTAGGATCTTGAGATGGGGAGATTATCCTGGATTATCCAGGTGGAGTCCAATCTAACACCTCCTATTACTGACCTCTCTTTCATCTTGCTCCAGCCTCCTCTGCCTTCTTTGCATTTCTTGATATTGCCAAACTCATTTCTACCTCAGGGCCTTTGTACTTGAGGTTTCCTCTGCCTGCTCCTTTTCCTCACTCAGATCTCGAATGGAATGAGAATGGCCTCCCTGCTTCCAGAGTTTTCTCCTGAAGCCTTGAGTACACTCTGTTCCTGAGGACTGGGTTAAGGCAACGGGATGTCCAAGCTCCTAGTCTGCCCTGGCTGGCGCTCTCCCCAGCCCTGAGTCATCAGGCCACAGACACAGTCCCCTTGTTGGAGGGACCTGAACTGTTATGTTGCAGTAAACTCCAAGGGGCAATGGCTCAGTTGAAAGGGAAGGTTAGGAGATTCCCCAGGTTATTCAGACTCATGTGGGGCCAGGAGGGAATCCGAGATTAGAGGAGCTGGGATCTGCCTGTGTGGATGATGCTGTAGCTTCTTTAGAGGCTGCATGTGCCCAGCGCACACCAGGCTAGGATGCAAAGCAGAAGACGAATCTCTCCCTCTCCTAGGGGCTCATCACCCCTTAACTACAACTTCATTCACTCACTCTGTACCATGTACTGTGCTTTCTTACTATAGGTCAGGCCCTGCCCTGAAGGAGCCTACAGTCTAGTTGAGGAGACAGGCTGGTCAACAAACCTTATAGATCAGTTAGATTGCTCAGAGATGGGGCACACAGAGGTGAAATCACAGAGAACAAACCCACTGCCGTCGAGTGGATTCTGACTCATACCAACCTCCACTGGATTTCCGATTTTCCAGTTTTCTTTACGGAAGTAGATTGCCCAGTCTTGCTTCTGTGGAGTGGCAGGTGGGTTTGAACCACCAGCCTTCTGGGTAGAAGTCAGATGCCCTAGGCACTGTGCTACCAGAGCTCCTTGCAAGCACAGAGAAGCTGCATTCAATTCTGCACAGATGAAGGAGGTGATGGGTCACGTAGGCACTGAGAGAGCTAGCTGGAAGGGATGGAGCTTGGGGCCAGAACTCGCCACCATTTGCCACCTCTTCACCCACAACCTTTCTGCACATTTTTCCTAGGGTGGCTCCCTGATCCCTGTCTGGCAGGTTCCCATCTCCAGACTTTTGCTCCTACAGTCCAGTCCCCCTGCCTTGACAGCTTTCCTTTCTCAATCTTTAGCCCCACCTCTTCAGGATGTCCCTAACACTGACTTAGAAGTGCTATTGCCTCCCTTTGATTTCGGAAACTTTAGGCCCCATTGTCATGCCCAGGTGAGCATCTTTTCATTTGTTCCCTCGACCTCCTTCCCAGTCCCTCAGCTATTTCCAAATGCCCTCTGCAGCATCCCTGCCACATCCTAACTCTGTGCTTGGTTGTCCCCATGATGGGGCTGTTGGGTCCTCTGAGGCATTGTTGCACAGTCCTCCCTGCTCTTTGCCACACTCCATCTCCCTGAGAGTTTTGAGTCTTCTCCCCTCCACCTCTACCACCTGAGGCCATTTGAAGGACTTGCAAAGCACTCTCTGGTCCCAAACCTTATCCCTCAGGAACCTGTCATATGTCTGAAATTCTACCATTAGCAAGTCTGACAGCATCTACCCTATAAAGCAGGAAGGGAGAATTTGCAATTTGCTAGGAGCTCTGGTAGTGTAGTGAGGCACTTTACTGCTAACCAGAAGGCGAGTGTTTCAAACCCACCAGCCACTCCTTGGACAGAAGGTTGGGCAATCTATTTCCATAGTGATACTGCCTCGGAAACCCAAGGAGGGGTCGCTATGAGTCACATAACAACAACAACAGCATGAGTAGTTGGATAGGGACTTGCTGGGAACTTGGTGACATACCACTGAAGTCCTACAGGAGGAAACTTTCCACCCAAGAGCAGGAGAGGTTGAAGAAAACGGAGATTCCTTTTGAGATGTGTCCAGAGGTAGCAGGCTGGGGGTGGAGTGGCGAGCTGAAGGCAGTCCTGGGGCAG
>NW_006921699.1:6133053-6135712 GCF_000298275.1 Orycteropus afer afer | reverse complement strand
CTCTCCCTCCTACCCTTATCCAGCATTTCCCTGGCTGGAGAATAGCTCCCTCCATACACTCCCAGCCACTGGGCTGTTGGTGGCCTTTGGACCTTCCCAAGCTCCACACCCAGCCTGGCACTCAGAGGGAGCAGGGAGAGGCTTAGAACTGTCACTCCCTAGGCCCAGGCCCACAGTGTCCTCAACTAGCCAGTCTTGTTCTGCGCTTTCTCCATGGGGAGGAGCTGGGGTCTGGGCCAGGGCTGGGAAGGGGGTAGGGCCAAGGCCTGGCAGGAGGCACTGTGCTGCCTTTCCCCTCAGCCCCACAGATGTCTGTGGAGTTCATACTCTGGGCATGAAGCCCTGGTGAGGCTGGGCTGCCTAGGCTGTTCCTCCTTTCCTGCCATAGAGACTGGAGGGGAAGATGGGGAGTATGCTTACCACAAGACCTCAAGGGATCCAAAAAGGCTCATTTGGAATATGAGCTAGGCCATGTCTAATAATGAACTGTTTGAGATTTGCAATAATCAAGTCTAGTTCAGGGCAGCCCAAAATAGCCAGGTAATGGAAGCGAAATATCTGCAAGAATATCTTTGGCTCTTGGGTCCTAGGTGTCTAATGCAGGCCCAGGTGAGGTTCAGGAGGTTAGCCTCAGTCCTTGCTGCCAGCTTCCAGACCCCCAGCTCCACCCCAAGACATCGGAGGCCTCTAAATCCCTACCCTTACCAATCCCAGCCACTGCTCACATAACAATATAAACCAAATCCTTCTTAAATAAATAAATAATGTGACCCAGAAAGAGTAAGGATTGCCTAGGGTTTGGCTAAGCGTGTCTTTGAACCTGCTGCCCATAGGACAGGAGGCAGGCCCTGGTCTGAGTCTACATTGGAGGTCCAGTCAGTGACCTCTGGGTTAATAAGGACAGTTAAATGGGGTGCTGCTTCCACTCTGGGGGCACACCCTGCCAGTGGCCCCGCTAGCCCCTCCTGGGCTTGGTCCTCTGCTAAGGGGGATCAAGTCCTGCCCAGCTCTCACTGCCCTTCCCTCACATGGGAGGAAGGAGCTCAAGCTTGTACTCTGAGCCATGCTGGGTGGGGGAGGGGCACACAGACACCCAAGGGGCACTCTTGGGAACAGGTCAGCTGCCTTTGCTCAGACAGTAAGTGCTCAGCTCCAGCTCTACAGCAAAATCCTGCTGGGTGTCCAATTTCCTCCCCAGCCCTTGGAGACCATCTGGAGGCTCTGCAGGGTGTGATCTGCCTTGCCCCAGAGCAAAATCTCCAAGCCCAGCCAAAGTCAGACATCTTAGCGGTCCTAGTGCAGCACCAGGAAGAAAGAGTACTTTCTCCCCTGCCCTGCCCTTGACTTCAGTGGGAAGCTCATCCTTCACCCAACTGTGACCTATGGGCTTCCTGATCTGTCTCTCTCAGCCCCCAAAGCCAGTCTTACACAGCTGTTAATGCCAGCTCCAGCACTTGGTCGCTGTGTCACCTTGGGCAAGATACTTAACCTCTCTGGGCCTCATTTGCCTCACTTATAAAATAGAAATAATAATAGTCCTTATCTTAAAAAAAAAAAAAAAAAAGGATCAAATGAGGTCATATAGGGGTTGGCACCTAATGAGTGCTTAATAAACAGCTGGTGGTATGAATATTATTGTTAGTGTCCATGGTTATCCGTCTTGAACCCGGTCCTTGCCCCCGCCCCTCCAACCCTTGAAATTCAGACCTGTACCCTCCCTAAAGTCTCTGCACCCAGAACTGAGGTGGCAGGTCAGGTCCTGTTCCCCAGGGAGCAGGCCTCAGTGGGAGGTAGTGATGTGTGTCTAAATATCCCTTATTCCTGGGTAACAAAACTAGAGCGAGTCCTCCAGGGACATGAGAGGAGTTCACTTTGGTCACTGTCCACATTCTTACTTCAAAGGGATTTCAAGAATCAGCATTTCTGTGGTTCAAACCAAAGCCAAGAAACAGAGATGGGAGAGAGTTGTTGAAGGCCACACAGTAAGCCTGAGCCAGAGCTGGGAGATAGCCCAGGTGGACCTGCTGTCCAGCTCTCCTCCCCACCTGACTCAACAACGCTCATTTCTTCAGAAACCTCACTCTAGAGTTTTCCTGTTCAGAGAAAGCAGCTCCTGTGGCAAACAAAAAGTATTGAGCCAGCCCTGCGCTCCCCTGGCAGACCCACAGGCTGACTGAGACGTTACTGGAGTTGATGATTCAACTTCCTGCCTTTTGAGAGCACCCAGACCACAGAGGTTTTCTGCATGGAGGAGAGGGCATGGCCTTGCCCAGGGACAAAGCCCCAACATAAACCCCAAAGACTGAGCAGGGCATGCTGTAGGCCCACATGATTACCCTGACTGGCTGGTTCCTGAAGCTAGCCCCTCTCAGGGTTAAGATTACCTAGGGTAACTGTCCTGGTTTGCTTGGGATTATCCCAGGTTTAGTACCAAAAGCCCTATATGCCAGAAAACCCCTCAATCCTGGGCAAACCAGGACATGTGGATAGGGAATGACAGAACTTACCTCCTAAGTGACTTTGGGGGAAACTAGGCCCTGTTGTTGTTGTTGTTAAGTGCTGTCGAGTCGTTTCCGACTCATAGCGACCCCATGCACAGCAGAACGAAACACTGCCTGATCCCGCGCCAGCCCCACAATCCCTGCTATACTTGAGCTCA
>NW_006921699.1:6094199-6110414 GCF_000298275.1 Orycteropus afer afer | reverse complement strand
CTTTGATCCATCTGGAGTTCATTTTTGTGTATGGTGTGAGGTACAGATCTTGTTTCATTTTTCTGCAAATGGATCTCCAGTTTTGCCAGCACTATTTATTAAACAAACATTCTCTTCCCCATTTAATGGATTTTGGGCTAGAATAATATTTTTACGTGCTATGATGTGCCAATTGAACTTGACGCTCCCTGAGACCATGGTCCCAAGCCCACATGCCCGGTGACTCTCTCCCTCAAGGTGCTTGCTGAGAAGCTACTCCAACCTTGTCCCCTGTTAGTTCTATAATGTATATGGATATTTGTGTAGCACAAATACACCTGTAGGAATATCATCAGCCAAATCTATCTATGGTCATGGGTATACTCCCGTTTGCTTACCTACACTTGATCTTCACACCTGTCTATGCACCCACCCATAGACTAATGTTTGATGTTATTGATAATGCAGTATTGTGTATGTAATAGTATTTTCCTCTGTTGTCTATAGCTTTTGTGCACCTGTGGCTTCCTTTTCACTATCATTATTGTGCTGGTCACACATTTTTGTTGTAGTGCCTTTCTCTTCACCCAAATCAACACACGACTCTTACTAGTCAGAAATTTTGGGATTAATTTTAAAAGCACAGGATGAAATTTCAGGTGACTTATATTGATGTAGAAAGGCAATGTCAAGCCATTTCTCAGGCTGCAAATATCTGCCTGGCTGATTCCAAAAGGGGTTCAGAAATTATGCCCATGTCGGTTTTCATGGGCTGCATCCTCAGCCTGCTAATGAACTCTGCTGAGCTCAGGCTTATGAGGTGCTTGGGGCCTGCAAAGCACATATAGTGCCAGGCCCTTGGTTCTAGAGGCAACAAAGCGGGACCCACAATTTCAGAACCCTAAATCAGAACATAGGAGCTCTGGTAGCATAGTGCCTGAGGGATTTGACTGTTAACCAGAAGGCTGGTGGTTCAAACCCACCAGACACTCCTCAGAAGGAAGGTTGGGCAATCTATTTCCATAGTGGTACTGCCTTGGAAACCCAAGGAGGGTCGCTATGAGTTGGATCCAATTTGATGGCAGTGACTTTGGTTTTGGTTTTAAATCAGAATGTGGAGTCTATCAGTGGGACAGGATATATGAAACTGGAACCATCCCCAAAAGCCCACCTTTCTGACTGTGGATAAGAACAGTGAGACTCCATGCAGAGTCAGGCATCCCCACAATGTCACATAAAAAAAAAAAAAAAAAACCAAACTCACTGCTGTCAAGTCAGATCCAACTCATAGCGACCCCTCCTTGGGTTCCAATGTGGTATCACTACAGAAGTAGATTGCCCAATCTTCTTTCCCAGGAGTGGCTGATGGGTTTGATCCACCAGCCTTCTGGTTAGCAGTCAAATGCCTTAGGCACTATGCTATCAGAGCTCATACAATTCTCATGGTATCATAAATACTACAAGGGCCTCATGTGCTATACCAGGGCTGTTCTACCCATGTAGCTGACTTAGCAGCTCATGTCTACTGGAGGTCTGGCAGGCTTTTCCCAGAGCCTGATAGAGAAGATCCAGGTGGTAGGGTAGTGATTACAATGTTTGGCTGCTAGTGCCAATGTTTTGTTACCTAGTGCCACTCTGACAAAAAATATACCACAAATGGAACGGCTAGAACAAGCAGAGATTTATTCTCTTACAGTTTTGAAGGCTAGAAGTCTGAGTTCAAAGTGCCAGGCTCTAGGGGCTGGGTGAAAGCCCCTCAACTTTGGGCTTCAGCTCTGCCTCCTGCTCCCAGCCCACTGAAGCTGGAGGATTCCTTTACTCAGGCAGCTTCTGGTTGCTAAGGCTGACAAACCCAAGATCGACAAATGAAAAGGCACAGTCCCAATATTACCAAACAACATGGCAGGCCACTAATTCAAGTCCAGAAAAGTCCCAGGATTGGCAGAGCATGGCAGGCTGATGAACAACAACCTGCCACATACAGTGTTCAAGTGTGCCAAAAAGCTAGAGACCTTCCTCAAAGTTGCTTCTTTTATACTGGAAGCAGCCCACATCCCTAAAGCAGCGACTCAGAAGATTCCAGCAGAGTCCCCCGTGGAGTTAATTACCGATCTCATCATGGTGCATAACTTGCATAACTACATCCAGCTGCCCAGCCACTCAAAACCAGGGCCAGCCAAGTTGACATACAATTTTAACTACCACAGCTGCAAAACAAAACATTGGTAGTTTGAACCCAACAGCCACTCTGCAGAAGAAAAATGGGGCAGTCTGTTTCCATAAAGATTTATACCTTGTAAACCAATGAGGGTCACTATGAGTCAGAATTGAGTTGATGGCAGTAAATTTAGTTTGGTTTGGTTCTAAAGCTATGGGACCCTTGTTTTCCTGTCACTGTCAATACTTTCAAGCGGGGATTCTCAAAGGTAGAACTTGTTCTGAAGCTGCCCTCCCTGGCCTAGGTCTACACTCCCTAGAATGGATGGAGTTGACTCCTCTGTGAAGGGCTGGTCAATAAGGGCAAACACTATGGTCAGCTCACTGCTGGAAATGATGAAGGTCAAGTAGTACTCATAGCCCTCTTCAGCTTCTGGTTCTTTGTTGTGAGAGACTGGTTTACTGAAGACTGTCTTAGAAGAGACATGGGCCAAGCATGACCAGGGGCCTGTAATTTGATTATTACACTGATTCCAAGAAGAATTTTATAATAGACCTAGGTTGGTTTCTTCAATTCTACATAGAAAGTATATGCACTTGACCATATTTTGTACCAGCCATTGCGTTGGCCACATGGCCAGGTTGTTTTTGGGCCATACATTCCAAGATGGCTTCTGTGGGTTTATTTCTGAGATTTGATGAGGTTGGAATGGATCAGAAGGCCACTGAGACCCCTCATCCAGAGACCTAGCCTCTGGCTTGATCTGAGGGTTACTAAGTAACCCTGGCTGTTGGTCAGTAGTGCCTCTGTATTCCCATCTATAAAATGGGCAATTGTGAGAGGACTTGTCTAATCATGGGCTCCAAAGAACTGTACTAGAGAGAAGGCCCTCTACTGATTTCATTGTGGACACTCCCAAGGAGTTGACTCCAGGTTGGTGCTTTGGCAAGTGTGTGTCAGAGAATCAGTGCTCTTTTAGCTTTAAGTGATATAAAACCCACCCAAACTGGCTTAATCAAAAAGCAACTGTTTATTTATTTAGTTTACATAATGGAAAAGTTCAGGGGCTTCAGGCACAGTTGGATACAGGGGCTGAAAAATGTCATTAGAACCAGGCCATTCTTTATCTCTGCTTTCTTCAGAGTTCCCCTGTTCTCAGATAGACTCTTTGTGGTTGCAAGATAACTCCAGGCTGACTCTACCTCATCTCCAAATCCAGGTGAAAGGAGAACATCTCTTTCTGGGTTACTCAAATACTTGATATTAGCTCTAATTTGACCTTGTGACTTGGCCTGGGTCACATGCCACCCCTCAACCAATCACTATGCAATTTTGATTGGCTAGGCCTGGTTCACATGTCAACTCTTGAGCCAGGGAATTAACTCCATCTGAAGGTCATGAGTTAAAAATAACAAAGGATGAAAATTGGGGTGCTGCTACCAGAAGAGAAGGGAGGACGCTGAGCAGGGCCATCATCACAGTTCTCAACAGGGAACAAATGCGTATGGGCAGCATACCTTGGGTCTGGGTCCATGTAAGACACCGGTGTACTGATGCATAGCGCCAGGATATAGTGAGAATGCTACATACCCCTCATCTCCAAGAAAACTTTGTGTCTTCTCAGAAGCCTCCAGCTCTTACCTACGCTTTTGGCATCTGTATTTTATAGTTAATCAGCATGCAATCTGAGAACCCTGAATCCACAAGGGTCACTCACTCTGTCCTGAACAAGGGTCATCTGGCCCCATGTCTCCTTACTCCCTGATTGTAATGTGCTCTCCTAGAGGGCAGGGACCATGACATCCTCCCATCATCTCCGCTGTGCTTAGCCTTGAGCTTCATGACCAGGAGAGGCTACAGAAATATTTATAGAATGAATGACAATAATCTTCAGTAGGTGTAGACCTTGATACCTCTTCAAACCTCTTTAGTATCTATTATCATATTTGATTATTTGTTCTATTTTTTGGCTATCCAGGTTCTGAGTCCTCTTTCTTTGGTGGGGTATCTCCCTGTATTCCGAGGCAGGGCCTACTTCCCACCATAGAGGCTGGAAGTGCCATGTGTACACTCTTCCCAGCCTTCCTGTGGCTGGGCAAGGGCACAGGAACTAGGCTCTGACAATCAGATACATAGCCTCCCGACTGTGACCAAGGTGCTAGAGGCTCAAACCAGCCAAGACCACAGAGAGTTCTACTTGGTGGTTACCATGGGTGTAACAGGGTGGCGTTCACAGGGTGATGGAGAGGATGGCACCCAAAGACCTGGACAGAATGCCCATAGCCCAGCTTGCAAAGTCTAGGGCACGGTGATGGTGGTGACAGTGATGGCAGCAAGGTCCTAAGGGGGCCAATCCTGCAGCATGATCTGGGGCCTTGCATGTGGCTGTGCAGCTTCTGGGCCTGCTTTTCTGCTCTGCCAGAGATTCTCTGAGCTGCTCAATGTCTTTTTCAGGAGTTATTTTTCTGCTTAAATAAGAGTCAATTTCTGTTGTTTGCCATTAACCATCTTAACTGTCACAATCCTGGAGTCAGGCAAGCAGATTATCCCCTTTCAAATGGAAAAATTGAGGCTTGGAGACTAGCCCAAACTCATGAAATGTCAATAGTGTCAGAGCTGAGACAATAAATTTTTTTTCTTTTTTGCGATTTACATTTGCTTTATTCACATTTAGGAGCTCTGGTGGTGTAGTGCCTAAGGGATTTGACTGCTAACCAGAAGGCTGGTGGTTCAAACCCACCAGGCACTCCTCGGAAGGAAGGTTGGGCAATCTACTTTCGTAGTGATACCGCCTTGGAAACCAGAGGAGGGATCACTATGAGTCAGATCCAACTCCACGGCAGTGAATTTGGTTTTTTATTCGCGTTTAGCACCAGGAGCTTCCAGAATGATTGGGAAGCGGGAATGGAGAAGGTTCTAATTGCCAAGGCTGCTGTCTCCTAAGAGGGACTTTAAAAAAAAAAAAAAAAAAAAGTTATTCTTTTTTTTTTTTAAATTGTGATTTGGGTGAAAGTTTACATGAGACAAGAAATTTTGGACTGAGTGGGACATGCCTACAACTGGTAGGTGGGACGTTCCAGACAAGGAGGGACTTTCTCACAAGTAGAGCTGCCTCATCAAGTAGGAAGCTGCCTGTTACTGAAGGTGTGCAAGCAGATCTGGGGAGACTTACTGGGAAGGCCATCTAGGGTAATCCCAACTCCCTAATTCCTCATGGATTGCACATATTATCATCTGCCCAACCCAGATTACTTCTGGTAAACCTAAAAGTGTTAAGGTGAGAACACAGCTCCTGGTGATGCAACTTCAAGTTCCCACAACCTCTTTACCAGTCAGCCTGTCCCTAGCCGATGACACAGCTGCTGCTGTCCTGTACCCCAGAGCAAAGTCATGGTGTTTACTGGCCTCCATCACTTTAATGAAAAAGCCCCTACACCAAACAAATTCAAGCACAGACATTTGCAACCAATTACAGTATTGCTGATCAGTTAAATTTCATTGCAAATTGCATGCTGAAATTGATAGTGGGCAAGTCATGAATAACTGGTTGTCTGGAAAAGTGACTTGGGCACCCAGGACTAGATTAATAATTCAATTTAGACTCAGCCAGCCACTCTGAAGAAGAGGAAACAGCAGATTAGCCTTGCCCCTTGTTGCTTGTTTAACCCAGGTAACCCCCTGTCAGTATGCCTGGCTTCAGGGAAACTGATCCTGCTTTAGGACCTTCCCACTTTGGGAGACTGCCAGGCACTGAGTATTCCAGCCTATAATTCATGGTTTACAAAATTGCAGCCTTGTGTGATGTAGGGAGGGGAAGATTGCCCTACATTCTCATCAGTTGCTGAGAAGCCCACTCAGGAGGCTTCTTGGAGATGTCACTGCTGCAGGGAACAGCAGTCTTCACCTCCCATTTGTGGGGGCTGGGCTGAGAGCATATAATTCTCCTTGAAAGCTCAGGTGGGTTCCTTAGGAAAGGAATGGCCAGAAGAGTGAGGCTGGAGAAGTGGTTGAGGTACTAGAGGGGTCTTACAGAACTCCCTACTTGGCCTTTCTTTCCATGGGGTCCCAGAGAGCTACAAAGTCCAGAGGAGAGGCAATCCCAGCTGGTCATGGAGGCGAGGCCACAGAGTGACATGCAATGACCTCAGAATTAGGCCTTCATCAGCATACTCCTGGAATGTGTCACTGTGTCCTACAGCACCTGTGGAGAAGACAGGAAGGAGATACAGACAGTAGGAAGAGTGTACAGGTGTCGAAAAGTAGGCACCTATACATCTGAGAGAGGCAGAGATGCAGTCATGATGGCCACTTTGAGCCTGCCCAGCAGTGCTTCACTGAGCTGGCTTGGCCAGCCCAAAGTGGAGAGTGAACCCACCAGCCTGCAAATGTTCACTGGGTCATTGGCCCCCATCCTAACGGCCCTCACTTCATAGCTCTGTACAGAGGAAAGGCATTAATTTTCATGGTGGCATAGTGCCTAAGGCATTTGACTGCTAACCAGAAGCCTGGTGGTTCAATCCCACTAGGCACAAGTTGGAAGGAACATTGGGCAATCTATTTCCATAGAGATACCTCCTCAGAAACCCAAGGAGGAGTCACTGTGAGTCGCAATTGACTCGATGGCAGTGAGTTTGGTTTGTATTTTTTGGATTGGGGTTAAAAATTCAAATATCTTACTCCAAAAAGTTGAAAGCAGGGACTCAAACAGATACTTGTACACCAATGCTCATTGCGGCATTATCCACAATAGCCAAAAGGTAGAAACAATCCAAATGTTCATGAACAGATGAATAGATAAACACAATGTAGTATAAACATACAATGGAATGTTAGTCATAGAGAGAAATGAAGTTCTGATAAATGCTCTGACCTGGATGAATCTTGAAAACATTATGCTGAGTGATATTTGCCAGATAAAAAAGACAAATCACGTATGATCCCATTTATATGAAATACCTAAAATAGACAAATGCATAGAGACAGAAAGTAGATTAGTGGTTACCATGGACCAAGGGCAAGAGGGAATGGGGGCGTTAATGCTTAATAGATACAGAGTTTCTGATTGGAATGTTGAAAAAGTTTTGGAAAACAAACAGTGCTGATGATTGTACAACACCATGAACATAACTGATGTAACTATATTGTACACTTAAAATGGTTAAGATGGCAAATTGTATGTTAAGTATATTTCACCACAATAAAAAACAAAACAAAACAATAATTCAAATGTCTGCAGGGAAGTGGGCCAGGTACAGACTGGAGAGAATTGGCGATCTTAGGTCTGATTTGAAGGGAGCAGCCAAGGTTCAGGTTCAGCTGACTGCCTAGAGACAATCTGAGTCTGGAATTCACGAAAAACGTTCAGGATATAAATTTGGAAGGTGTCAGAAACTAAATGGTACTTAAAACCAGGACACTGGAGGAGATGATCAATGGAGTGAGGATGGATAAGAGAGGAGGAGAGGTCCAAGGACTGAGCATTGGAGCACTCCAAGGCTAACAGGTCAGGGAGAAGAGGCGAGAAGAGGCGGCTTAGTGAAAGGAAACTGGGAGGAGCAACTGAAGAGGCAGAAGGGAAACCAGGAGAGGGTGGTGATGATCTGGAAGCCATAGAGGGAGTGATGAGCCCTCAAATGCTACAGAGACAGGTAAAGAGAAGCCTGAAAACAGACCATTAGCTACAACAACATGGCGAGCCCTTGACAAAGGCAGGTTTGCTGCAGTGGTGGGGACTAGAGCCTGAAGGGAGTGGGTGGAAGAAAGAAAGGGAAGAGAGGAACTAAGGGCAGCAAGCAAATCAATCCCTTCTAGGTGTAATGCCATAAAGAGGAGGAGAGAAATAGAGAGCTTGAGGGGGATTTGAGGTCAAGAAAGAATTTTTCTTTAAGATAGAAATGTTATAGAATCGTTGTGTGCTGATGGAAATAATCCTGGAGAGAGGGATATTTTGATGATGTGAGTGAGAAAGGGGATAAATGTTGAAGTGAAGTTCTTGAGTAGGCGGGTGGGAATGGCATCTGGTGCACAGAAAAGGGGGCTGCCCTTACATAGGAGCACAATAGCTCACACTCCTAATAGCAACATGGAAGGTAGAGGGGATGTGCACAGATGCAGGTGGGTGGAGAGAGGTATGGTTGAGCCTGTGTAATATCTCTTCTGAGGGCTTCTATTTTCTCAGCATGATAGGAAGAGGTTGTCAGTTGAAAGTGAGGTGGAGGAGGAGGTGTGAAGCAGTCGTCTAGGAGAGAGGGTACGAATAGACTTGGGGATGTAGTAGAATTGCTGGGCAGATTTTAGGCCTTACTTGAGGATTGTGGTCATTAATTTAAAGTGAAACTAGTTAGCTCAGCTATAGGCTTTGCTTCAGTCTTGCCCAGTCTTGTGGATGCAGGTATGGAGTAAGTAGAAGGTTGTTTTTCATCAGGGTTGTGATTTTTTTTTTTTTTTTAAATTGTGATTTGGGTGAAAGTTTACAGAGCAAATTCACTTTCCATATAGCAGTTCATACACACTTTGTCTCATGACATAGACTACAATTTACCCCAGTGCAACAGCTCCCCTCCCACTTCCTCCCGATAGTTACCTCTTCCCTGTGTCCTTCCCTCCATGCACCCCTGCCCCTCAGCTGTCTCCCTGTGCATAAACAGACCCTCTTTCTCCCATGATTGTTCTCTCCAAGGAGTGTATCTACCTCAGGTACATGTTATACTCATATGCCTGTCTTTTGTTTAACTGGAAGCCACAGGTGTGGGTTCAATTCCAGACTTGAAGGGCAGCTAGGGACCACAGTCTCAGTGGTTCCGCCAGGCTCTATCAGACCAGCCAACCTGGTCCTCCCCCACTTTTTTTTCTCCCAATGATTTTGAGTTTTGTCCACATTGTTCTCTCTCTATATCCAGGATCTCCTACATAGATCCCTTTCCAAGTGGTTGATATTAGTAGCCGGGCACCATCTAGTTTTTCTGGTCTCATAGTTGTATAGGCTGTAGATTGCATGGTGTACCAGTCGCTAGGACTGATTGTATCCAAGAATTTTTGGTTTTCTTCATTCTTCTTTGTTCTGGACGAGGAGAGACCCATCCTTGCATCTAGAAGGCAGCTTGCAAGCTTTTAAGGTTTTCTTCATTCTTCTTTGCTCTGGACAAGGAGAGACCCATTGTTGCATCTAGATGAGTGCTTGCAAGCTTTTAAGATTCCAGTTGCTACTTGCCAAAGTAGGAGGTGGAACAATGTTTTGTGTAGTATGTTATGCCAATTGAGCTTGATGTCCCCTGCGACTATGATCCTGAGCCCAAAGGTTTAACTACTCAGTCCCTCTGGGTAGCTGGCTGCGACCAAAAAGTGACTACAACTTTATCCCTTGTCAGCTCTACTATACATCTGGGAATTCTTGCAGAACATACAAATGCACTTGTAGAACCATTGTCTGCCAACCCAATACATGGTCTTGGGTACACTCACCAGCGTTGTGATTTTGCCAGGTGGCTACACCATAGTGAGCAGCAAAGGGGTGAGTATAATATTGGATTATGGACTTTAAACTGGGTAAGGAGGGAAGTGGGCAGGAGGGGAGTGAAGGACAGTGAATATGTGCTTAGATTGATGGGTTGTAGGTGCTAGGAGCAATTGTTGAATTTGAGGTGCTAGAGGGAGTGAGCTGGAAAGGCAGGCAGTGTTTATCAGGGAGTGGGATGCATGAAATTGAGATGATGAAGGGATTGCATTGAGAGATAATGACTAGTTTGAAGTCTGGTTATGGGAGTGAGAGTTTGAAGCCGAGTTTGCAAAGAGGAGGTCAAGGAGCTGAGAGGTATGTTTATCTATGAGAACATCGAAAGCACCAAAAACCAAGTCAGGAGTGGCATTCCAGAGGGTGACTGTGGACCAGGAGCTAAAAACATCAAGGAATGAGGGGGAGTGATCTAGGGGTTTGTAAACAACTGCAAAAAAGAGTCAAAATAGCTTGGTATTTCTAAGGAGGTGGGAGAGCAAACTGTCTAGAAGTGGCACTGAGGAGCAAAATGGGTACCTCCCCACCCCTAGACCCAGGGACACAAGAAGAAAACAGCCACTATCTGGGAGGCTGCAAGGGAAGCAGAATCTAGTTTTCCATTAGAGCAAGAAAGCAAAGAGAACGTGCAGAAAAGAGGTTGAAGGTATGGAGGAGTTTATGGATATTAGGCCATGAGTTTCAGAGTCCAGTGAAAGGATTTCTAGACATGTTGGGTAGGAGATAGGATCAGAAACAGGAAAGACAGAGCCATATGGGACTTAAGAGTCCTGAGGTAAAGGGTGCCCAGGAGTTCTGGGCCTCCCATAGGGATTGATATGAACAGAGAGAAGGGGCCAGATGAGAGTACTCCTGAGGGTCCTGAGGCAGTGGGTGGTGGCAAGGCTGTGTTTGTTGGGAGGTGGGAGAGAGTAACTTCCTGGAACCTTCTTTACCCAAGCCGACGGTGGTATGGAGGCCAGAGGAGGGGCAATCTTCCCAGAGCAGGTAGACCTCTGGTCTCCCTCTTTCCTCTCGGGTAAGAATATTAAAACACTCTTAGTATTATGGAACTGATACTAAAACCACAGACAAGTCAATGAAAGAAAATTGCCCAGAAATAGATTTTTACATATAGCATAATAAATTTGTATATAATTAAGTTGGCCATCAAAACAGTAGGGATAAGAAGCATAGTTTTTTAAATTTTTATTTATTTTTATCTTGCAGGGGCAATAGGTTAATTGTTGTTGTTGTTATATGTCGTTGAGTCAGACCTGACTCATAGCGACCCCTCCTTGGGTTTCCGAGGCAGTATCACTACGGAAATAGATTGCTCCATCTTCCATCTTCCTTCCGAGGAGTGGCTGGTGGGTTTGAACCGCCAGCCTTCTGGTTAGCAGTCAAGTGCCTTAGGCACTATGCTACTAGAGCTCTTGGAAAAAATAAATTCAGATCTTTATCTCAGTTCTTATACTAAGTGAATTCAAATGAACTATAAAGTTAATGTAAACACAAACAGTAAATATTTAGTAGGGTAAGCTGTGTACTTCAGTTAATAATAATATATGAATATTCATTCATCAACTATAACAAATGTACCACACTAGTGCAAGGTATTAATAATAGGAGAAACTGTGCAGGAAGAGGGAACTCCCTGTACTTTCTGTACAATTTTTATGTAAACCTAAAAATACTCCAAAATACAAAGTGTCTTAAAAAAAAAAAAAAAACAAAACAGAGGAATAGTTCTATTAAATTCCAGAACAAAAGACAAGATATTCAATGTGACTATAATCTTAAAAAAATAATAGAAAAGACCATGTTACAAAAAAACAGAGGTTCTATGAGGGGAAAAAAAAGTTAATGTAAAAAATGTGGTATCAGACCCACATATAGTGGTCAATTGCTTTTCAACACACACTGCCAAGGCAATTCAATGGGGAATGGACAACTTTTCAACACATTAATGTATCTTGACCCTTACACCATATATATGTATATGTATATATGTATGAAAACTCAATATAGATCATAGATCTATATGTATAAACCAAAACTATCAAGTTTCTAGAAGAATACATAGCAGAAAATCTTAGTGATCTTGAGTTTGGCAAAGATTTGTCAAATAATACCCAAACAGCACAAACTATAAAAATTTTGATAAATTGGTGTTAAAAAAAACCCCCTGAAAACTATTAAAAACAAAACAGAAAACTACAGACTGGGAGAAAATATTTGCGAAGTATATATTTTAAACTCAACCAATTGAAAAAATGGGCAAAAAATTCTAGCAGCCAGTTCACTAAAGAAAATATTTGTTTGGCTAAAACACATGACAAGATGCTCAACAGGGAAACGCAAATTCCAGAACAAAACACAAGTTATTCGATAAGATATTACTATATAGCCAGTAAGAGGACTAGAATTTAAAAAGGCTACTCCTTGGAAGGAAGACTGGGCAATCTACTTACGTAGAGATACTACCTCAGGGAGCTCTGGTAGCATAGTTCCTAAGGCATTTGACTGCTAAGCAGAATCAGGTTCAAACTCACCAGCCACTCCTCGGAAGGAAGATGGGGCAATCTACTTCTGTAATGATACTGCCTCGGAAACCCAAGGAGGGGTCGCTATGAGTTGGGAATGACTCGACAGCAGTGAGTTTTTGGTTTACCTTATCAAGTATTGGCAGGGAATGGGGAGTGGTACATCTGGAAGTCTCATACATATACTGGTTATGGAGTAGTAAAATGGAACAATTTGGACATGTTGACCATTTCTTTTGTTTTTGTTTTTAAATTTTTATTGTGATTAGGATGAAAGTTTACAGAGCAAATTCATTTTCCATACAGCAGTTCATACACATTTTGTTTCACAACATTGACTGTAATTCCCACAATGTAACAGCTCTCTTCCCACTTCCTCCCTGTGGTTACCTCTTCCCTGTGTCCTTACTGCCTGTGCATTTCTGCCTCCTAAGCTATCTCTCTGTGCAAACCCTGCCCTTCTGTTCTCCCAAGACTGATTGCTCTAAGGACTGTATCTATGTGGTGTAAATGTTCACCCTGTATGCCTGTCTATTGTTTGGCTAGAAGCCACAGGAGTGTGTTCAATTCCTTCCCTGAAGGGTATCTAGGGGCCATGGTCTCAGGGGTTTCACCAGACTCTATCAGACCAGTAAACCTGGTCTTTTTATGATTTTGAGTTTTGTTTCACACTGTTCTCCCACTCTATCCAGGATCTCCTGCACTGATCTCCCTCTGAGTAGTTGACAGTGGTAGCTGGGCACCATCTAGTTCTGGTGACATGGATTGACTATTTCTTCAAAAACTAAATATACACCTATCATATGACCTAGCCATTTCAATCTGTTATGGATTAAACAGTGCTCCTCAAAAATATATGTTTAAATCCTAACTTCTGTACCTGTGAATGTGACCCTGTTTGGAATTAGGGGTTTTCTTTTGTTATGTTAATAAGGACATAGGGGATAGGTGAGCCCTAAACTTACTTTTCTGAGGGGTGACTTACAAAAAGAACAGAACAGATCCAGTGACACATACAGGGGAAAAAAAGACCATGTGAGGAATTGTCTGCAAGCCTAGGAATGCTACCAATAAGAAATGACCCTCCCCTAGGGTCCTGATTTGGACTCCTAGCCTCCAAAACTATAAGACAACAAATTTCTGTTCCTTATAGCCACATCATTGTGGTACTTTTTGTAATGGCAGCACTCACGAATTATGACACATTCCTAGGTATTTACCAGATAGAAACAAAAGCACATATTCACCCCAAACACTATACACAAATATTCATAGAAGCATTATTCATAATAGCCAAAAAGTAAAAATAACCCAAATGTCCACCAACTGATAAATAAAATGTAACATAACCATGCAATGGCTTACCACTTGTTTTGGTTACCTAGTGATGCTCTGACAGGAATATACCACAAATGTGATGGCTTGAACAAATAAGAGTTTATTCTCTTACAATTCTGGAGGCTTTAAGTCCGAGTTCAAAGTGCCAGGCCCTAGGGGCTCAAAGCCCCTCAACCTTGGGTTTCAGCTCTGCCTTCTGCTCCCGGCCACTTAAGCTGGAGGCTTTTCTTCACTTAGACAGCTGGTGGCTACTGAGGCTGACAAGGCCAAGGTTGCAAGTAAAAAGGCACAGTCCCGATGTTACCAAACCATACTGCAGGCCATTAATTCAAGTCCACTGAAAGTCCCAAGACTGGCAGAGTATGGTGGGCTGTTGAATAATGACTTGGCTATGTGCAGGGTTCAAGCATGCTATAAGCTAGAGACCATTCCCCAAGGCTTCTCCTTATATACAGGAAGCAGACCACATCCCTAAGACAGCTACTCAGCTGCTCACAGTAGATCCCACCATAGCATTAATTACCAATCTCATCATGGGGAATACTACATCCAGCTGCCCAGCCACTCAACCAGGCCCAGCCAAGCTGACACACAAACTTAAGTACCACACTACTCAATAAAAAGGAATTAATTTCTGTTATTGTTGCATGTTGCTATGATGCTGGAAGCTATGCCACTGGTATTTCAAATACCAACAGGGTCACCCATGAAGAACATGTTTTAGTGACATTTTCAGACTAAGACAGACTAGGAAAAAAGATCTGGCAATTTACTTCCAAAAATTAGGCAATGGATCACAACAGATCACTGACTTGTTTGCTTTGTACATATCATCAAGAAGGATTAATTGCTAGAGGAAAACATGATGCTTGGTGAAGTAGGGGGCCAATGAGGGTGTGTGGGAGACCCACTTGAACATACCAGTGACTGTGAGGATGATGCAGGACTGGGCAATATTTCATTCTATTGTACAGAACGTTGCCATGGGTCAGAGCTGACTGACAGCATCGAACAACTGTTACATGCAGTCATATGGATGACTCTCAAAATAATGATGTGGTAGTTCAGTTTCTGTGTCAACTTGGCTGGGCCTGGTTGAGTAGCTGGGCAGCTGGATGTAGTATTCCCCATGATGAGACTGGTAATCAACTCCATGGTGGAATCTACTGGGAGCAGCTGAGTAGCTACCTTAGGGAATGTGGTCTGCTTCCTGTATATAAGCAGAAGCCTTGGAGAATGGTCTTTAGCTTATGGCACACTTGGACCCTGCATGTAGCCGTGTTGTTGTTCAGCAGTCTGCCATGCTCTGCCGACTTTGGGACTTATAATGGACTTGAATTAATGACCTGCTGTGTGGTTTGGTAACATCGGGACTGTGCCTTTTTACTTGTCAACCTTGGGCTTGACAGCCTCCGCAGCCAGCAGCTGTCTGAGTGAAGAAAAGCCTCTAGCTTCAGTGGGCCAGGAGCTGAAGGCAGAGCTGAAGCCCAAGGTTGAGGGGCTTTCACCCAGCCCCTAGGGCCTGGCACTTTGAACTTGGACTTAAAGCCTCCAAATTGTAAGAATAAACTCCTGTTTGTTTAAGCCATCCCAATAGTGCTTTATTCTTGTCAGAGCAGCACTAGGTAACCAGAACAGTAAATGAAGCCGGATAACAAACAGTACATACTATATATTTCCCTCCATATAGAATTCTAGAAAAAGCAGACTAATCTACAGTGACCAAAAACAGATCTGTGGGAAAGGAGTGGGGAGGGAGGGGTAGATTACAAAGGGGCATGAAGAATGTTGGGGGACTATGGGTGTGTTGTATGAACAGAGCAGTTTAAGCTTTCTTCATTTGATAGACATTTGGGTTGCTTTTAGCTTAAGGCTTATGGCAGACCCAAAGATGTGTCACCCAGATTGCTCTTCAAGGAAGTATTTGCCGTCCAGCTGCAGGGAGTATGATCAGTAGATACCTCCAGCTGGCAGCTTTCTCAGGGTTTGCCTCACTTTGGAGAGCTGTCTAGCCCAAGGTCACACCCTTCCCAGAGCAGCTTGCATCTGGCGACTAAGCAAGGTGAGGACGTAAAGGCTGGGTCATTTTCATCCACCATAAGACAACTTTGACGCACAGTATTTGCTCCAGAATTCCCTGCCAGACTGGTTTGGCCTTTGTCTAGCCTGCAATGCAGTTTGACTTCCTTTGCCCAATTTTCCTTCCTTCCTTCTTCTTTTCCTGTATGTTGGTCCCTAATTAATATCTTGAACCCCACACGACATCTCAGCATCTGTTATCTGGGAACCTGACCTGTGACAAAGCTACTACAAACAATGTTTCTATCAACATCTTGTCCATGTATACTGTGGCACATGGGTATAGTTTTCTGTAGGATATTTACCTAGGAGTAGAATTGCTGGGTCATGGAGTATATTATTTACAGCTTTTTTGGATGATGTTGAACTGTTTTCCAAAGTGGTTGTACAAGTTTGTTTAAATTTAATATGGGTGTGTTCTTGCTAAGGCTTGGTATTATCAGACTTAAATTTTAATCAGTTTGGTGTGTAGTGGTATTTCATTTTAATTGCATTTTCCTAAATACTAAAGAGTTGAGGGGAGGCAGGGCAAGATGGCGGACTAGGCAGAAGGATTGCACAGACCCTCTTCAACAAAGAAAAGGGAAACCAATTAACACAGACACAGAAGATAATCTTGGACCCCT
>NW_006921699.1:6066423-6086404 GCF_000298275.1 Orycteropus afer afer | reverse complement strand
AAGTTGAGGGGAGCTCTGGTAGCATAGTGCCTAAGTCACTTGACTGCTAACCAGAAGGCTGGCGGTTCAAACTCATCAGCCACTCCTCAGAAGAAAGGTTTGGCAATCTACATCTGTAGTGATACTGCCTTGGAAACCCAAGGAGGGGTCGCTATGAGTTGGGTCCTACTCAACTGCACATAACAACAACAACAAAGAGTTGAGCACTTTTTCATATTACTGGCCTTTTGGATTCCTTCTTTTGTGAAGCGCTTGTATTTTGTTCATCTTTCTAGTAGGTTGTCTATCTTTTATTATTAAATCATATGAGTTCTGTTTGTATTCTGGATATAAGCTGTTTCAGTGGGTTTGAACCATTGACCTTTTGGTTAGCTGCCAAGTACTTTGAACCACTGTATCACTAGTGCTTCTCTTAGTTATCTAGTGTTTCCAGAGCTACTATAACAGAAATACCACAAGTGGGTGGCTTTAACAAATAGAAATTTATTTTCTCACAGTCGAGGAGGCTAGAAGTCCAAATTTAGGGTGCCAGCTCTAGGAGAAAGCTTTCTTTCTCTGTTGGCTCTGCAGGAAGGTCCTTGTCTCTTTTGAGCTGCGGTTCTGGGAAATCTTCAAGAAGACTGGCATCTCTCTTGCCGCATCTCTGCTTTCTTGCTTGCCTGTTTAATCTCTTTTATGTCTCAAAAGATAGACACACCCTACATAATACTGTCTCATTAATATAACAAAGAAAATCCATTCTCAAATGGAATCATAAACACAGGTGTAAGGGTTATGATTTACAACACTTATTTTCAGGGGATGCAATTTAATCCATAGCACAAGCCCCTTTTCAGATTTATCTGTTGCAATTACCTTCTGCCATTCTGTAGCTTGGCTTTTCACTTTCTTAGTGTTGTCTTTTGATAAACAGAAGTTCTTAATTTTACCTGTTTTTTTTTTTAAATGTATTATTGCTTTTTGTGCCTTGTTTAAGAAAACATTCCTCACCCAAGACTATGCAGATATTTGTTTACATTATATTATTTAAAAGCTTTACAATTTTACCCTTAGGTCTATATGTCCCTGGAGTTCATTTGGGTGTAAGGCATGAAGTAGGGGTCCAATTTCAATTTTCCCCCTATATGGGTAACCAGGAGCTCTGGTAGCATAGTACCTAAGGCACTTGACTGCTAACCAGAAGGCTGCCAGTTCAAACCCACCAGCCACTCCTTGGAAGGAAGGTTGGGCAATCTACTTCTGTAGTGATACTGCCTTGGAAACCCACAGAGGGGTCTCTGTGAGTTGGGTCCAACTTGACGGCACATAACAACAACAAACAACATATGGATGACCAGTTGTTCCAGCATCATTTATTGATATATTGTCTTTTTGCCACTACTGTATAGTGCCATCTCTGTCATAAGTCAAGTGTCATATGTGTGTGATCTGTTTCTGGAATCTCATCTCTATTCCATTGGATTGTCCCCAAATCAATGTCACACTCTCTTAATTACTATGTTGTTGTTATTTGCCATCGAGTCAGCCCTGACTCCTAGCGACCCCTCCTGGGTTTCCGAGGCAGTTATCACTACGGAAGTAGGATTGCCCAACCTTCCTTCCGAGGAGCGGCTGGTGGGTTTGAACCGCCAGCCTTCTGGTTAGCAGTCAAGTGCCTATAGCTATATAGTAATCTGAGGCTATATAGCTCTGTTGGTGCAATGGTTAAAGCATTGGGCTGCTAACCAAAAGGTCAGCGGTTTGAACCTACTAGCCACTTTGCAGGAGAAAGATGAAGCAATAGGCTTCTGTAAAGATTTATAGCCTTGGAAACTTTATAGGGCAGTTCTACTCTGTCCTGTAGGGTCATATGAGTCAAAATTGACTGGATGACAGTGGGTTTGGCTTTGGTTTATAGTAATCTGGTAGAAGAGTTCCTCTACCCTTGCTCTTCTTCTAGTCTGATTTGGCTACTTTTGGTCCTTTGCACATCTACATAAATTTAGTAATCATCTTGTTAAGTGCCACAAAAAATCCTGATGGGCTTTGTATTATGTTGAATCTATAGATCACTTTGAGAAGAACAGATGATATTAAGTCTCCCAATCCATGAAGGTCATATATTTTCTATTTGCTAAATCTTTAAAGGAGCTCAGGTGGTGCAGTGCCTAAAGACATTGGACTGCTAACCAGAAGGTCAGAGGTTCAAACCCACCAGCCACTTTAATTTCTGTCAATAATGATTTATATTTTTCTCCATTGGAGCCTTACTCAACTTTTATTAGATTTATTTTTAGGGATTTGGTATGTTAAAATGATATTATAAATTGTATCCTTTTAATATATATTTTTTTCTTTGTTGCTGTTAAACAGATCGATTTTTTAAAAAATGCAGGGAAACTGCTGGATTCTCATTTTCATCCTAATTATCTGTATATTGTTTTTTAAAAATTTCCTCTATGCACAATTATAACACCTATGAATAATGGCAGTTTTTTTTTTTTTTTTTTCTTTTTCCAATCTGTATTTCTCATCTCTTTTTCTTGGTTCACTGTTAGCAGACTTCTAGTATAATGCTGAATAAAAGTGGTAGGGGTGGGCATCTTTGTTTTGTCCCAGTTTACAGAGGGAAGACTTTCAGTGTTTCACCACAAAGTACGTCAGTTACTTTCTGAAGACAATCTTCATAAGATTAAGGAAGTTTCTTTCTAGCTCTAGTTTGCCAAAAGTTGTTCCTAATTAATCATCCATTTAATTCAATAGGTATTAAGTTTTATCAAATGACTTTGTTGAAATAACTGTGATTTTTCTCCTTTAATATGTTAATGTGACAAATTTCATTAATTAGTTTTCTAATGTTGAACTTTGCATTCCTAGGATTAAACATAATTTGCTCATAATGTACTTACTATCCTTTCTATACGTTGCTGAATTTGGTTTAGTAATACTTTGTTTAGGGTTTCTGTACCTGTGTTCATAGGTGAGACTGACCTTTAATTTTCTGGTTTTCATGTACTTCCATAAATTGATTTGAGGAGTTTAACTTCTTTTCTATTCTTCTAGAATAGAAATTTCTACTTCTTTAAGACTTTGTATAGGGATGAAATTGCATTAAAGAAAAAAAAAAGTATTCTTTTTCCCTGAATGTTCAGTATAATTCACTTGGTAAAGTCAACTGAGTCTGGAATTTTTTTTTTTTTTAACTTTTTATTGTGATTTGGGTAAAAGTTTATAGAGCAATTTGTGGAGGCTGAGGTTCACGTGGTCCATCAGTCCCTTGGACTAATAGTTTCCATGTGTCTTTGATTTTCTTCACTTTTCTTTGCTCTGGACAATGAGAGACCAATAGTTGCTTTTTAGGTGGCTGCTTGTAAGCTTTTAAGACCCCAGTAGCTACTCACCAAAGTAGGATGTAGAACGTTGTCTTTGTGGACTGTGTTATGCCAATTTACCTTGATGTCCCCCACAACTATGGTTCTGAGCCCACAAGCCCTGCAACTACTTCCTCAAGGTGTTTGATTATGGCTAAGAAGTTTTCATAACTGACCCCCCTACAAGAGGGCATGAGGGCATTGTCTTCTGACCTCTAATTTTACAAAGGGGAGATAGAATCACCATCAACAACCCAAGGCTGGTTCCTATGAGGTGGAAATCAGACATGCAACCACTCTTCGTCCTTTTTACCAATTCTGACACCAACTGTCCCTCCCATGGCACTCACTACTTCTCTGCTGGGTTTGATAATTCATTGCAATGGCCACATAGAAGTCACAGAGAGTACTCACTATTATGGGGTTTATTAGGGAAGTAACAGGTATAATTCAGGTTCAGGAACTTGCTCAGGATACAATTCTTCAATCAGGACACCCTCCCCTCTGCCATGACTGCATACACGCCTCTCTGTCCCTTGGCTTCTTGGACTGACCTCTGACCTCCTCGGGCAAGTGTTACAAAGCTCTTTTACCTCTGCAGATAGGTGCACCCCACTCCGTCAGCAATCCTCCTGCCCAAAGGCCCTCAGTTTTCTCATGGCATTGGGCTGGCAAGCCTGCGTCTCTGTGTCATGTTGGTCTTTTTGTTCTGCTGCCACCACCTCTCTGCCTTCCTCTCGGTGCAGGGATCTTGGATCCAAGGACATGCTCCACTCCTGGCTTTTCCTTCTTAATGGTAGTGAGATCCCTCTTTTCTGCATCTAAACCAAAAAATCCCAAACTCACTGCTGTCGAGTCAAATCGACTCATAGAAACCCCTCCTTGTATTTCTGCGGCAGTGTTTCTATGGAAGTAGATTGCCCAATCTTCCTTCTGAGGAGTGGCTGGTGGGTTTGAACTGCCAGCCTTCTGGTTAGCAGTCAAATGCCTTAGATACTATGCCAGGGCTCATTTTAAGCCTTTTGAGCAAAACTTATCAATCCTTACATTAGGGCTTCATATACCTTATTTGTACAGTGCCAAACCCACAAGGGTACCATGTACCTTATTTACACTACTAATAAGCTATCCAATCCCCTTGGTAGGCTACAAAGCACCTCACATTTGCATAGTTCCACCCAATCATCTGGTGGGAGTCACTAAGACCATGGCTGGAAGAGCCATACTAAATAATTCACTACACCCCACTCTCTGTTAGCTCTACTATGTATATAGACATTTTTACAGCATATACAAATACATATGCAGAAATATTTTCTCCCAGACCTATACATAGTCATGGATATAGTTCCATTTGCCTATTCATACCTGATATCATGCCTGTCTACCTATGCATCCTCTCATAAATTAATATTTGTTATTACTGATAATGCAGTATTGTATATGTCATAGTGTTTATTTTTGTTATCTGTAACCCTCAATTCTTCTTAAAATCAAACAATAGTTTAGGTTAGCTAGTAAATCTTGAGCATTGTTCTCTTTTAAGAACTATCTATATGTAATTAAATGAACAACAGCAACTTGAATGATTAGATATGAACCTTAGGGGGCAGTGAATTTATGTTAATGGAGTAGGAACAACTCAAAAAAGGAGAGTGGGAATGTTTGTACGATTAGAAGAATATATTCAATGTCAGTGAATTGTACATATAGAAACTGTTGAATTGGGGTATGATTTGCGGTATATATTCTCAACAACATAAATAAATAAAATTAGAACAATAGTTATGGGACTCTTCAGGTTTCCATTTATGAGTTATTTTTGCTAGCTTATTACTTATAAGAATTTGTCTATTTCATTTAAAGTTTTACATTTACTGGCATTACATTTTCATAATATCCTCTTAGTACCTTTTAGCTATGTGTAAGATATCTAGTAGTGTCTCCTTCTTTATTTCTCATATTAATAATTTGTTCATGATTTTTTCTTCCTTTGTCTCATCAGGGTTTTATCAATTTCATTAGTCTTTTTGGAACCACCAATATTCCCTATTGTATGTTTGACTTTTATTTCATTAATTTCTTCTATTTATTATTTCATCCTTGTACTTTCCTTGGGAATAACTTCTTAAAATGCATGTTTGTCTCAATAATTTTCAGCAATACAGATATATATATATATATATATATATATATATATATATATATGAGGAGCTCTGGTAGCATAGTGGCTAAGGCACTTGACTGCTAACCAGAAGGCTGGCGGTTGAAACCCACCAGCCACTCCTCGGAAGAAAGATGGGGCAATCTACTTCTGTAGTGATACTGCCTCAGAAACCCAAGGAGGGGTCGCTATGAGTCGGGGCCGACTCAACAGCATGTAACAACAACAACAACATATATATATATATGAATTTAATGCTGTAAGTTTTCCTGTAAATACTACATTAGCTGTACCCACAAAATTTTGTCTATGATACTCTCAGTACTATTTTTTTAATTTTTCTTTTAAATTTGTAGAGCCTTTACACATTAAGGATACAAGTAATTTATTAAGTATATGATTGGTAAACATATTTTCTTACTCTCTATCTTCTCTTTTCATTTGTATAATATTTTGATAAGCATCATTTTCTTTTAATTTTTTTATAAAATTATAATCTCTTATAGTGTTGCTTTTGCTCTATTCAGCAAAGGTTTTTAAGATACAGTCATTCACAACGTTGCTTGTTGTTGTTAGTTGCCATAGAGTGGGCTCCAATTCATAGCAACCCTATATACAACAGACCTCAACACTGCCCAGTCTTGTGCCATCCCAGCAATCATTGCTATACTTGAGTGCATTTTTGTAGACCCAGTATCAACCCATCTCATTGAGGGTCTTCTCCTTTTTCACTGACTCTTTACCAAGCATGATATCTTTCTCCAGGGACTGGTCTCTTCTGACAACATGACCAAAGTAGGTGAGACAAAGTCTGGCCATTGTTGCTTCTAAGGAGCATTCCGGCTGCATTACTTCCAGGACAGATTTGTTCATTCTCCTGATGGTCCATGGTATTTTCAGTATTCTTTGCCAACACCACAATTCAAAAGCATCAATTCTTCTTTGGTCTTCCTTATTCATTTCCACCTTTTACATGCCTATGAGACTATTGAAAATACTATGGCTTGGGTCAGATGCACCTTAGTCTTCAAAGTGACATCTTTGTGCCTTAACACTTTAAGGAGGTCTTTTGCAACAGATTTACCAGTGTAATACGATGTCTGATTTCTTGATTGCTGCACCTTGGGTATTGGTTGTGGATCCAAATAAAATGAAATCCCTGACAACTTCAATCTTATCTCCATTTATTGTGATGTTGCTTATTGGTCCAATTGTATGGACTTTTGTTTTCTTTATTTTGAGGTGTAATCCTTACTGAAGACTTTAGTCTCTGATCTTCTTCAGTGTTTCAAGTCCTCTTCATTTTCAGCAAGCAAGGTTGTGTCATCTGCACAACATAAGTTGTTAATGATTTTTTCTCTAATCCTTATGCCTCATTATTCTTTTTATAGTGCAGCTTCTCGGATTATTTGCTCAGCATACAGATTGCATAACTGTGGTGAAAAGATACAACCCTGGTGTACATCTTTCCTGACTTTAAACCATGCAATATTCCTTTGTTCTGTTTAAATGACTGCTTCTTGGTCTATGTACAGGTTCTGCATGAGCACAATTAAGTGTTCTGGAATTATCATTCTTCTCAATATTATCCATAATTTGTTATGAACTACACAGTTGAATGCCTTTGCATGGTCAATAAAATACAGGTAAACACCTTTCTGGTATTCTTTGCTTTAAACCAAGAACCATCTGATATCAGCAATGATGTCTCTCATTCCATGTCCTCTTTCGAATCCAGCTTGAATTTCTGGAAGTTCCCTGTCAATAAATTGCTGCAACTGTTTTTGAATCATCTTCAGCAAAATTGTACTTGCATGTGATATTAACAATATTGTTTTATAATTTCCATTCTGTTGGATGACCTTTCTTTGGAATGGGCACAAATATGGATCTCTACCAGTCAGTTGGCCAGCTAGCTGTCTTCCAAGTTTCTTGACACAAATGAGTAAGTGCCTCTGCTTGTTTCTTAAGCTGTGTGTGTGTGGGGTGGGGGGGGAATTGAGAGTGTTCTTGAAGAATATGACTAATGTTGACCTCCCTTTTAACCCAAACACTCATTTCTAGTTATCAATTATATGGAGATATTCCTTAGGAAATGATAACTCATTCTTGGAAACAATCTTAAGGATATTTATCATAAAATAATTTATAATATTAAAATTGTTTTAATGAGTTAGATATAGTAAAATAGGTATATCATGAATGAAATACTTTGTAGTCTTTGAAAAATATAAGTCAGAGCTTCTAGGATTTGCATATAAGTCTTAAATGCATTTTCACTTCACAAGATATGTATATATTTCAAATTTAAAAAAATCTTAAGTATTTTAAATTCACACTTTTAAGGAGCTTTCAAGCTCATAAAGTAACACAAATGTATAGTAATTAAAACTTTTTTTAAAAAAAGGTCAAAACAGCATGACAAACTCCATATAGAGCATGATGCCAATTTTATATTTTAATATTTGAGATGTAGGGAGTGGCAGACTGGGGAGCTAATGAAACCAAGGAAGAAGGGAAGGTGTTTGGAACAAACTTGGAAGCTCAGGTGGTCATGAAAGCAGAAGTGACACTTGATGGAAAGTAGGGTTTGGGGGTGTATATTTGTGGTACAGTGAATTACTTAGTGTGGCTCTTCTACCCATGGTCTTTATGATTCCCACCAGATGACTGGGTTGTTGTTGTTGTTAGGTGCTGTCAAGTTGTGTCCGACTCATAGCGACCCCATGCACAGCAGAACAAAACACTGCCCGGTCCTGAGTCAGCTCCATGATCTAGCTATACTTGAGCCCATCGTCACAGCCACTGTGTCAATCCATCTCATTGAGGGGCTCCCCCTCTTTCATCGGCCCACCTTACCAAGCATGACATCTTTCTCCAGGGAATGGTCCCTTCTGACAACATGACCAAAGTAGGTGAGACAAAGTCTGTTCATTCTTGCTTCCAAGGAGCATTTCAGCTGTACTTCCTCTAGGACAGATCTGTTAGTTCTTTCAGCATTCTTCTCCAGTGCCACATCTCAAAAGCAACAACTCTTCTTTGGCCTTACTTATTCATTGTCCAGCTCTCACATGCATACGAGGTGATTGAAAATATCATGGCTTGTGTTAGGCCCACCTTAGTCCTTAAGGAGACATCCTTGCTCCTCAGCACTTGAAAGAGGTCCCCTGCAGCCAACTTGCCCAGTGCTATACGTCATCTAATGTCCTGACTGTTGCTTCCATTGGCATCAGAGATTGTAGAACCAAGCTATGTGAAGTCCTTGACAACTTCAATTATTTCTCCATTTATTGTGATGCTGCTTATAGGTCCAGTTGTGACGATTTTTGTTTTCTTTATATTGAGGTGTAATCCATACTTCAGACTGTATTCTTCAGTCTTCATCAGCAAGTGCCTCAAGTCATCCTCACTTTCAGCAAGCAAAGTTGTGTCATCAGCATATTGCAAGTTGTTAATGATTCTTCCTCCAATCTTGATGCCACATCCTTCTACATATAGTCCAGCTTCTCAGATTATTTTCTCAGCATACAGATTGAATAAGTGTGGGGAAAGGATACAACCCTGATGCACTCCCTTCCTGATTTTAAACTATGTAGTGTCCCCTTGTTCCATTCGAACGACAGCCTCCTGGTCTATGTATATGTTCCTCATGAGTACAATCAAGTGTTCAGGAATTCCCATTCTTCTCAATGTTGTCCATAATTTGTCATGATCCACACAATCAAATGTCTTTGCATAGTCAATAAAACACAGGTAAACATCTTTCTGGTATTCTTTGCTTTGAGTCAAGATCCATCTGACAGCAGCTATGATATCCCTTGTTCCACGTCTTTTTCTGAATCCAGCCTGCACCTCTGGAAGTTCTCTGTCAATATACTACTGCAACCGTTTTTGAATTATTTTCAGTAAGATTTTACTTGTGTGTGATATTAATGATATTGTTTGACAATTTCCACATTCTGTGGGGTCACCTTTCTTTGGAATGGGTACAAATATGGATCTCTTCCAGTCAGTTGGCCAAATAGCTGTTTTTCAAATTTCTTGGCATAACCAAGTGAGTGCCTCCAGTGGGACATCCGTTTGTTGAAACATCTCATTGGGTATTTTGTCAATTCCTGGAGCCTTGTTCTTCACCAATTTCTTCAGTGCAGCTTCAACTTTTTCCTTCAGTACCATTGGTTCTTGATCATACGGCACCTCCTAAAATGGATGAAGATTGACCAGTTCTTTTTGGTACAGTGACTCTGTGTATTCCTGCCATCTTCTCTTGATGTTTCCTGCATCATTCAATATTTTGCCCATCTTTCAATATTGCAGCTCGAGGCTTAATTTTTTTCCTCAATTCTTTCAGCTTGAGAAATGCCGAGTGTGTTCTTCTCTTTTGGTTTTCTAACTCCAAGTCTTTGCACATTTCCTTATAGTAATTGGCTTTGTCTGCTCGAGCTGCTCTTTGAAATCTTCTGTTCAGCTCTTTTATCTTGTCATTTCTTCCATTTGCTTTAGCTACCTCCACTCAAGGGCAAGTTTCAGAGTGTCTTCTGTCATCTGTTTTGACTGGGTAGATCTACATAAATGTGAGGTGCTTTGTAGTCTACCAAGGGGATTGGCTAGCTTGTTAGTAATGTAGATATGGTATATAGCACCCTTGTGGGGGTAAGACCGTGGAAATAATGTGTATAGCACACTAATGTGGGGATTGGTCAGTTTTGTCATCCTGTTATGTTTAAAATGAGACCTTGTATGCAGAAAAGGGGGATCTCACTACATCATGGCAGAGAAGAGTTGAGAATGGAGCACCTTGGATCCAAAATCCAAACACTGCAATGACATCATTAAGACGGAAGTAGCAGAGGCAACAGAACCAAGAGACTGGCACAAGACAGACCAATGAACTTTCTGTCCCATGGAACAAGAAAGCTGATTGCCTTTGGCAGGAGGCTTGCTGGCAGAAGTGTACCTATTGGCAGAGCTAAAAGACCTTTGTAACACTTGCTGCAAGCTAGGGCAGAGGTCAATCTGAGAGGCCAAACACTGCTAAAGAGAGGCATGTCTACAGGCATAGGGGGGAGACTGTCCTTATAGAAGAATTGTATCCTGAGCACACTCCTACAACTGAATTGTAACCTGCTCCCTAATAAACCCCATAATTGTCAGTATTGTCTGTGAGTTCTATGTAGCCATTACAATGAATTTTCAAACCAAGCAGAGTAGTGAGTGCTGTGGGAGGGATGGTTGGTGTCAGAATTGATGAAAAGTTTGGAAGGTGGCAGCATGTGTGACTTTTGCCACATATAAGAATCAGTCTTGGGCTGTTCTAGCTTTGGATCCCTTTCTCTCCCCCTTGTGAAGTTAGAGGAGGTCAGAAGATGCTGTTCCATGCCCTTTTTACAGTAATAAAATGTATAAAACCATAGTGAACATCACTGAATTGTACATGTAGAAACTGTTGAAATGGTATATCTCTGATTTGCATCTCTCAAGTGGCTAATAGGGAGCTCTGGTAGCATAATGCCTAAGGCATTTGACTGCTAACCAGAAGGCTGGCGGTTCAAACCCACCAGCCACTCCTCAGAAAGAAGGCTGGGCAATCTACTTCCATAGTGATACTGCCTTGGAAACCCAAGGTGGGGTCGCTATGAGTTGGATCCAACTCAACAGCAGTTTGTTTGTTTGAGTGGCTAATAATTGTGAGCATTTCTTCGTGTGTTTCTCGGCTGCCTGAAAATCATCTTTGGTGAAGTGTCTATTCATGTGTCTGCCCATTTTTTCCCCTACTTTTTATTGTGATTTGAGTGAAACTATACAGACTTAATTCATTTTCCAAACAGCGATTCGTACACATTTCGTCTCATGACATTGACTGCAATTTCCTACAATGTAACAGCTCTCTCCCTACTTCCTCCCCATAGTTACCTCTTCCCTGTGTCCTTCCCTCCCATGTCCTGCCCCCTGAGCTGTCTCCCTGTGCAAACACTGCTCTTCTGTTCTCCCATGATTGAGGTCTCCAAGGAGTCTATCTACCTGATGTAAATGTTCAGCGCATATACTGGTCTTTAATTTGGCTGGTAGCCACAAGAGTGAGTTCAGTTCCAGACCTGAAGGGCAGCTAGGGGCCATAGTCTCAGGAGTTTCACCAGGCTCTATCAGACCAGCAAATCTAGTCTTTTTTTTTTTATGATTTTGAGTTTTGTTCCACATCGCTCTCCCACTGTATCCAATATCTCTTACATATATTCCCCTCTGAATGGTTGACAGTGGTAGCCAGGCACCATCTAGTTCTTCTGGTCTCATCATCACATAGGCTGAGGATCACATGGTGGAGTGGTCCCTTGGGCTAACTGCTTCCATGTGTCTTTGGTTTTCCTCCTTCTTCTTTGCTCTGGTTAAGAAGAGACCTATTGTGGCATCTAGATGGTCACTGGCAAGCTTTTAAGATCCCAGTTGCTACTTGCCAAAGTAGGATACGGAACAATGTTTTTGTGTAGTATGTTGAACTTGATGTCCCCGGTGACTATGGTCGTGAGTCCACAGATCCAACTACTCGTTCCCTCTGGGTAGCTGGCTGTGGCCAAGAAGTCACCACAACCTTGTCCCTTGTCAGCTCTCCTATATACCTGGACATTCTTTTTTATTATTTTTCAATTTTTATTGTGATTTGGGTGAAAGTTTACACAGCAAATTCAGTTTCCATACAGTAGCTCATATACACTGTGTCTCATGACACTGACTGCAATTTCCCTCAATACAACAGCTCCCTTCCCACTTCCTCCCCATAATTACCTCTTCCCTGTGTCTTTCCCTCCCGTGTACTCCTGCCCCCTGAGCTGTCTCCTTATGCATACACAGCTCTTTTTTCTCCCATGATTGAGCCAAAGAATGTATGTACCTAATGTAAATGTTCAGCTCATATGCCAGTCTTTTGTTTGACTGGAAGCCCAGGAGTGGGTTCAATTCCAGACCTGAAGGGCAGCTAAGAGCCATAGTCTTAGTGGTTCTACCAGGCTCTATCAGACCAGCAAATCTGGTCTTTTTTTTTTTTTCAAGTAGTTTTGAGTTTTGTTACAGATTGATCACCCACTCTATCCAGGATCTCCTACATAGATTCTCCTTTACGTGGTTGACAATGGTAGCTGAGCTCTATTTCTTTTGGTCTCATAGTCATATAGGCTGAGGATCGCATGGTGTACCAGTCACTTGGACTAATTGTTTCCAGGTGTCTTTGGTTTTCTCCATTCTTCTTTGCTCTGGACAAGGAGAGACCAATGGTTGTATCTAGATGGCCACTTGCAGGCTTTTTTTTTTAAAAAAAAAATTTATTGTGATTTGGGTGAAAGTTTACACAGCAAATTCACTTTCCATACAGCAGCTCACATACACTGTGTCTCATGACATTGACTGCAATTTTCCACGATACAACAGCTTCCCTCCCACTTTCTCCGCATAGTTACCTCTTCTCTGGGTACTTCCCTTCCATGCATGCCTGCCCCCTGAGCTGTCTCCTTGTGCATACATAGCCCTTCTATTCTCCCACGATTGATCTCTCCAAGGAGTGTATCTACCTAAATGTAAATGTTCAGCTCATATGCTTGTCTTTTGTTTGGCTGGAAGCCATGGGAGTGGGTTCAATTCCAGACCTGAAAGGCAGCTAGGGGCGACAATCTTAGTGGTTCCACCAGACTCTATCAGACTATCAAACCTGGTCCGTTTTTTTTTTTTTTTTAAGTGATTTTGAGTTTTGTTCCACACCACTCTTCCACTCCATCCAGGATCTAGTTCTTCTGGTCTCATAGTCTTATAGGCTGAAGATCATATGGTGTATCAGTTGCTTGGACTAATTGTATCCATATGTCTTTGATTTTCTTCATTCTTCTTTGCTCTGGATGAGGAGAGATTAATAATTGCATGTAGGTGGACACTTGCAAGCTTTTAAAATCCCAGTTGCTATTAACCAAAATAGAATGTGGAATGATGTTTTTGTGTAGTATTTTATGCCAATTGAGCTTGATGTCCCTTGCGACTATGGTCCCGAGCCCACAGGTCCAACTACTTGTTCCCTCTGGATAGATGGCTGTGGCCAAGAAGTGACTACAACCTTGTCCCTTGTCAGCTCTGCTATATACCTGGGAATTCTTACAGAACATGCAAATACACTTGTAGAAACATTCTCTGCCAACCCTATACATGTTCATGGGCACACTCTCCCTGCCTAGACATACCTGATCATTTAGCCTGTCCACGATCTATCCACCCACAGATGAATGTTGGCCATCACTGACAATGCAGTATTGTAGGTACAAAAGGGTTCAACTTTATTGTCTATAACTCCCATGTACCTCTCTCTGTCTTCCTTTTCCTCAATGCCACCGTGTTGATCACTCACATTTAGTGCATTGCCCTTCCCTTCACCCAAAGCAATACTTGTCTCTACCTATCTGGTAGTGTTCCCTCCCCTCCCCTCCCACCCCTGGTAACCAACAGTTTCCTTCCATATATAAACCTTTCCTTGACTTTTTGCAATAGTGGACTACTACAATATTTGTCCTTCTGTGATTGACATATTTCACTCAGCATAACGTCCTCCAAGTTCATCCACATTATGCTGTGTTTAGCAGATTGTATATTATTCTTTAGGGTTGCACAGTATTCCATTCTGTGTATGTACTATAGTTTGGTTATCCATTCTTCTATTGATGGGCACCTAGGTTGTTTCCATCTTTTTGGTATTGTAAATAGTGTTGTTCTTGTCTACTTCTCACTTCTTTAGGATATATACTTAGTAATGGGATTGCTGGATCAGATGGTATTTCTAATTTCAACTTTTTAAGGAACTGCCATACTGCTTTCCACAGTGATTGTATAATTTTACAGTCCCACCAGCAGTATAGGAGGGTCCCAATCTCTCCACATCTTTGCCAACATTTGTTATTTTCTTTCTTGTTGAACTTTGCTATTTGTGCTGGGACAAGATAGTATCTCATTGTTGTTTTATTTGCATCTCTCTAATGCTCTGGTATAGGGAGCTCTGGTAGCATAGTGCCTAAGGCACTTGACTGCTAACCAGGAGGCTGGAGGTTCTAACCCACCAGCCACTCCTCGGAAGGAAGGTTGGGCAATCCACTTCCGTAGTGATACTGCCTTGCAAACCCAAGGAGGGGTCGCTATGAGTCGGATCTGATTCAACGGAAGTGAGTTTGGTTTTTGGAAAGACTAATGATCGTGAACATTTTTTCATGTGTTTGTTGGCCTCCTGATATCCTCTTTGGTGAGGTATCTATTTATGTCTTCTGCCCATTTTTTAACTGAATTGTTAGTCTTTTTGTTGTTGAGGTGTTGGAGTTTTCTATGAATTTTAGAGATAAATCTCTTATCAGATATGTTGTTGTCAAATATTTTTTTTCACAGTGTTCTTGGGTTCTCTTTTTACTCTTTTGGAGAAGTCTTTGGAAGCACATAAAAATTTAATTTTCAGAAGATCCCATTCATCTATTTTATCTTTGCTGTTTGTGCATTTTGGGTTATGCTTGGTAGTCTATTTATGCCATATATTAAGGCCCCTAAATTTGCCCCTATTTTTTCCTTGAGGAACTTCATATTTCACATTTAAGTCTTTGAGCCATCTGAAGTTAGTTTTGGAGTATGGTGTGAGGTATAGATCTTGTTTCATTTTTCTGCAAATAGATTTCCAGTTTTGCCAGCACCATTTATTAAACAAACATTCTCTTCCCCATTTAATGGATTAGGCCCTTTGTCAAAGATCAGCTGACCATAGGTCAATGAATCTATTTCTGGGTTCTCAATTCCATTCCATTAATCTATGTGTCTGTCATTGTACTAGTACCAAGCAGTTTTGACTACTGTGGCTGTATAGTAGGTTTTGAGACCCTAGAGTGTGAGACTTCCTATTTTGTTGTTCTTCTTCAATAGTGCTTTGCTTATCCAAGGTCTTTTTCCTTTCCATATAAAATTAGTGATTAGTTTTTCCATATCCTTAAAGAATGTTGATGGGACCTGGATTGGATTGCATTGAATGTATAGATTGCTTTGGGTAGAACTGACATTTTCACAATGTTCAATCTTCCTATCTTTGAGCATGGTATGTTCTTCCATTTATGTAGATCTCTCATGGCTTTTTGAAGTAGTTTTTTGTATTTTTCTTTGCACATGTCTTTCGTGTCCCTGGTAAGATTTATTCCCAAGTATTTTATTTTATTTTTTGGTAGCTATTGTAAATGGTATTGATTCCCTTATTTCTTTTTCAGCAACCTCTGCTGGTGTAGAGGAATCCAATTGACTTTTGGATGTTGTTCTTTTATGCTGCCGCTATGCTAAATAACTCAATTAATTCCAGTAGTTTCTTTGTTGAATCTTTTGGGTTTTCTGTATATAGGCTCATATCATCAGCAAATAGGGATAGTTTGACTTTTTCCTTAGCAATTTGGATGCCTTTGATTTCCCTTTCTTGCCTTATGGCCCTGGGTAGGACTTCCAATACAATGTTGAATAGAAGTGGTGATAGACGGCATCCTTGTCTTGTTCCTGTTTGCAAGGGGAATGGTTTCAGTCTCTCTCCAGTGAAAATTATGTTGGCTGTTGGTTTTGCATATATGCCCTTTATTATGTTGAGGAATCTCCCTTCTGTACCTATTTTGAAGAGAGTTTTTATCAGGTATGGATGTTGGATTTTATCAAATGCTTTTTCTGCATCAATTGATATGATCACGTGGTTCTTTTCCTTTGTTTTATTTATGTGATGAATGACTTTGATTGTTTCTTTTTTAATGTTGAACCATCCTTGCATCTCTATTCATGAGGGATATCGGTCTGTAGTTTTCCTTTTTAGTGATATTTTTGCCTGGTCTAGTATCAAGGTTATGCTTGCTTCATAAAATGAATTTGGAAGGATTCCATTCTTTTCTATGTTCTGCAATAGTTTGAGTAGCATTGGTAACAGTTTTTCTCTGCATGTTTGGTAGAATTCTCCAGTGAAACCATCTGGGCTAGGGCTTTTTTTTCTTGGTAATTTTTTTATGTCCTGTTCAATTTCTTCTTTTGTTGTGGGTCTGTTCAAATTTTCCACCTCAGTCTGTGTTAGTTTATGTAAGCAATATGTTTCTAGAAATCTGTCCATTTCAAATTTGATGATTTTCAAATTTGTTGGAGTATAGTTCTTTATGGTATCCTGCTATTATCCATTTTATTTCAGTTGGTTCTGTTGTGATGTTGCCCAATTCATTTCTTATTTGAGTTCTCTCCCTCTTTTCCTTTGTTAAATTTGCTAGTGGTTTGTCAATTTAATTAATCTTTTCAATAAACCAACTTCTAGTCTTGTTGATTTTTTCTATTTTCTGTTTCATTTATTTCTGTTCGAATCTTTAGTATTTCTTTTCTTCTGGTGACTGTAGGCTTTTTTTTTTTTTTTTCCTGTTGTTGGAGATGTTGGGTTAAGGTGTGGATTTCGGTTCTTCTTCTTTTTGATGTATACATTTATTGCTATAAATTGGCCTCTGATCACTGCTTTTGCTGTGTTCTAAGGATTTTGGTATGTTGTGTTTTCATTCTCATTTGATTCAAGGAATTTTTAAAGTTCATTTTTTATTTCTTCTATTACCCAGTCGTTTTTGAGGAGGGTGTCATTCAGTTTCCATGTGTTTGCTCTTTTTCCACTGATCTTCCTATTGTTGGTTTCTAATTTGATAGCGTTGTGATCTGAGAAGATGCTTTGTAGTATTTCAATGTTTTTAAATTTATTAAAGCTTGCTTTATGGCCTAACATATGGTCTATCCTGGAGAATGTTCCGTGTGCATTTGAGAAGAATGTATATTGTGCCGTCATTGGGTGAAGTGCTCTGTAGATGTCTATAAGATCAGGTTGATGGATTGTATTGTTTAGCTCTTCTGCATCTTTGTTGAGTTTCTTTCTGGCTGTTCTATCTTTCAGTGAAAGTGGTGTGTTAAAGTCTCCTACTTCTCTATCTTTGTACCAGTACCAGGGTGTTTGGACTACCATGGCTATATAGTAGGTTTTAAGGTAGGGAAGTGTGAGACCTCCTATTTTTTTTCTTCTTCAGTTATGTTTTGCATTATCTGTCTCTTTCCTTTCCATATAAAATTAGTGATTGTTTTTCCCATGTCCTTAAATAATGTTGATGGAAACTGGATTGGGATTGCATTGAATCTATAGATTGCTTTGGGTTTTGTTGTTGTTGTTAGGTGCTATTGAGTTGGCTCTGACTCATAGTGAGCCTATGTACAATAGAACAAGATGCTGCCCAGTCCTTCTCCATCCCTACAATTCTTACAATGCTTGAGCCCATTGCTGCAAGCACAGGGTCAATACATCTCATTGAGGGGCTTCCCCTTTTTCGTTGACCCTCTACTTTATACCAAACATGATATCCTTTTCAAGGGACTGGAGCATTCTAGGAAGCATTCTGCCTGCACTTCTTCCAAGATAAATTTGTTCATTCTTCTGGCAGTCCATGGTATTTTCAGTATTTTTCACCATCATCACAATTCAAAGGCATCAATTCTTCTTTGGTCTTCTTTATTTATTGTCCAGCTTTCACATGCATATGAGGTGACTGAAAATACCAGGGCTTGGGTTAGGCATACCTTAGTCCTCAAAGTGACATCATTGCTCTTTAACATTTTAAAGAGGTCTTCTGCAGATTTTCCCATTGCAATATATCATCTGATTTCTTGAGTGCTGCTTCCATGGGTGTTGACTGTGGATCTAAGTGACATGAAATCTTTGGCACCTTCAATCTTTTCTCCATTTATCATGATGTTACTTCCTGAACTGGTTTTGAGGGGTTTTGTTTTCTTTATGTTCAGGTGCAATCCATAGTGAAGACTGTAGTCTTTGATCTTTATCAGTAAGTGCTTCAAGTCATCTTCACTTTCAGCAAGCAAGGTTTTGTCATCTGCGTATCGTTGTTAACGATTCTTCCTCCAATCTTGATGCTGCATTCTTCTTCATATAGTCCAGCTTTTTGGATTATTTGCTTAGCATACAAATTGAGTAAGTATGGTGAAAGGATACAACTCTGATGCACACCCTATCTGATTTTAAACCATGCAAATCCCCTTTTCTGTTCAAATGTTTCCCTCTTGGTCTATGTACAAGTTCCTCTTGAGTACAATTAAGTGTTCTGGAATTACCATTCTTTGCAACATTATTCATAATTTGTCATGTACACACAGTCAAATGCCTTTTCATAGTCAATGAAACACAGGTAAACATCTTTCTGTTTTGGGTCATGTGGACAATTTCACAATGTTCAGTCATCCTATCCAGGAGCATGGTATGTTCTTCCATTTATGTAGGTCTCTTATAGATTCTTTTAGTAGTGTTTTATAGTTTACTTTGTATAAGTCTTTTTTGTCCCTGGTAACATTTATTCCAAGTATCTTATCTTTTTGGTAACTATCACAAATGGTGTTTTCCTTATTTCCTTGTTAGAGATTTCTTTGTTGATGTAGAGGAATCCAACTGAATTTTGTATGTTCATCCTATATCCTTTCACTTTGCTGAATCTTTCATTTAGTTGCAGTAGTTTTCTTGTTGCATTTCTTGGCTTTTCTATGTATAGGATCATATCATCTGCAAATAGAGATTGTTTTACTTCTTCTTTGCCAGTGTGAATGATTTTTATTTCTCTTTCTCACCTTTTTGCCCTGACTAGTACTTCCAACACAATGTTGAATACAAGTGGTGATAGAAAACGTTCTTGCCTGGTTCCTATTTGCAAGGGGGAATTCTTTCAGTCTCTTGCCATTGACTAAATGTTGTCTGTTAGGGTTTTTTTTTGTTTGTTTGTTTGTGTTCTTTATTATTATTATTATTATTTTATTTTTGTTTTGCAGTGTTCCTTCCCCTCCCCTCCCACCTATGGTTACCAATAAAGAAAGTTTCCTTCCATATATAAACCTTTCCTTGACTTACAATAACTAATACAATATTTGTCCTTCTGTGATTGACTTATTTCACTCAGCATAATGTATACATGCCCTTTATTATGTTCAGGAATTTCCTTTCCATTTCTATTTTGCTGAGAGTTTTTATCAGGAATAGGTGTTGGATTTTATCAAATGCCTTTTCTGCATCAATTGATATGATCATGTTGTTCTTTTCCTTAATTTATGTGATGGGTAATGTTTATTGTTCTTCTAATGTTGAACCATCCTTGCATTCCTACTATGACTCTCCCTTGATCATGATGTATTACTTTTTAGATACAGTGTTGGATTCTCTTGGCTAGGATTTTGTTGAACATTTTTGTATCTATATTCATGAGGGATATTAATCTGTATTTTCCTTTGTAGTGGTGTCTTTGCCTGGTTATGGTACTAAGGTTAAGCTTGCTTCGTAGAATGAATTTAGTAATATTCCACCCTTTTCTATGTTCTTTGAGTAGGATTGGTGTCAGTTCTTCTCTGAATGTGTGGAAGATTTCTCTAGTGAAGC
>NW_006921699.1:6054590-6058528 GCF_000298275.1 Orycteropus afer afer | reverse complement strand
AGGCTGGTGGTTCAAACCCACCAGCCACTCCTCGGAAGGAAGATGGGACAATCTACTTCCGTAGTGATACTGCCTCAGAAACCCAAGGAGGGGTCACTATGAGTTGGGGCCAACTCGAGGGCATATAACAACAAAAACAACAGTGCCTGTAGGCTTGTTTAGCTGCTCTTTTTCTAATTGTTGGAGATGTTAGGTTAAAGTGCTGATTTTAGCTCCTTCTTCTTTTTTGATGTGTGCATTTATTGCTATCAACTGCCCTTTGAGCACTGATTTTGCTGTGTCCCAAATATTTTGATACATTGTGTTTTCATTCTCATTTGATTCAAGAGATTTTTTGAGTTCACTTTTTATTTCTTCTATTACCCGGTAGATTTTAAGGAGGGTGTTAGTCAGTTTACATGTTTTTTTTTTTTTTTTACCGTCCTATTGTTGATTTCTAATTTTATAACATTATGATCTGAGAAAATTTTTTTTTTGTATTGCAATACTTTCAAATTTAGTGCAGCTTGCTTTGTAGGCTACTATATAGTCTATTCTCAAGAATGTTTCATGTTCACTGGAAGACAATGTATACTGTGCTGTTGCTGTGTGGCCAAAAAAACACAAACAAACCAAACTCACTGTCATCAAGTCGATTCTGACTCATAGTGATCCCCGTTGGGTTTCCAAGGCTGCAAATCTTTACAGAAGTAGATCACCTCATCTTCCTCCTGCAGAGGAGATGGTGGGTGTGGTGTAGTAAATTACTCAGTGTGGCTTTTCTACCCATAAGTCTTTGTAAACTCTGAAGTGGGATTTGCCATGAGCAACTGAGGAGCTCCTGATTGTTAAAGGTTTCCACCTGGGGTATTTCTGTTGGGAGTGGCACAAAACAAGGTTCCTGCTCTCTCAGGTGCTTAGAATTCTGATATTATGATTGGTTGGTTTGGCCACTCTGCCAGGCTCAAAAGGAAGCCTCCTAGAGGCAGATGCTCTCTCTGACTGCTGGCTGAGGAAGGACATGCTCCTGAAAGATACGTGCTGCTGGGAAAGAGACGCAAGAGACACATTGCTGAGAGAGACACTGATGGACACAGACTGCTAGGAGAGAAACTGTGAGAGTCTGTTGACTGAGAAACAGTGGGCTGGAAGAGAGACTGAGCATTTTTCCTGAACTTGAATTGTAGCCTGGTGCTTCCCTAATAAAACCCATAATCTGTGAGTTCTGTGTGGCCACTGCAGTGAATAATCGAGCCCAGGAGAGAGGTGGTGGGTGCTTTGGGAGGAACGGTTGGAGAAAGGGCCGGAGGGAGGCAGCATGTCTGGCCTTGCACGAATAGGCCTTGGGTTACTGATGGTGATTCTGTCTTCCTCTTGTGCACTTAGAGGAAGTCAGAAGATGTGGCCTTTATGCCCTTTTTGCAGTGGGTTTGAACCACCGACCTTATGGTTATCACCCAAATGCCTTAGCCTCTACCCCACCAGAGCTCCTTGTAGTTGGGCAGAGTCTTCTGTATATGTCCATAAGGTCAAGTTGGTTGATTGTGGTTTTTTTTTTTTTTAATTAGATTATTATTATTTTTTTTATTGTGATTTGGGTGAAAATTTACAGAGCAAATACACTTTCCATACAGCAGATCACATACACTTTGTCCCATGACATTGACCACAATTTAGCACATTGCAACATCTCCTCTCCCACTTCCTCCCGATAGCTACCTCTTCCCTGTGTCCATCTCTCCATGCACTCCTACCCCCTGAGCTGTCTCCCTGTGCCTGAGCAGCCCTTCTTTCTCTCTCTCTTGTTCTCTCCAAGGAGTGTATCTACCTCAGGTAAATGCTCAACTAGTATGCCTGTCTATTGCTTGGTGGGAAGCCACAGGTGTGCGTTCAATTCCAGACCTGAAGGGCAGCTAGGGGCCATAGTCTCAGTGGTTCCACCAGGCTCCATTGGGCCAGCAAACCTGTTCTCCGCTTTTTTTTCAAATGATTTTGAGTTTTGTTCTACATTGTTCCCCCTGTCTATCCAGGCTCTCCTACAAAGATCCTCTTCCAAGTGGTTGACAGTAGTAGCTGAGCCCCATCTATTTCTTCTGGTCTCATAGTCGTATAGGCTACAGATCGGATGGTGTACCAGTCACTAGGATGATTATGTTGTTTGGTTCCTCAGTGTCTTTGTTTTGTTTCTCTGTAGTTGTTTTATCCTTCTTTGAATGTGATGTATTTCATTCTCTTACTATTATTATGGAGTTATCTATTTCTCTTTTTAATTCTTTTAAAGTTTGATTTATGTATTTTGGGCTCTTTCATTGAGTATATAGATATCTATTATGGTTATGTCATCTGGCTTGATTGATCCTTTAAATAATGTCCTTCCTTGTCTCTTGATATATTTTTTTCCAACCTTGATTTTTAATTCATTTTTGTCTTTATGTCTAAGGTGTGTCTTTTGTAGATAGCATATTGATGGGTCATGTTTTCTTATCCAGGAGCTCTGGTGGCATAGTGCCTATGGTATTTGACTGCTAACCAGAGGGTTGACAGTTCAAGCCCACCAGCCACTCTTGGAGGGAAGGTTGAGCAATCTACTTCTGTAGTGATACCATTTCAGAAACCCAAGGAGGGATTGCTATGAGTTGAGTCCAGCTTGACAGCAATGGGTTTTGGTTTTCTTATCCATTCTGAAACTCTTGTCTCTTGATTAGTGCATTTAATCCTTTTATAGTCATTGTAATTATCAGTAAGTGTGAACTTATTTCTGTCATTTTGTTATGTGTGTTTTTGTGGTGGTCTTGATTCCTTTGTTCCATATATTTTCCTGTATTGGGCTCATTTTGTTTATGAATATTTAAAATAATTTCCTTTTTTGCTATTGTTTTTCCTCTTTTTTATTTTGATGAGTTTTATTAATTTTCTTTGAGGTTACTCTGTGATTTATTATTTTCTTCCCAAGTTCAAAGAGTCCATTCCATCTTGAAATCTTCTTGACTTCCTGTCTATTTGGAAGTTCTGTAACTACACTATTTATTATTCCCTCTTGTTGTTGTTGTTGTTATTTGCCGTCGAGTAGGCCCCGACTCATAGCGACCCCTCCTTGGGTTTCCGAGGCAGTATCACTACGGAAGTAGGATTGCCCAACCTTCCTTCCGAGGAGTGGCTGGTGGGTTTGAACCGCCAGCCGTCTGGTTAGCAGGCAAGTGTCTTAGCCACTATGCTACCAGAGCTCCTATCAGTTTCTTCTACTAGTTGATATTTAATCCACTTCTTTATCTTTCCCTTTGAAATCTCTTAGGTTTCCAGCTCTGGTGAGGTGGTGCCTAAGGCATTTGACTGCTAACCAGAAGGCTGTGGTTCAAACCCACCAGTCATTCCTCAGAAGAAAGAATGGCCAATCTACTTTTGTAGAGATACAGCCTAGGAAACTCAAGGAGGGTTGCCATGAGTTGGAATTGACTTGAGGGCAGTGAATTTGGTTTTGGTTTTGGTTATCTGCTTCAACTGGTTTCTTGTTTCTTCGTTTTAGAGGGTGTAGGTAGCTTGTTTCCTACTCCACCATGTTGCTGGAAATCCCTCCTGAAATGTAAATCTTTGGCTATGTATACTTTCATTAAATTAAAAATAAAATTTAAAAAATGTATAAAAGCATAGAAAAAAACAGAAAGGACATACACCCAAATTTTAACAGTGGTTACTTCTGCACAGTGGAATTATAAATACTTTTATTTTTCATTATACTTTCCTATATGTTCTTCATTATACTTTCCTATATGTTCTTATTTTATAATAAAAAAATGAAAAACAAACTCACTGCCATCCAGTTGGATCTGACTAATTGTGACTCTTCCTTGGGTTTCCAAGGTGGTATGTCTATGGAAGTAGATTGCTCAATCTTCCTTCCAAGGAGTGGCTGGTGGGTTTGAACCACCAGCCTTCAGGTTAGCAGTCAAATGCCTTAGGCA
>NW_006921699.1:6051483-6054214 GCF_000298275.1 Orycteropus afer afer | reverse complement strand
TGATCAAAAGCATTATAAAATATTATTCAAAAAATAAAAATTCATATTTTTTTCCCACCTCATTCTATGTTGCCAATATTACCCTACTATCAAAACTAGACAATGACTTCACAAGAAAAGAGAACTACAGACGAATATCTTTTACAAATATAGACACAAAAATCCTCAATAGAATACTATCAAGTCAAAGCCAGCAACACATAAAAGGATTATATACAATGACCAAGTGGGATTTATCCCAGGTTGTTTTACCATTTATTGCAGTTAAGGTTGTGTGTCTACTTGGTGGAGCTGTGGTTTTGAGTAGCTTGGCAGCTGTATGTAGTTATTCCCCATGATGAGATTGTAATCACCTCCATGGTAGAATCTCCTGTGAACAGTTAAGTAGTTGCTTTTGGGGCGTGGTGTGCTTCCAGTATATGTGGAGAAGTTTTGAGGAAGGTCTCTAGCTTTTTGGGATATTTGGATCCTACATTTGACCTGGTCTTCATCTCCAGTTCCTGGACTTGAACCAGTGGTCTGCTATATTGTCTGCTGATCTTGGGATTATTCCTGGATTTGAACCAGTGGCCTGCTGTGTTATCTATTGATCTTGGGATTGTGCCATTTTACCTGCTGACCATGGGTTCTTCAGCCTCAGCAGCCAGCAGCTGTGTGAGTCAGGAGATGCCTCCAGCTCTAGTGGGCCTGGAACAAGAGACAGAGTGGTAGCCCAAGGTTGAGGGGCCTTCACCCACCCTCTAGAGTTGGCACTATGAACTTGGACTTCTAGCTTCCTAAACTGTAAGAGAATAAATTCCTGTTTGTTAAAGCCATCCATTTGTGGTATTTCTGTTACAGCAGTACTGGATAACTAAAACATCATTCAAATATCATCAATGTAATAACTGTATCAATAGAATAAAGAACAGAAGCCACATCATCATCATTTCAATAGACACAGAAAAACATTTGACAAATTTCAGCACTGCTTCATGACACAAACGCTCAACAACTTAGAAATAGTAGAAAGCTTCCTCAACCTGATGAAGACATCTACAAAAAACCCACATCTAACATAATACTGGTGAAGACTGAAAGCTTTCCTTAAGATCAGCATTAAAACAAGCATGTCCTTTCTTCTCACTTCTACCTGACATTGTACTGGAGGTTCTAGTAGGGCAAGTAGGCAAGAAAAAAGAAATAAAAGACATCCAGATTATCAAGGAAGAAGTAAAACTATTTGAAGATGACATAATCTTGTATGTTCTAATTCATAGACACTGTACAGGTCAGAGTAGAATTGCCTTCTAGGATTTTCAAGACTGTAAATTTTTATAGACTGCCAAGTCTTTCTCCCACAGAGGAGGAGGTGGGTTCAAACAGCCAACCTTTAGGTTAGCAGATGAGCACTTTAACCATAGCAACTCAAGACCTCCATAAAGAAAGTAAAGAAGATCTAAATTGATAGAAATACATCCAATAATCATGAATCAGAAGACAATGTTGTTGAGATGGCAATATAACCCAAATTGATCAATGATTTCAATGCAATAACCATAAAAATCCCAGCTGGCTTCTTTGAAGAAATTGACAGGTTAATCCTAAAATTCACATGGAATTGTAAGTGACCCAGAATAGCCAAAACATCTTAAAAAAAAAAAAAAAAACTTCATCTTTCCCTATTCCAAAACTTGTTACAGAGCTACAGTAATCAAGACAATAGGATTCTGACATTAGTGTAGACATACAGATCAATGGAATAGAATTAAGTGTCCAGAAATAAAACCATATATTTATAGACAGTTGATTTTTAAAAAAGAGTGCCAAGAAAATTCAATGGGGGAAAGAATGGTCTTTTGAACAAATAATACTGAGACAATTAGATATTCACATGCAAAGGAATGAGATTGGACCTTCCCTTCATACCACATCAAAAAACTAACTTAACATTGATGAAAAATCTAACTGAAAGAGGTGAAACTATAAAAATTTTAGGAGAAAATAGGCATAAATCTTCATGACATTGCATTAGCAATAGTTTTTAGATAACATACCAAAACCATAAGCAACCAAAGGAAAAATAGATAAATTGAACTTTATTAAAATTTAAAAACTTTTGTGCTACTGAGGAAACCATCAAGAAAGTGAAATAATTTCACAGAATAGGATAAATTATTTGCAAATCATATACTGATAAGGGACTTGTATGTAGAATATATATATATATACATATATATATATAAACTATTGTGGTTGTTAGTTAGGTGCTGTAGAGTTGGCTCTGACTCATGGCAACCCTACATAAAACAGAATGAAACACTGCCCAGTCTAAAAAAGCAAAAACTATTACAACTCAATAATAATAATAAATAACCTAATAATGAGCAAATGATCTGAATAGACATTTCTCATTTCTCTAAAGATATACAAATGGCCAATAAGCAAATGAAAAAAATTCACAACAGGAAAATACAAAACAAAACCACAATGAGATATCACTTCATACCCACTAGGATTATTATAGCCATAATCAAAAAGTCAAATAACAAGAACTTGAAGAAATCAGAAAACTCATAAACTGCTGGTGGGAATGTAAAATGGGACAGCCACTTTGGAAAACAGTCTGACAGTTCCTCAAAAGGTTAAACATAGTATTAAAATATGATCTAGCAATCCCATATATTACATATGTGTGTGTGTGTGTGTGTGTGTATGTGTATATGTATATATATATATATATATATATATA
>NW_006921699.1:6037571-6050473 GCF_000298275.1 Orycteropus afer afer | reverse complement strand
CGTCGAGTCAGATCCGACTCATAGCGACCCCTCCTTGGGTTTCCGAGGCAGTATCACTATGGAAGTAGATTGCCCCATCTTCCTTCCGAGGAGTGGCTGATGGGTTTGAACCACCAGCCTTCTGGTTAGCAGTCAAGTGCCTTAGGCACTATGCTACCAAAGCTCCCATCCTAGGCATTAGTGAGCTGAAATAGACTGGTTTTGGCCATTTTTAATCAGAACCATATGATCTACTATGCTGGGAATGACAATTTGAAGAGGAATGATGTGGCATTCATCTTCACAAAGAATGTTTCAAGATCTGTCCTGAAGTACAATGATGTCAGTGATAGGATAATGTCCATATGCCTACAAGGAAGACTAGTTAATACTGCTGTTACTCAAATTTACACACCAACCACTAAAACCAAAAATGAGGAAATTGAAGATTTTTTTATCAACTTCTGCAGTCTGAAACTGACCAAACATGCAATCAAGATGTGTTGATTATTACTGGTGATTGGAATGCAAAAATTGGAAACAAAGAAGAATCACCAGTAGTTGGAAAATATGGCCTTGGTGATAGAAATGATGCTGGAGATTGCATGATAGAATTTTGCAAGACCAATGATCTATTCATTGCAAAGACTTTTCTTCAACAACGTAAATGGCAGCTATATATATGTAGTTCTCCAGATGGAATACACAGGAATCAGATCGACTGCATCTGTGGAAAGAGGCAATGGAAATGCTCAATATCTTCAGCCAAAACAAGGTTAGGAGCTGACTGTGGAACAGACATATGAGATGAACTGCTCATATGCAAGTTCAAATTGATGCTGAAGACAATTAAAACAAGTCCACAAAAGACAAAATATGACCTTGATTATACCCCACCTAAATTTAGAGACCATCTAAAGAATAGATTTGATGCATTGAACACCAGTGACTGAAAACCAGATGTATTGTGGGGTGACATCAAAAATATCATACATGAGGAAAGCAAAAGTTCATTAAAAAGACATAAATGGAAAGAAAAGACCAAAATGGATATCAGAAGACACTGTGAAACTTGCTCTTGAATAGAGAGTAGCTAAAGCAAATGGAAGAAATGACAAGATAAAAGAGCTGAACAGAAGATTTCAAAGAGCAGCTTGAGAAGACAAAGTCAGTTATTATGATGAAATGTGCAAAGACCTGGAGTTAGAAAACCAAAAGGGAAGAACATACTCAGCGTTTCTCAAGCTAAAAGAACTGAAGAAAAATTCAAGACTGAAGTTGCAATACTGAAAGATTCTATGGGCAAAATAATGAATGATACAGGAAACATCAAAAGAAGATGGAAGGAATACCAAAAAGAATTGGTCGATGCTCATCTATTTCAAGAGGTAGCATATGATTAATAACCGATAGTATTGAAGAAGTCAAAGCTACACTGAAGGAATTGGTGAAAAACAAGTTTCCAGAATTGATGGAATACCCATTGAGATGTTTCAACAAATGGATGCTACGCTGGAGGTACTCACTCATCTATGCCAAGAAATTTGGAAGACAGCTACCAGGCCAACTGATTGGGAGATATCCATATTTGTACCTATTCTAAAGAAAGGTGATTCCACAGAATGTGGAAATTATTGAACAATACTGTATCATACACAAGTAAAATATTGTTGAGGATAATTCAAAGATGCTTGCAGCAGTATATTGACAGGGAAGTTCCAGAAATGCTGGATTCAGAAGAGGACATGGAATGAGGATTATCATTGCTGATGTCAGATGTATCTTGGCTGAAAGCAAAGAATACCAGAAAGATGTTTACTTGTGTTTTATTGACTATGCAAAAGCATTTGACTGTATGGATCATAACAAATTATAGATAACACTGAGAAGAATGGGAATTCCAGAACACTTAATTGTGCTCCTGTGGAACCTGTACATAGCCCAGGAGATTGTTGTCTGAACAAGACAAGGGGATACTGCATGGTTTAAAATCAGGAAGGGAGTTCATCAGGGTTGTATCCTCTTACCATACTTATTCAATTTGTATGCCGAGCAAATAATCCGAGAAGCTAAACTATATGAAGAAGAATTTGGCATCAGGATTGGAGGAAGACTTATTAACAACCTGAGATATGCAGACAACACAACCTTGCTTGCTGAAAGTGAAGATGACCTGAAGCACTAACTGGTGAAGATTAAAGACTACACTTTGCAGTATGGGCTACACCTCAACATAAAGAAAACAAAAATCCTCACAACTGGGCCAATAAGTAGCATCACAGTAAGTAGAGAAAGATTGAACTTGTCAAATATTTCATATTACTTTGTTCCACAATCAACACCAATGGAAGCAGCAGTCAATAAATCAGACACCATATTGCACTGACAAATGTGCTGCAAAAGATGTCTTTAAAGTGCTGAAGAGCAAAGATGCCTCTTTGAAGACTAAGGTGAGCCTAAGCCGAGCCTAGGTGTTTTCGATAGCCTCAAAGGCATGTGAAAGCTAGACAATGAATAATGAAGACTGAAGAAGAGTTGATGCTTTTGAGTTATGGTGTTGGAGAAGAATATGAAAGTACCATGGGTTGCCAGAACAAATAAATCTGTCCTGGAAAAGTGCGGCTGGAATGCTCCTTTGAAGTAAGAATGGCCAAAGCATCTCACCTACTTTGGTCATGTTGTCAGAAGGGACCATTCCCTAGAGAAGGATATCATGCTTAGTAAGGTGGAGGGTCAGCAAAAAAGGGGAAAACCCTCGACAAGATGGATTGACACAATGGCTGCCACAGGCTGGCGTAGGACCAGGCAGTATTTCATTCTGTTGTACATAGGGTTACTATGAGTTGGAGCTGACTTAATGGTACCTACCAACAACAACAAAATGGCTAGGTGGGACTGTGCAAATGAGGTGCTGTGGCCTACCAAGAAGATTGCTAGTAATGTAAATAAGGTGTGTGGTACCCTGTGGGGATGGGACCATGCAAATAAGGTATATGGAACCCTAAAGAGGGAATTGGTCAATTTTGTCATCCCATTTGGCTTAAGATGAGACATCCCTAAAGTAGACAGGGGGACCTGACTACCACCAAGAAGAAGAGACAGTAATGAAGTGCATCCTTTGGACCTGAGGTCTCTGTGCTAAGAACCTTCTAGATCCAGGAGAGAGAGAGCTGTAACACCAAACATGGCAAGAGATGGAGAGAAGCAGTGGGAGAGAAAAGGTGGCAGCAGAACCAGGAGACTAGCACAAGACAGACCAGGTGTGTTCCTGCCCTAGGGAGCAAGAAAGCTGTATGCCTTTGGGCAGGAGGCTTGCTGATGAAGTGGGGTACCTCCCAGCACTTATTGGCAGAGGTAAAAGAGCTTATAACACTCCTGAAGCAGTGCATAGGCCAAGGGACCACGAGGCTGAGAGGCTGAGGGCCAGAGAGAGGCATGCCCACATGCACACCTGAGAAGAAGCTGTCCTAACTGAAGAACTGTATCTTGAGTCATTTCTGATCCTGAATTGTAACCTGTTACAAATAAAACTCATAATAGTGAGTGTGGTAGTTAAAGTTGTGTGTCAACTTTGCTGGACTGTGGTTTTGAGTAGCATGGCAGCTGCATGTAATTATTTCCCATGATGAGACTGGATGTAGTGTTATCAACTCCATGGTACAATCTGCTGTGAGCAGCTAATTTGTTGCTTTTAGGGTGTGGCCTGCTTCCAGTATATATGGAGAAGCTTTGAGGAAGATCTCTAGTGTTTTAGCACATTTTGGATCCTGCATTTGGTCATGTCTTCATCTCTAGTTCCTGGACTTGAACCAATGGCCCGCTGTGTTGCCTGTTGATTTTGGGATCATGCCATTTTACTTGCCAATCTTGGGTTTGTCAGAGCTATGTGAGTTAGGAGACTCTAGCTACAGTGGGCCTGGAACAAGAGTCAGAGATGTAGCCCAAGGTTGAGGGGCCCTCACTCAGCCCCTAGAGTCACCACTCTGAATTCAGACTTCTAACCTCCTAAACCAAGAGAATAAATTCCTGTTTGTTAAAGCCATCCACTTGTGATATTTTTGTTATAGCAGCACTAGAGACTCAAGAGAGTGAGTATGGTCTTTGAGTTCTGAGTGACCATTGCACCAAATTTTCAAACCTAGCAGAAAGTAGAGAGTGCTGTGGGAAGTACAATTGGTGTCAGAATTGGTCAAAAGGTTGGGAGAGTAGAGGCATGCCTGACCACCGACTGATAGGAATCAGTCTTTCGATATTGATCTCGATCCTCCTTCCCACTTGGGAAGTTAGAGGTCAGGAACCTCCCCTCCCAAGTCATTTTCACTGTGCTATAACATGGACAAACCTTGAAAACATTGCTATAATGGGAAAGAAGGCAGTCACAAAAAAAAATACATTGTCATTTGGAAGTCAGCAAAAAAATTTTTTTAAAAAAATTATAAAAATGTCATGGTAGGGGTGGGGGTGGGGTGGGGGGGTGTTTCTGACCTCCTCCAACTTCACAAGGGAGAAGCAGAACAAAGATTAACAGCCCAAGGCTGATTCCTACCAGACAGAGGTCACCAAACACAGTTGTCCCACCCACAGTACTCTATTTCTCTACTGGATTCTATAATCCTTTGCACTGGCTACACAGAACTCACAGACAATACTCACAATTGTGGGGTTTATTAGGCAAGTAACAAGTTACAATTCAAGATCAGAAATGACTCAGGATGTAATTTTTCTGATCAGGATGGCCTTTTCTTGCCTTCTGCTGCTGGGCCTGACTTGGGACCTTCTTGGGCAAGTGTCACAAAGCACTTTAGCTCTACCAATAAATGACCAGTGGCACCTCAGTCTGCCAGTAAGCCTCACCACAAAGGCACTCATATCTTTCGCTCTGTTGGTTGGCAACCTAGCTCTGCAGAGTGCCCAGAGGCACTCCACTCAGCCAGTGAGCCTTCTGCCCAAATATGCTCAGCTTTCTCAATCACCTGCCAGTCTCCTGGTTCTGCTGCTATAGGTTCTTTGCTGCACTTGCACCATTGCTGTTCTGTGCCATCTCTGGTGTTACAGCTGTCTATCGCCTGGGTCTAGAATGTTCTCAGTACAGGGACCTTGGGTCCCAAAGATGTGCTCCATTCCCAACTCTTCTTTCTTGGTGGTAGTGAGTTCCCCCCTTTCTGCATGTGGAATAGCTAATTTTAAGCCAATCTCCTCGTTACAGTGCCATACAACTTATTTGCATGGTCACACCCCCACAAGAGTGCCATGCACCTTATATGTATTATTTGCAAGCTGTCCAATCCCCTTGGTGGGCTACAAACACCTTATCTGCATAGTCTCACCTAATCTTTTGGTGGAAATTGTAAGACTATGACTAGAAATGCCATATAAAATTGATCCATTGTACCACACACATATTGTGTGATTCCGTTTATATGAGAAATCCAGAATAGGTAAATACATTGGGACAGAAAGCAGATTAATGGTTCCCTAGGGCTGGGGTTGGGCAGTGGGAAGGAATGGACAGTGATTGTAATGGGTGTGGTTTTTATGGGTTATGTGTGAATAAATGTTCTAAAATTGATTGTGGTGATGGCTGCACAACTAAAATCATTGAATTGTACCCACTAAATAGGTGAATTGTATAGTAAGAGAATTATAACTCAATAAAGCTGTTATTTAAAAAAAAAAAAATAATAAAAAGTTCAATTAATCTAAAAGCCAGCAGGTCACTGGTGACCTCAGCCAAAGTCATTTCACTGCCACACTGAGCTGGAGGAAAGTGGCAGGCTAGGAAGCTAATGGGAACAAGAAGAGAAGAAGGTGCATGGAAAAGCTTGGAAGCTCAGCTGGCCATGAAAGAAGTTAGGCTTGATGGAAGGGAGGTTTTGGGGATATGTATTCTGCAGGCTTCCATACATTTCTCAAACCTGAAATCTAGCACCCCACAGAAGCTGGTGAAACTCACTCCTAGGGCCTCTCCAGTCTCCTCTCCTAATGCTGGCCAGACCGGCCAGGCCAGTCCTCTATACTTCTAAGACTTAAGGAGATTTAGCTGCCTGGAAAGGCCTGCCACACCCTGTCTCATCTTGGAGCCCCTCCCTGGAGATTCCAGCTCCACTGACCTCTCCTTACTTAGCCTGCTTTTCACACAGCAAATGAGATGTCATCGTCAACTCTATTTTAGAGTTCACTGTGCAGCTTGCAAGCATGGGGAGGATGCATGCACACACACACACACACACAGATTCCCTAGCACGTGAAGATAAGAGGACTCAGGCATGATCCCACCTGCTCAGCTGGGCCTCTGTAGCCCCCTGCTAGGTGCCCTAAGTGTTTCTGGGAGTCCCAGGGAATGTCGCAGGTGAGCTCAGGAACAAGTCCAGGAAGATACCATGCAGTGTCTACAGTATGCAGTCTCTTTCCTCTGCTGCTCTTCTGGTCACCCTCTGCCTCCCAGCGAAGGTGCAGGTCCTGTTGGTGTTTGTTATACTTTATCAGAGGGATCCCTCAGCAGAACAGCTCAAGTGCCACTTCCTTTCCAAACTGGCAGTGAGAAAACCCACTTATTCAGGACCAGCTTTGCTCTTGTGCTTTCTGTAGAATCAGATATAAGGTCATCTGGGACTGAGCTGGGCAATGTTCTAGTAGAGGCACCCCACTGATCCTCAGCCCCAAGCTGGGACTCCTGGGAGATGTATGAGTAAGTGCTTTCTAATTTTCCTAAGAATGAATGTGTCTTCTCAATTGCCTGAGAGCAACTTGACAGCCCTGAGTTCCTGTCTTGCTCTCCCTGGCAGTTCATGACACTGCCCTGGACATACAACAAGTCTCTGACATTTGTTGCCAGAAGGACTGAAGCATTGTTTGTCACTGCCCCAAACTACACCCTCTGGTTAGTGTTGTTTTCTGCAGAGGCCAAGGTCATGGTTGATGAATCCCAGATTCACTGGTGCTGAGCTGGAGAACTGGTTTGGGAGTAGGAGACTGGCTGGTGTCTGGGGCCCAGAACTTGGCAAAGTCTGGTAAAGTTCTTCATTTAACCTTCTCTTATGACCATCCCATTGTCCAGGCTTGTACAAGCTGGTGACCCAAGTACAGCTTCTCCTTGTGGAGATAGTCATTGAATTTGGGTTTCTAGGAAAGCCAAGTTTTCCCTTGGTGCCTACATGTACCCATTGATTCCGTTCAGTCCAGAGCCAGCAAGTGAGAAAAACATATAATTCTTGGGTCAAAAGAGCATAATTCCCATGCTCTTTTAAGGCTGAGGGGATCTTCTGCATATCTTGTCTTCCTGTTGGAGAACAAAGATGCTCACTAAGTAGCATTTGACACAAAGGCACTGAAAAAGCCTGCACTAAATAATGGCATTTGGCTTTGCCTGATAGTGTTTTCCAAATATGTATTTTTGCAGGACTCTTTTGTCCACCATGTCTACTATCATCTCGGAGCACATCTTAGGAATTGCTTGCCTCTACAATAAAGTCCAGAACCTGCCACTGGCACTTGGGGCCCCAGCTTACAAGTTTCATTAGCCACCTCTATCCTTGTTGTTGTTGTTATATGCTATTGAGTCGGACCTGACTCATAGTGACCCCTCCCCTTGGAAGGAAGGTTGGGCAATCTACTTCTGTAGTGATACTGCCTCAGAAACCCAAGGAGGGGTTGCTATGAGCTGGGTCTGACTCCAGGGTAAATAACAATAACACAACATCACTACAGAAGTAGATTGCCCAACCCTCCAGGAGTGGCTGGTGGGTTTGAACTACCAGCTTTCTGGTTAGCAGTCAAGTGCCTTAGGCACGAGGCTACCAGAGTGCCCCCTCTATCCTTAGCAAATTGTTACTCTCCCTACTCCTGCTTCGGGGCTCCTCTGTATCATACATGTCCACCTTCTTGGAGACATAGCCTATAGCTGCCTCCACCTGCTGGGGAGCAAGTATCTCCCAGCCACTTGTTCCCTTAAACACCAGGGACCCCTCTCCTCACCTCATAACCACAGCTGACCCTCACTCCCAGCACCTAGTATCCTTGAATATCCTTAGATGCCTGTCCTCCCATTCGGCTTTCCAGGGCATTCCTTGGTGTTTTAAGTTGTCACTATGAGGCCGTGGGCATGGGATACCACACCTGGCAAGAAGCCAAAAGGGCAGGACTTGGCCTTGAAGGACTCTAATTACCCAAACCTCCTCTTTCAGTTCTCCTACACACAGGGACTCTGTCCCAGGCAGCATAACAGCAAAAGGTAAGACTGGAGGTGGGGGAAGGGCAACAAGCACCGGTTTCTCCTATGGGCAGGGGCCAGAGGTTGCTGCCATCCCCAGTCTGGTACTTGGTGAATGAACGATTAATGATAGTCCTAGAGAGAAGCCCCCACCCCCACTTGACCCCCACCAGCCCAAGATACATTCCCCATGAGGGTACTGGCCACTTCCCAAAACTCAGGCACATCCTGCCTGGAGCTGGCTGCGGGCCGGGCACCCCAGGGCAGCCGGGCAGGGCGGGGTGTCCTGCACACCCGCGGATGGGCCTCACACCCATGGCTGGGCCAGGACACCCCGTCCTTGGCCAAGGCCCAATCCGGCTCTGTTTACAGAATCTGTCAGCTCTTTCCCCCTCTCCCCCACCCGCCACTTCCCCTAGAGTCCTGGGGGCTGGAAAGGCTGCCAAGTCTCAGGCAGGCCCATCCCCCCTTCCCCCATCCCCCGTTCTTGGCTCTGAGGACCCAACCACCCCCACTTCAGTCCACTGGTTCCCTCTTCAAAGGGTTGGGTGGCACTCCACCCCGGAGATATTTGCACTTACAGAGAAACCTGCAGAATGCTTACCCCCAAGAAAGTTTAGCTAATGGTGGAAAGATAGGCACTGTGCCGGCAGGAATAGGGAGAGAATTTAGGTGAGGGGTTTATGGAATACCTCCAGACAGCCCGGAAGCTTCCACCTTCCTCCCGACCCCAAACCCAAGGGCCCATGAGAGTTTTCCCAGAGCTGCCGGAGAAACTGGGAGCAAATTAGAGGAAGCCCGGTGAACAGGTCGGGGGCTTTCGGGGGCAGCGACAATTTGAGATAAGGCCAACAGCCCGCCTGGCCGCAGTGACTCAGCTCCCGCCGACTACAGGGAAGCTCTGCAGGCCCCAGAAGAGCTGGACGCAGGAGGCGGGGCCCAGAGCGCAGGCAGAGTCTGCGACGCCCCAGCTCGGCCCGCCCCCTGGCTCCAGGAAGGCCGGCCCACCACCCCCAGCATCCCAGAGGCTCCCGGATTTCCCACGGGTTTCCCCAACTGCTTCAAATAGTAACAGAGGTTGGCATTTGCAGAGCACTCACTCTGTGCTAGGCATTTCACAGGAAACGTGTCTTCTGTTACCCCCAACAAGCCTATGCCGCAGAAGCCACTCAGGAAACTGAGGCCCAGAGAGGCCAAGTAACTTGCTCAAGGTCACACAGCTACTGAGTGGTACAGGCTGTAGCTTCCAAGTCCTCAGTCCCCTTTCACCTCCTCCCCGCTTTCATGTTGCAAGCTTCCAAGTAGGTGCCAACAGGTCGCCCAGTGTTCCTTCTTAGGCAAAATCAGGAACCTGAACACACCCTGGCCTGGGGGGTTAACAGTATGTATGTATGTATGTATGTGTGTGTGTGTGTATATCATAACAAATTATGGATAACATTGAGAAGAGTGGGAATTCCAGAACACTTAATTGTGCTCACGAGGAACCTGTAAATAAACCAGGAGGCTGTTGTTCGAGCAGAACAAGGGGATACTGCATGGTTCAAAATAAGGAAGGGAGTGTGTCAAGGTTGTATCCTTTCACCATACTTGTTCAGTCTTCATGCTGAGCAAATAATCTGAGAAGCTGGACTTTATGAAGAGGAAAGTGGCATCAGGATTGGAGGAAGACTCATTAACAACCTGTGATACCCAGATGACACAATTTTGCTTACTGAAAGTGATGATGATTTGAAGTACTTACTGATGAGGATTGAAGACTGCAGTCTGCAGTATGGATTACACCTCAATATAAAGAAAACAAAAATCGTCACAACTGGTCCAATGAACAGCATCACGTTAAATGGAGAAAAGATTGAACTTGTCAAAGACTTCATATTACTTGGTTCTACAATCAACACCAATGGAAGCAACAGACAACAGATGACATATTGCACTGGGCACATCTGCTGCAAAAGACCTCTTTAAAGTGCTGAGGAGCAAAGGTGTCTCTGAAGACTAAGGTGCCCCTAAGCCAAGCCATGGTATTTTCAATCGCATGTGAGATTGATGGTATTTTCAATTGCATATGAGAGCTGGACAATGAGTAAGGAGGACTGAAGAAGAGTTGATGTTTTTGAGTTGTGGTATTGGTGAAGAATAGTGAAAGTACCATGTACTGCTGAAAAAACTAACAAACCTGTCCTGAAGAAGTGCAGCTGGAATGCTCCATGGAAGCGGGAATGGCCAGACTTTGTCTTACCTACTTTGGTCATGTTGTCAGAAGGGGCCATTCCCTGGAGCAGAATATCATGCTTGGTAAAGTGGAAGGTCAACAAAAAAGGGGAAGGCCCTCCACAAAGTGGATTGACACAGTGGCTGCAATGATGGGGTCAGGTACAGCAAGAATAGTGAGACTGGCACAGGACTGGGCAATGTTTCGTTCTGTTGTGCATAGGGTCGCTATGAATCAGAGGCAATTCGACGTCACCTAACAACAACAAATACACACACACACATATATGTTGTTGTTGTTAGGTGCCGTCAAGTCGGACCTGACTCATAGCGACCCCTCCTTGGGTTGCCGAGGCAGTATCACTATGGAAGTAGATTGCCCAACCTTGCTTCTGAAGAGTGGCTGGTGGGTTTGAACCGCCAGCCTTCTGGTAGCATTAGGCACTATGCTACCAGAGCTCCTTACACATATATACATATATATGTATATGTGTGTGTGTGTGTGTGTGTATATATATTTGCACTTAAAGAGAAACCTGTAAAATGCTTACCCCTCAAGGAAAGTTTAGCTAATGGTGGAAAGATAGGCACTGTGCTGACAGGCATAGGGAGAGAATTTAGGTGAGGGGTTTATGGAATACCTCCAGACAGCCTAGAAGCTCCCACTTTCCTCTGGATCCCAAACCCAAGGGCCTGTGGGCATTTTCCCAGAGCTGCCGGAGAGACTGGGAGCAAATTAGAAGTAGCCCGGTGGGCAGGTCGGGGGCTTTCAGGGGCAGCAACAATTTGAGATAAGGCCAACAGCCCACCTGGCCGCAGTGACTCAGCTCCCACTGACTACAGGGAAGCTCTGCAGGCCCCAGAAGAGCTGGACACAGGAGGCGTCAAGTCTTGCCATCAAGTCAAGGAGCTCTGGTGGCCTGGTGTCTAAAGCATTTGGCTGCTATCCAAAAGGTGAGCAGTTCAAACCTACCAGCTGTTCCATAGGAGAAAGATGAGAGTATGTTTCTGTAAGGATTACAGCCTTGGAAACCCTAAGGGGCATAGTATCACTATGAGTCAGAATTGACTTGATGGCAGTGGGTTTAGTTTTTGGTATTACTATTATTGCAGGCTTGTGATTATAATAGTATGTACTGTTGTTGCCAGATATTGTTGTACAAATATTTTTTTAAGACAAGTCCAGAGGTATTGATTAAGCATCTGCTGAATTCCCAGCCTGGTTTCAAGTGGTAGCAAAGTTCGCTGGTCCTGAGCTTTTCCTTTACCTCCACTCTGAAGGAAATTCCTCAGCTCAGGGCTGGGCCCCTGAGGAATACTGTCCACCCAGCACCCAGCCCTGCCCTCTGGAGAGATGCAATCTCCAGAAAGCCCTGACTTGCTCAGAGATTAGCTACTGAAACCTAGGGCCTGGACCAGTGAGAAACAGCAGGCTCACCCCATTCCATTGCCTCAGGCTGGCCTCTGCCCATGTGCAGTCAGGGCCAGAGCAGTGTCACAGAAAGTTAAAGAAAAAAAAAAGAAAAAGAAATGCACACTGAGACTGCCCTGTGAAGTAGTGATCTGGGATGGGGGACCACCTGTGGAAGAAATGATTCAGTAAGAGGGTGGAATGAGATGACCTTTCAAACTCCAAATTCCTCTGTTCTATGAGTCAGGCAATGTCTAAGTGAATGGCTTATTCTGACAGCTGCTTAAACGGAAGCATTCCCAGACCCTCCCACTTCCTTCCTTAGGCAGTTCAGGGCAGGGGGCACACCCTTTGACCTCTTACTGCTAGGGGCTTGGTCTTCCTCCTGGAAATTTAGTCAATAGTTAGAGAATGTTGGGAAGAAGTTCACTCCCATGTGTCCCTGCCCCAGATAACCACTGTGTCTCACAGTGACCTGTGTGTGGGCTCTGGGAGGCTCTGATTTACCAGAAGGAAGGAAGAAGAGAGGGAAGGGATGGAGATAAGTTTTGAGGGAAAGGTGGGAGAAAGAAGGGGATTTGAGTAAGAGGCTATAGGGTAGGGCTTCCTGTAGTAGGAAAGGCTTTGGTCTGGGATCAGAGGACTTGTATTCTAAAGCTACTATTAAGTCCCACCTCTGTAGCCAGGAATGGAACTAGGTTCTTCACACATTGTCACATTTAGTCTTGCCTGTAAGTCAGGTATTGTTATTAGCCCTATTTTACAGGTGTCAGAACCAAGGCTTATTGTTGTTATGTGCCATTGAGTCATCTCTGACTCATAGTGACCCCTCCTTGGGTTTCCAAGGCAGTATCACTGTGGAAGTAGATTGCCCAACCTTCCTTCCAAGGAAGTGGCTGGTGGGTTTGAACCGCCAACCTTCTGGTTAGCAGTCAAGTACCTTAGGCACTATGCCACCAGTGCTCCCAGAACCAAGGCTTAGAGAGGTTAAGAGACTTACCAGTGGAGGAGGCAGGATTCAGACCTTGGTGGGCTGCCTCTGGAGCTGCAGCATCACTGAGGTTGGTGTCACCCAGCATGATAACTCAT
>NW_006921699.1:6012752-6035301 GCF_000298275.1 Orycteropus afer afer | reverse complement strand
GGGTTTGAACTGCCAACCTTCTGGCTAGCAGTCAAATGCCTTAGGCACTACTCCACCAGAGCTCCCGACGAGTGCATTAGAAGGTTCAAGAAGTAAAGAAGCATAGAGTTTTAGCCTTGTAGATATTGATACATGTAAGCTGGGCTTATGAAACACGTTTTTGTATATAATGTTTTATATAACTTTTTGTTATAACTGACTACAGGAATATTTTTTGTTAAAAAAAATAATACATTTCTGCTGAACCACTGCACAAAAATCTATAGACAGTCATTTTGTTGTCCCCCCCTCTGACAGTGTCACCTGGTGCAGTTCGCACCCCCAATCCTCCTAGTGACACCACTAGTGACACCAGGAGGCCTGTCCTGCCCCTGGTTCTCACTCAGCTTCTTGCTCAAGTTCTGGCTCAGCTTCTTTGTCACCTTTCTTCTTCCAACCTACAGTTGTCTTGGAGGCTAGTACCCAATGGAGAGGCAGATTATGTCCAGCTGCCAAGAACCCCCTTATTGCCCGGCACCTTCCCTCTTCCTCTCCAGCTGCCCTGACTGGCTAGAGCAGCTTTGGCCAACCAGAGACAGGCTGGCATCATGGTTGCATTAGACCTTGTGCAGAGAGATCAGGTTTGATGGGCTGAGATCAAAGCAGGAAAATTGCAGGAGATAGATAGGATGTGGGGGAAAGGGTCTTGGATGGTACCAGATCTTGCTCAGCAAAGGAAACCTGGAGAGTAGGCAGCCGTGGGGGACCAAGAAGCGAGCTCAGGCACCTTGCTGCCTAACACAATATCCCATGCCATAAAGGTTGAGGAATATTCAAGACAGTTATTCAGGGAAGCCATAAGCCTAGGCTATCCTAACTATAAGGTGACAAGCCTCCATTTTGTCCAGTCAGAGTCAGGGGTCAGGCCTGGGTCATCCTCTGGTCAATGTCATGCCTTGCAATCTTCCCAGCCATAGTGGAAAACCTTAGTTCAGTGGCATTGGACCCCAAAGGCAGGCTTTTCCTTCTTTAGCTAGAAAACCACCTTCCTTGTCCTCTCACCTCCACTCCTAGTCGAGTTTTCATCTTTCCTTGCAAACAAATTGCCCCCAACTTCAAAGCATCATAATTTCCCTCAAAGAACAATCTTGAGAATGTCAAGGGGAAATTATTGAATTATCCTGGTTGGCAGAAAAATCTAATTTATAGCAAAGCTTTTCTCCTAAAGCTTTAATAGATTTTTTTTTTCTTTTTTCCTTCCAATGGATTTTAATGCTCAATTGTTTCCCAGGCTTGGAAGTTTTCTGAAGCACTGACATTGCTTTTCAGTTCTTGATTTATTTCCATTTCTCTGCTTTTTACGCAGATCCAATATCCTATCTTCCCACAGATGTGAGAAGACTGTGCTCTTTGGTCAGCCTGCTGTTGTCTGGTGGCACTGCTATTTCATTAAGGTTATGAGGGAGCCTGGAGACCTGGCTGAATTCCTCCTGTCCTCTTTTCCAGATGTTCAGGGGGCAAGTCCCCTCCTTGAGAGTTTTGCTGGAGCAGATATCAATACTATGTTTGTGAAGGACATGGCTGGCCTGTGGGGCTTTTTGGGGCCGGAGGCCTGGCTAATCCTTCTCTCTGCCCACTCCCTGCTCCTTAGTCAGTAAGGTGTCTGGCATAGAGCAAGGGCTCAGAAAACAGGTGTGGGATGAAATAGACAGGGGCCATGGCTGAGTGCCAGCATCCTGACTTGGGCCAATGATATCACTCAGGATCCCATTAACAAAGGAACTTTGTGTTGACATCTTTGCCCATGCTCCCATACAATGGATTGGAACAGTCTGGGCACAGCTCAGTGAGAAGCAGACAAAGGTGCTACCTGGAGGTCTTGAATTATGAGACCAGGGCCAGCTCTGGGGAAAGGGGTTGGATGGCACTTATGGCATCAAATGAATGTAACCCCCTGAAAGATGAGTAGCTTATTGAGCCCACTGTCACCTTTCAAGAGAATCTGACTAGGACAATGTTTAATCAAGATTGGGATTTTTAAATGAGTGAATGGCTGAGAAGGGAGATATTTAGGCGTAAAATAGACTTCTCTAGCCCTTGGAAAAGGAGCTCTGGTGGTACCTAAGGCATTTGACTGCCAGCCAGAAGGTTGGTGGTTCAAATCCACTGGTGGCTTCTCAGAAGGAAGATGGGGCTTCTGTAAAAATTTACCACCTTGGAAACCCAAAGGAGTTCACTATGAGTCAGAATCGACTTGATGACGGTTGAGTTTGGAGCCCGTGAAAGAGAAGTTCTGGTGGAAGAGTGGTTAAGCACTCAGCTGCTAACTGAAAGGTGAGCAGTTTGAATCCATTGGCCACTCCATGGGAGAAAGATATGGCAATCTGCTTCTGTAAAGCTTTACAGAAACCCTATGTTGTTGTTGTTGTTGTTATGTGCCATCGAGTCGGCCCCGACTCATAGCGACCCCTCCTTGGGTTTTCAAGGCAGTATCACTACGGAAGTAGGATTGCCCAACCTTCCTTCCGAGGAAACCCTATAGTGCAGTTCTATTCTGTCCTATGCAGTCACTACGAGTTGGAATTGACTCAATGGCAATGGATTTGGTTTGAGTTTCAGTTCTTGGAATGATGACACTCATTATACAGATGCAGAAATCAATGCTTAGTGAGGGGCAGGGACTCATGAAGCTGTGGCCAGTGGCCAAGGTGACACTCAGATCCAATTGTTCAACTTCCTTGGGGCTCTTCTAAAAGAAGCATGATAGGCCATACTAGGCCTTTTGCTAGCCTAACGTTGCTGGATCCAGCAGAGACCATGGCCCTTTGGAAGAGTGAGGTCCCTCAGCCTCCAAAGGAAGCTGCCCACCGTCCAGTTTTGGGGTAGGCTGACCGGTCTATGAGGGTTTCTTTGTAAAGGTTGCAGCTGTTCTCTGGAAGTTTCTTCTAGCAATCCTCCCATCCTTATCTTATTGGCCCAAATATCCAGAGCCCCTGGAGGTTACAGCCTCTTTCTTCCCAGATATCCCTACTTTGGTGCCAAGTAGAAGAATTGCCTGGCCACAGGTGGTGGGGAATAAGGGAAAAGGGGCAAAGGGTCTGCCCTTTCCCTTCATTCCTTTCCTCCATACTGTATTCTTCCCCATTCCTCCCTGACTGCCTGGCCCCCTGGGAACTTGGTTTCCTATCTCCAAGGAGTATTAGAGACAGAGAGACAAAAGGAAAATCCTTAGTAGTTCCTGGGGGCCAGGGTAAGCCCTGGCCAGAGTCCCTGTCTGGACTTGAAATGCGGTATGTGAGGGTGGGAGGGGAGCAGTCACAAGACACAAGCCCATAGACAAGCAAGGCCTGATGTGTGTATTACTTTGTTTACCACTCAAAGCGAGATGGCAAACCAGGGAGGGCACTGCTGTCCCCACTCTGTGCCCAGGGCACTGGGTCAGAAGTATGGCAGGAAGGGAGTTTGCTCCTCTTGGGAATGGCAGATGAATAGAGATGAAAGTGACTATATGATTTGGGAGAGCCCGTTGGAGACATCTTATAAAACTCCTGGTGGCTGGAAAGCAGGTGGCTGCTTGAGGAATGCACTGCTGCCAGATTTCCCCCAGACAGCCTAACCTAGCCACCATCAGTTCCTCTCTTCACACCCTCGCTAGTCTTTGGCAGGTTTCCCCCAGCAACCCATCCCCGACCTGCCTCAGCAGCCCCCCTCCTGCATATGGCCAGGCCCAGCCCTGCATGAAGTGGGCACTGGACACTTTGTGCGGCCCCTCCCACCCCAGGCAGCACTCTGGGGCAAATTGATGAGTCCAGCCAACAGGGGCATTTTAGGGGCACACAAAGAGTGGAGTGGGGGTGGGGGGTGGAGTCACGGACAGATGTTTCTGTTCAACTGCAGAGGCAGAACCAGGATCCTGGGAACCTTACTCTTACAAGGAAAGTGTTCTCCCAACTCAAGCTGCAGAAGCATGGTACAGGAGGCATCACAGGGAGAGAGCTCTCTGTCTCAGCAGCCATTTTTCCAAGGCCTGCCTTTCGAGGGTACACCAGATAAACTCTTGCTCAGGAAGGAGGGAGAGCTACTACCCTGTGTGTCCATCCTGTCCCTCCAGAGTGCATGATTCCCCAAAATGCCACCTCTACTGGCATGACTCTCCAGGCATCCCTCTCTCCCAGAGGCTCCATCCCAGCCAGCACAAACTCAGGTCACCTGACCTTTCTAGTACTCTTCCCTGTACACTATGGCAGCATGTGACTACAGCAGATGTGGCTGTGAGCCAGGCCCAGGACATCTGAGTGGATGGTGGGGGACAGGGTCTTTTATCTTTTTAAAGTAAAAGGAGAAGGAAACCTGAGCAGTCTGGTCATCTGATCCCAACTCCTGGGGATGGGGAGCCCAGAGAAGAGGCCAAGGATGAGACACTTTTCTCAGGGGGATCAGGAGTAGGCTTCCAAGATGGGGGCACTGTAGCACCAATTGACACTTTCTACAAGGGCTAGATGAAAATCAGGGATCAGAAAGCTGCTAATGGGACCCCAAATGCATAGCATATCAATCAGGGTAGGTTTGGAGGCTTTAAGGGTCGTAAATAGGGAAGGTTCCAAGGGACCTCAGCTCATGTGGTTTACTGGCAGTCTGGTAAAATGAGGGGTATGGCAGCCCAGCTCTGGAAGGAGGCTAGGCCCTGGCCCCACCCTGGAAGCCCTCCAAGGCCACAGCCCCTGCCGATCAGCCCTCCTAAGCCATAAGGCTAGACCACTTGCCTGAGTTTCTACAGCTTTGCCCTCTGGTGAATAATTTTTAAAGTTTGTGTCTGGCATCAAGATCAGAGGTTTTGCTTCCCACCTCTGAAGGAATCACAAGAAAGAGCCCACTTGGGGGCCCTGAGGGATGCTTCTGATCTGAGAGAGGGCTCTGGAGGTAGGACTGGGGGACATGTGTGGACCTGAAGCACTTGGGGCAGGAGGTTCCTGTACTAGGCCCTGCAGCCCACGCACCCTGGCACAGGCTCACTGGGTCTGAGTCTGAAGGGCACCAGAGGTTGGCACGCTTAACAGTGGTCATACAAAAGGCATGCTTGGCACCTCAGCTGCTTTCCCATCTCTCAGTCCCACTGCATCTCAGCACAAAGCAACATGGGCAGTGTGGGAGGAACCAAACTCACACTGCAGCTGGAAGAACAGGGTTAGACTCAAAGAACTTTCTGAATGTGCAACTGGGAAAAGTAGGAGATGGTAAGCTGATCACTATTACCCTCAACAAACCTCAACAACCAGGTTCCAGCCTTATTCCTTCAATCTTTTCTTCCACAAGTATCAGGAATTGGCATTACTCTTCATCTTCTCCCATACCAAGCCCTCTGGGCAGCAAACCCTTCAGCCCCACAGCCAGTCCAGCAGCAAGCCTTGACATCTCTTCCTTCAAAACACATAGAATCTGTCCACAGCCCTCCACCTCCACCACCACCATCCAAGCCAAGTTACTGCACTTCTCATATGGATGTCTGCAGCAGCCTGCTCACTGTCTGACTGCTCCTACCCATGCCCCCTGCTGTCCATTCTCCACCCAACAGCCACAATGAGCTTCTCAAAATGCAACTCAGATGGCTCTCTCCCCTGCGCAAACCCTCTAGGGTGGCTATGATCTCCCTTGGGTGGAAGCCCTATCCAGTCAGAGCTCCAGCCCCATCTTCTGTACCTTGACCACTGCACTCAGACATAAGGACTTCATTCTATGTGTCTCTCAAACAAAAACAAAAACAAAAACAAAAAAAACCAAACTCACTGCCTTTGAGTCAATTGCAACTCATAGTGATCCCTCTTTGGGTTTCCAAGGCGGTATCTCTGTGGAAGTAGGTTGCCCAGTCTTCCTTCTGAGGAGTGGCTGGTGGGTTTAGCCTTCTGGTTAGCAGTCAAATACCTTAGGCACTATGCCACCAGAGCTCCCAGACAGAGGAAACTCACCAAACCAAACTCACTGCCGTCGAGTCCTATCCAACTCATAGCAACCCCTCCTTGGGTTTCTGAGGCGATATCACTATGGAAGTAGATTGACCAATCTTCCTTCCGAGGAGTGGCTGGTAGGGGAAAAATATTTCAGGCAAAAGGAACAGCGTGTGCAAAGGCCTGGGGTGGGGAAGGGAAACAGGCCCTGTAAGGAAAGGGCAACATTGAAGGTTACCTGGGAATCTGGAAGCCAGAACTGAGCTTTGGGATTCCTAGGTTATATTGTTTACTCCATACTCCTCAGACCAAGGTCAGGCTCCATTGCCTCAGATAGCCCCCTTCAAACCCTACTGGAGTGATCCACTGCACCCCTATGTGTTCAGGAGAGCTCAAGACCAAACCAGAGTGCAGAATACCAGAATTTTGTAAAAACTACCTAGAGTGTGTCCAACTTTGTTGAAATGCCTTGAGGTCCTTGTCACTGGTGGGAGTCTCTGGCTTGTGTTAAGGAAGGTATAAAGACTAAAGGACCAAAGATTGAGCATCAAACAGAGAAGGTGTTCTGGCACAGAGTCTAGGTAATATGGATGAGATTGGGGAAGAGAGACAGAATTAGTCATGAACTATCTCTGTTCTATATTCAAAAACAAAGCTTCTGAGTATTGCTGATTGACTGGGTATATTGGGCTTGCAGGTTAGGTGGGGACTGGTTGGTTTGGGGGTGGCCTGCTGTGTACCTGGGGCATCTGCTTCAGGATTAGGGTGTCCAGCTGCCTCTGTGAGTTTGTGTCATGCCCGGATGTCATTATTTGGTGCCCATAAAGTTACGTTAACATTTTAGCTACAGCCAGCCACCCTAATGGAGCAAGTGGTTGGATCTGTGGACTCAGGACCATGGTCATGGGGGACATCAAGCTCAATTGGCATAACATACTAAACAGAAACATTGTTCTACATCCTATTTTGGTGAATAGCAACTGGGTTCTTAAAAGCTTGGAAACAGCCATCTAGATGCCACAACTGTTCTCTCCTCATCTCGAGCAAAGAGGAATGAAGAAAACCAAAGATGCATGGAAACAATTAGTCCAAGGGACTAGTGGACCATGTGAACCTTAGCCTATATAACCATGAACCAGAAGAACTAGATGGTGCCAGGCTACCACTGTCAACCACTCAGAAAGGAATCAGTACAGGAGATCATGGATAGAGTGGGAGAGCAATGTGGAACATAACTCAAAATCATAAAAAAAGACCAGGATTACTGGTCTGATAGAGCCTGGTGAAACCCCCGAGACGATGGTCCCTAGTTACCTTTTCTGCCTGGAATTGAACTCACTCCTGTGGCTACCAGCCAAACAAAAGACAGGCATATAGGGTAAACATTTATACCAGGTAGATACACTCTTCAGAGCAATCAATCATGGAGATCAGAAGGACAGTATTTGCACAGGGAGATAGCCCAGGGGGCAGGTATGCATAGAAAGGAAGGACACAGGGAAGAAGTAACTACAGGGAGGAAGTGGAAAGAGAGCTGTTACATTGTGGGTAATTGCAGTCAATGTCATGAAACAAAATGTGTATGAAGTGTTGTATAGAAAAGGAATTAGCTTTTTAAACTTTCACCTAAATCACAATAGAAACTGAAAAAAAAAAAAAAAAAAAGTGCCCATGATATCAGAGGTTATCATTTGCCACAGGGCTTCTTCACCTGTGAAAGGGAGCAGGGCCTCTGAGGTCTCCATACCCTGAGTCCAATTCGATTAACAACTGGTTGCTAAATGCATCTGTGGGTCTAGAATCCACATCTACACACCAGAACAAGGGTCCCCTTCCTCTGCCTTACCCTCCCTCCAGTGCTGCGTGAATCCTACCTCTTCTCCATATTCCACTGCCTCTGCTCTAGTCCAAACTACCTTATCGCTCACCCAAAGGCACTGCCTTCCTCCAAATTTATCATCCCCAGCTCATGGTGTATACAACAGCCAGAGTCAACTGTCTAAATACCATTCCTTTGCTTAAAACCCTTCCTTGGCCCTCCTTGACCACTGGGACAAAGCCCTAGCTTTTTAGCCTGGAAGAGAAGGGTTTATATATCAGTCTCCAACCATTTCCCCCCAACACACTAGGCTCAGCTACAATGAGCTTTCAGTTTCTCCAAAGTTGTGCTTCCTCTCACCTTTAAGCCTTTGCTCTTGGTGTTTCTTCTGCAAAGAATGTGTTTCCACCTTTGCCTGGCCGCCTCCTGCTCACCTTTCAGGTGTTGGTTTAGATATCAACACTTGGAAAAGCCTTTCCTGATGTTCCTCTGTAGGGATTAAGTGTTCCCAACTTGGTGTACCACAGTGCCTCCTCCCCAATGAAATATTTATTTGAATTGGGGATAGGGGAGATATGCAATCCCTCATCTCCCAAGTTATTTGGGAAAGACATCTGTCCCCTGTCCCCCCAAATTCCCCAGAAACATGGGTTGGAGTCCCTGGAGAAAGAAATGCCAGTGTAGTCCTGGTCTTTCACCCAGATTCATTCTAAGGACAGTGGGTCCCTTTATTCTGAATGGAATCTTCTCTTCACCTGAGCCACACTGTAAGGAACAATCACTGCTTTGTTAACAAGGCACATGGGTTCTCTGTTATTTGGTGGTAGAAGGGCTTTAGGCTGATCAGTCAGAGTGTAGAGGCTCATAGTGATCAGGAAAGGGCCCAAACTGGAGAAGGAAGGGCCTGATTTCCAGTCATGACTCTCTCTATCTCATCAAGTTACCACACCAATGAGGCTGCACGCTTCCATTGCAGCTTAGCCTGGGCTTGTAGTGAGGGGTTGTGTAGGCCAAGGGGATTCTCCAGAGACCTGGTTGCCTTTTGAACTTGAGTTTCTGGTTCTTGAGTGAATATAATGAATATTCCCACACAAATGAGAAATGCTTCCCTGGGGCTCTGTTCTTTGAACTTTCTTATAAAAGAGCTAAGGGGTCCCATGGCTGAACTTGAGGATTTCCCCACCCCCACCCCAAGTCATCACTCTTCAAAACCTTCTACTAACTCTGCTCATCCTCATCTCTATTCTGCCACTACCCTGTCAACAAGTGGTTATGGAAGGGTCCCTCCCATGATGGATAAAATATGTATTCTGTGTGTGTGTATGTGTGTGTATGTCTATTACCTACGGTAAGTTTTAGGGAAAGAGGGGTGGGGATGACACACACTCATTTTACTGAATATACTTCTATAATGTGGGAATGTTTTTACAAGCGTGTGTCACTCCTGTAATTAAAGATGCAAATCTAGTAACAAGCTCCATCCCTTAGGCCATAGGTTCAGAAGGCAGAGGATGGCAAGGAAGACTTGCTAGGTGACATAGTTTGGGAGCTGGGCATAGTCAGATAGGCCAGGCATCTACACCAGTGAAAAGGGGTCTCTTGGACCAAGTAAAGACAAGATCCAGGGTCTCAAGGTGGGGGAGCTATGTGAGCTAGAAATTAAAAGGTGAAATGAGTTGGTACCATAGTGAGTAGGATTAGAATGCCAGACTAAGAAGTTTGTAATTAAGGGAGTTTCTGAGCCAGAGTCACGTTACCTGAGGTAGGCCTTGAAATTAGAGCTTGCAGAGACAAGAGAGGGGCCAGGACTATCAGAAGGATATTTAGACACCCTGGTAAGAGGAGCAACAACCAGGAGAAAGGGGTCCCTGGATGAACACATTGGGCTGGCCAGACCCTAAATACCAAGGGCAGGACCCACTTTCCATCTGGACTGCAAATCTGCCTGTAGCCTCACTGGGCACTGGCATCTCTGTGCCCGAGGTTCCTGGCTCATCTATAGTGGGAGACAGGTGCTATACCTATGTGGTTCTGGGATAGCCCAGTACTTGCTGTTGCCTTCGGTATCCCAGCCCCAGACAGTAAGTGGTACCTGCTGGATCTTGAGGCCCTTGATTCTATCTGACTTCATAGACCAACTCCAGAGAAGCTGCTTGTTTTTGGGTCACTTAGTGATTCATTTGCATCTCACATTTTCCTAGGTCCTGGAGAAACAGGAAGGTTGCACACCACAAAGAGAAGAGAATAGCTGGGGTTTGCTAACATGAGCTAGATCTCAATCTCATTACAGGGCTAGCTGCAAGGCAGGATGGGTGATTTGGCAATTCTAGGGGCTCCTAGGGGAGCCCAGGTATCTCAGGGGACTAGCTCTGACCACAAGCAGGGGTGGGCCAGAGTTCCACTCAGCCCATCATCTAGTCTTGCCTCCTGCCCCATCAGAGGTTACTGGGGGCGGCCAGGCCCACAGGTTCACTAGAATCACTCAGGGATCCACATGGAGAAGGACTTGAGTCTGGACTTGGGCAGTTCTCCAAGACCCAGACCCAGACCCAGAGAAGCCTCCCAGCCCCCTTCTCCACTATTTTTGGCACCTCCACTATCATGGCCAAGTACAGAGTTTCAAAGATGACAGGAAACCCAACAAACACTACAGAAAGGGAGTATCTTCTTCCCTCCTCTGACTACTGAGTTGCTTAGTGGAAAGAGATCAAAGCCACACTCCCCCATGAAGGGACCCAGAAAGTTGAGAATACAGTAAACACATCAAGCAAGGAAAGTCCCTTACTTCTATCCAAGGCAGTTTCACAGCTCAGGACTCTGGGGCCTGCTGCGCCTCTGTCATGTTTGCTTCCTCACCTGACCTTTTCTGCAGGCAGCATCTCGTCTGTGAAGGTTTCCTTTACTACCCCACTAGCACGTGCCCCTCCCCCATTACTTCTATATCTCGTATTTGACTCATCACTGCATATTGCATACTCTGCTGTTGTGCTTTATTTGCATATCTGGGGTGATGTCATATGAGACTTCCTCTACTCTGTGTCCCCACAGTATAGCCCAGTGCCTGCCCCATAGCAGGTGCCGATGAGCATTGGTGCAACACAGCCATGAAGCATAGTCCCCAACTGACTGGGCCAATTAAGGCTGCTTTTTCCCTCTTCACCTCCCCCCTAACCAAGGTCAGAGCCTGACAGCCACACCTGGCTCTCAAATTAAGAGTCTGCAGAGGTCCCACGAGATCTCTGGTGAACTTGGGATTCAGGCCAAGGCAGAGTGATCCCCTCACTGCTCTGAACTGACCCTTGTACAATAGCAATGAGGTGATGATTGACCACCCACGAGCAATGAAGAGCTTGACTTGTGGCCCCTGAGTGAGCCAGCTTGCTGCCTAACCATGATGTTCTAACAACCCCATCTAGAGATGGCCAGGTGAGGAGTGGACTCACCATTTCATCCAGCTTGAATTGCTACCCCCAACCACAAACAGGAAAGGAATCCAGTGGGGGTGTGAGACCAGCCAGGCAGGTAGGAGTCCCCGAGAATTCCCCATACAGTGAGTAACTGTAAATCCTTAATCTACCCTCCTGACCCTCAAGATAAGGATCGTGTAGTGCCTAGGCATTTGACTGCTAACCAGAAGGCTGGAGGTTCAAACCCACCAGCCACTCTTCGGAAGGAAGATTAGGTAATCTACTTCCATAGTGATGCTGCCTTGGAAACCCATGGAGGGGTTGTTATGAGCCAGGATTGACTCAATGGCAGTGAGTTTGGTTTGGAAGTTTAGTCCAGGCAGGTTGTGGTGCTAGGAGAAAGCCAGCCCCTGCCAGAAAGGCCTTAATAGTACCTGCTATCCCCTTGGCTTTTTGCCAAGCCCAACCCCAGGCTTCTTGCTCCAGGCTTTCTATTCCTCTAGGATCACAGTGACCTCTGTCACTGGCTACTTGGCCAAGCTAGAGCTTTGCCCACCTTCTGCTAGGGCAGCTTTTCTTCCTTAGGCTTCTCTAGCCTTGAAATCCTCTGGTCAGCTGAATGCTCGTCTTCTGTTTGGCCCGGCCTCCACTGCTCACCCTCTACCCCACCCAGCTTAACTCAGCACCCAGCTGGCAACTCAAGCCCTGGCTCTGGTCTCTAAAAGGTCTCTGGGCAAATTTGCAGCTCAGCTCTAAACATTTCTGCATTTGGTCTCTTTGATTCATTGATCAGGAATCATATGATCTTTTGAAAACACAGCTGGTAGAGTTGTCCATTTATGCTTCTGCATTTGGATCAGTAATGCAGGCTGCCTAGAATTTATTTAAACCTTCAGGTTAAATAAATGAGGCTGTCCTCACATTGCCTCCTGGGATGATAATCTCATGTTCTGGACTGTCTTAATTCTTGGGACCACCCTTGGCTGGTCTTCTAGGACTGGGTCTACTTTTTATGCTCATTTGCTCTCCTGAGTTCTTCTAAGGAGTATTTTCTCTTTACACTGAGATTCACTAATTACAGGGCAAGGATCTAGTTTGCACTCCCCCTGCCCCCTGACACAATCACCTCCCAGACAAGATGGGTCATAAGTCCTTAGCCAGATTACCCAAGATAGTGATGCTCTCTATACCTCCTTCCCTATACCCCTCACCCAGTGCAACATACACAGGAACATTACTGATGTGGCAGGGACTGCCAAGAGCCCTCCAATATCTGGCCTACCTGAGCTCATGGCCCTCTAACACTAAATTTCTCAGCCCCCTTGATGCTATGTGGCTAAGTTCTGACCAATGAGAGATAAGTAGAATGATGTGTCCAATTTCTGGAAAACATCCTTAAAAAAAAGGCATCCTTCTACCTTTCTTCCTTCTTCTAGTTAGTTAGAATGCATCCTCTGTGATGTGATAGGTGGAGTTGGAGCAGCTATTTTGGAACATGAGGGTGAAGTCATGCTTTGAGGATGACAGATGTGGTAGTCAGTTTTCAAGATGGCTCCCAATGATTCTCATCTTCTGGTATTCATGTCTTTGTGTAGTTCTCTTCCATACATAAATAGAACTGACCTGTGTAACCAATAGGATATTTCAGAAATGACAGTGTGACTTCTGAGCTAGGTCATAAAAGACATTGTAGCCTCCATTTTATTCTCTTTCGAATCACCTGCTCTAGGTTAGGGGAAGCTAGCTGCTATGTTGTCAGCACACTCAAGCAGCCCTATGGAAAATTATAGGTGGTAAGGAAATGAGATTTCCTGACAAAAGCTAGCACCAACTTGCCAGCAATAGTGCAGTCCCAGTCAAGCCTTTAGATGACCACTGCCCTGTCTGACATCCTGACTGCAACTTCATGAGAGAGCTTAAGGCAGAACCGTCCAGCTATAAGACTCTCAAATTCTTGACCTATAGAAACTATTTATTATTGTTTTAAGTCACTGAGTTTTAAAGTAATTTGTATGCAACAACAGAACAGAGCAACAAAAATGAAAAAGATTTGGCCCTCTGAAATTGTGGAGGGCCATAGCAACCCTTAGGAGTTCTGGTGGCATAGTGCCCTAAGGCATTTGACTTCTAACCAGAAGCTGCCGGTTCAAACCCACCAGCCACTCTGCAGAAGGAAGACTGGGCAATCTAATTCCATAAAGATTACCACCATGGAAACCCAAAGGGTGTTGCTATGAGTCAGAATTGACTCAATGGCAGTAAATTTTTTTTTTTATAGCAACAATTGACTCATTCCTTCCTTCTTTTCTCCTTCCTTCCCTTCTCCTTTCTACTTTTCTTCCTTCCTTCCACCTTTTCTTTCTTTCTTTAGTAAAAGAGAAATAAATATCTTTTATTTTCACAACTATTACTTTGAGTTTTCTGTCACTCACAGCAAAATCTATTCCTGTTTTGGCACCATTTATTCAGAATTTCTTTTACGAATCACTAGCTAGAAGTGCATTTTTGGAACCATCTCAGCCATCCCTAGTGCCAATGGCACATGGAAACACAAAGCCTTCTAAGGTTGTTGTTGTTGTTGTTAGATGCCATCGAGTTGTCTCTGACTCATGGCGACCCTGTGTACAACAGAATGAAACACAGCCTGGGCCTGTGCCAGCCTCACAATCCCTGCTATACCTGAGTCCATCGCTGTAGCCACTGTGTCAATCCATCTTGTTGAGGGCCTTCCCCTTTTTCGTTCACTCTCCACTTTACCAAGCATGATATCCTTCTCTAGGGAATGGTTCCTTCTGACAACATGGCCAAAGTAAGTGAAATGAAGTTTGGCCATTCTCACTTCCAAGGAGCTTTCCAGCTGCACTTCTTCCAGGACAGATTTGTTAGTTCTTTTAGCAGTCCATGGTACTTTCAGTATTCTTCGCCAATACCACAACTCAAAAGCACCAACTCTTCTTCAGTTTTCCCTATTCATTGTTCAGCTCTCACATGCATAAGAAGGAATTGAAAATACCATGGCCTGGGTTAGGCGCACCTTAGTCTTCAAGGAGACATCTTTGCTCTTCAGCACTTGAAAGGGGTCTTTTGCAGCAGATTTTCCCAGTGCAATACGTCATCTAATGTCTTGCCTGCTGCTTCTGTTGGTGTTGATTGTAGAATTAAGTAATAAGAAGTCTTTGACAACTTCAGTCTTTTCTGCATTTATTGTGATGCTGCTTACTGGCCCAGTGTGAGAATTTTTGTTTTCTTTATATTGAGGTGTAATCCATACTGCAGACTATATTGTCTTCAATCTTCATCAGTAAGTGCCTCAAGTCATCCTCATGTTCAGCAAGCAAAGTTGTGTCATCTGCACATCGCAGGTTGTTAATGATTCTTCTTCCAATCCTGATACCACGTTCTTCTTCATATAATCCAGCTTTGTGGATTATTTGTTCAGCATACAAATTGAATAAGTATGATGAAAGGATACAACCCTGACACACTCCATTCTTGATTTTGAACCATGCAGTATCCCCTTGTTCTGTTCAAACGACAGCCTCCTGGTCTATGTACAGGTTCCTGATGAACACAATCACGTGTTCTGGAATTCCCAGTCTTCTCACTGTTATCTGTAATTTGTTATGATCCACATAATCAAATGCTTTTGCATAGTCAGTAAAATACAAGTAAACATCTTTCTAGTATTCTTTACTTTCAGCCAAGATCTATCTGACATCCGCAATGATACCCCTCGTTCCATGTCCTCTTCTGAATCCAGCTTGCATTTCTGGAAGTTCTCTGTCAATGTACTGCTGCAATCATTTTTGAATTATCTTCAGTAAGATTTTACTTGCATGTGATATTAATGAAATTGTTCGATAATTTCCACAATCTGTGGGATCACCTTTCTGTGGAATGGGTACAAATATGGATCTCTTCCAGTCAGTTGGCCAGGTGGCTGTCCTCCAAATCTCTTGGCATAGCCAAGTGAGTGCCTCCAGAGCAGCATCTGTTTGTTGAAACATCTCAAATCACCTCCTAAAGTAATGGATAGCTTATGTCTAAAAATGCCTGCAATTTATATATATATATATATATATATATATGTATAGAGAGAGAGAGGGAGGGAAGGAAGGAAGAAAAGAGAGAGAGAGGTTGAGAGAGAGAGAGAGAACAACAGGCCAAGGCAAGGATCAGGAGACCCTGACTCCATACCCTCCTATAGGATCATACTTATCACTTTTGTGATCTCACCTATCACAAGAAGACATCACTTGCTTATGGGGCTCTCTGGGATGTCCATGAGACCCAAACAGATTTGTAAATAATGTGATACTTTGGGAAGTTCCAAGACCCTCTGCCAACTGAAATATAACTCATAGTAAGAGTTTGGCTGTTTCTGGGTAGAGCTGGTTTACCTCAGCATTTGCAGGTGTCCCTTTCATGGACCATCTTTTGGGTGTACATCTCATGTGGCCTACTGAGCAAATCCTTAGCAATGCCTGCTCAGATCCACTCAGCCATAGCAGCTGACAGGACTCAGTGATGGCAGTCCTGTTAGTCTATTCTTTTTGCTAAAATGCTCCCTCAGGGTACCCTGGTTGTAGGACAATGGCAGGCCTCTCTGAGGCATTTTCTTCCCCTCTTACCTAAGTCCTGCTTCCTCACAAGTCTGTATAGTAATCAACACAACATCCCTGTAAACTAATCAACAAAATTCCTGGACATGTTTATGTCTGTCACCTTCCTCCACTTGACTCTTGTCACATTCTGGGATAGTGTCTCTCTGAAATCTTAGCCTGTTGCAAGCCTCTTGGACCTTCTATCTCTCTAGATTTTTCCAGTATTCCCTCGACTCATGCTCTTGAACCTTAACAAACACCTTTAGTCTTTGTTGTTGTTGTTTGCCGTGGAGTTGGCCCTGACTCATAGTGACCCCTCCTTGGGTTTTTGAGACAGTATCACTATCGAAGTAGATTGCCCAACCTTCCTTCCGAGGAGTGGCTAGTGGGTTTGAACCACCGACCTTCTGGTTAGCAGTCAAGTGCCTTAGGTACTATGCTACCAGAGCTCCTTTAGTCTTTAGAGACCTCAATTCTTTCCATAGCCTAGACCCATCTGAATCATCTGAACAACTAATCAATTATCTCAAACCCTGTATTAGTTAGGGTAACGCTAGCTGCTATAACAGATGAATCTTAAAATATATATTGGCTCAGATGATATAATTTATTTCTTGCTCACATAAAACCCCAACTGGCCCTAGTTTGGTGAGTAGTGTCTGGGGTCTTAAAAGCTTGCAAGTGGCCATTTAAAATAGAATTATTAGTCTCTACTCAGCTGGAGCAAAAGAGAATGAAAGAAACCAAAGATTCAAAGAAGAAATTAGTCCACAAGACTAATGGTTCACACAAACCATGGCCTCTTCTAACCTGAGACCAGAAGCAGACGGTTCCCAAATACCATTACCGACTGTTCTGACCAGGGAGATGATAGAAGGTCCTGGGGAGAATGAAAGAAGAATTAGAACAAAATTCAAATTCCTAAAAAGGGCCAGATCTATTGGACCAATAGAGACTAGAGGAACCTGTGAGACTATAGCCCTAATACCCATTTTTACTTGACATTGAAATAACTCCTGGAGGTCAATGTTCATCCAGATTGGGTTTTAAAGAACAGTATCATCCTTCAGTAATGTTTCCTTAAACTATCAACTAAATGAGACCAAATGGTTGTTCTTCCAGCCTGTTCTCAACAGGCAGTTGGAGTGATTGTTCTAAAGTACAAATCTGACTATATCATTCACGTTCTTGAACTCCAAAATCAACAAATGAAGTACATACACATTTCTCTCTGAGGCCTCCAAAGCCCCATGTGATTTGTTCCCATTGACCCCTTTAGCCTGTCCCTCACCATGCTCTGCCTCCCCCAACCAACTCTAGCAACACCAGACTTTTCTCTATACTTGCCCTGCTGATCCTTGATGCCACACTGGGGAGGGAACTGGGATGGGTGTTCCTAGAATGTCCTTTGGTTTCCTCTGTCTCTGTGCTTATCGCACTACTTAATAAAGTTCTCTTTTATATCTGCCTCCCAACTCCTCAAGGGCAGGAGCTGTTTCATCTCAGCATTGCAGCACTTGGTATATAGTACTTATCACATAGTAGGTGCTCTATGAATGAGTGTAGATGATGAGAAGGTCCCAGTTTACGGGATGGAAAACTTTGACTTAGAAAGAGCTCTTCTGCCTTGCCTTACGCTGAATGAACACTTCTCTCTCAGCAGAGCTGAGTGATATATATGTGTGTGTGTATGTCTGTGTGTGAGTATATATATGTGTGTGTGAAATTGGATCCTGTGCCTGAAAGCCTCCCCATCAATTAATCATGATTGGCCATTTGCACAAAACCTCTTCTCCCAAGCACTTCGCACAGAGGCACCACTTTGCACAGCTCTCTTGCCTTGCAGGGCTGTGGCCTTGAAAGTAGACTCACATTTATGCCTCTCACTATACCCCCATAGTGGCTCTGGGAGGTAAACCAGAAAGGAACACTGCCCCTATTTTTAACATAAGAAAACCTGGTCACAGGAGATTAGGTGATAGTCCAAGAATACAGAGAGAGTCAGGTACGTATTCCTTTCCATTTTGTCATGACACAAGGCTCTGTTGTGCCAACACAGGCCCTGAGCTCTGTGGGAAACTGCCCCATGACTGGGGAGGATTGATGGGTATCTCATTCCCTCAGATCCTAATATATCTTGCATGTCATTTATTCTCTTAGGTAGGGAACTATTGGAACAGACACCTGCCTGAGCTGACCCAAGCATTCAGGGGAACTCACAGAATCCAAATGCAGGAAGTCATTCCAGGACCTGGAAACTCATTAGACAGGCAGTTTGTTTGTCTTTCTCCTAAAGACATAGGACTTTTCTCTCTACATTTCTAAACTGTTCCCCTTTTCTCACCTCTTACAAAGTCCTGAAGTCTGCCTGATAGACTATTCTCCCACCACAGAAGCAGAGTGTCAAAGCCTTGGGAGCATTTGGTTGGTTCAGCCAAAGGGATGGGTTGGTTCTCTTCAGGTCAGGCTTTCAGCTCTGGGGTTGGGTCAACTGGTGTAAACATGGCAGCAGGGGTTGTGGGGAAGGGGAATTCTAGAAAGACATAGGTAGGGAGCCAATGATAAGTAAACCAAACTAAACTCACTGCTGTTGAGTTGGATCTGACTCATAGCGACCCCTCCTTGGGTTTCCAAAGCAGTATCACTACAGAAGTAGATTGCCCAATCTTCCTTCCAAGGAGTGGCTGGTGGATTTGAACTGCCAACCTTCTGGTTAGCAGTCAAATGCCGTAGGCACAATGCCACCAGAGCTCCTTAATGATAAGTGAATTATGAAAGATTCTGAAATTGAATGAGTGTGCTGAGTAACTTACCCATCCAGGTTATCTCTGCCTTCCATTATCTTTGACAAGTCTGTTTCTTAACTCCCCAAAGATTGAAGTTTAGTTGCAAAAATTTGATAATGATGCAAATAATTCCTGTCCACAGAAATGCAAATTGTCTGGTAGATGCAACTGATTATTGATTAATTGGTGAGTATTGACCAGTTTTGCATACATTTCTAAAATTATTTCAGCATTCCTTATTTGACTCAAAGTGTGATACTTTGAGTTATCCTTTGAGTTCTTTATTTTACTGGTTCCCTCATTAATTAATGAGTTAAATCAAATATTTGATATATGTTAGTTCTTTAAAATAATATTTTATTGTGATTGAGGTGAAAGTTTATACAGTAAATTAGGTTCCCCTTTAACAATTTTTATAAAAATTGCTCTTCATCATTGGTTACAATTTTTGCAATGTGACGGCATTCTCATTATTTCCATTCTGTTTGTTCTGTTTCCATTGTTCTAGTTTTCCTCCTTCTCCTTGCCTTCTCATCTTTGCTTTTGGGTAAATGTTGACTGTTTGGTCTCCTATACTTAATTGTTTAAGGGAGCACATTACTCACAGGTGATATTGTTTATTTTACAAGCCAATCTATTAATTTGGCTGAAAGGTAACACCTACAGAAATGGCTTAAATTCCAAGTTCAAAGGATATCTTAGGGTGATACTCTAGTCTATATCAGTCTAGTAAGTATGGTCTTTTTTTTTTTTTTAGGATTTTGAGTTTTGTTCTACATTTTCTCCCATTCTATCTAGGACCTTCTGTTGTGTCCCTAGTCAGAATGGTCAATAGTGGCAGCAAGGCACCATGTAGTTCTTCCAGTCTCAGGTTAGAAGAGGCTGTGGTTCATGCAGGCTTTTGGTCCTGTGGATAAACTAGTTTCTTCTCTGAGTCTTTAATTTTCTTTACCCTCTTTTGTTCCGTATGAGTAGATACCAATAGTTGTATTTTAGATGGTTGCTTGCAAGCTTTTAAGAGTCTAGATGCTACTCACCAAACTAGAACATTAGAACAAACTAGAATATAGAACATTATCTCTGTGAACTATGTTTTGCTAATTCACTAAGTTTTCTCCAGAGATTATGGTCCCAAGGCTTTTAACCCAGTAAACCAGTCCCACAAGTTGTTTGAATATGTGTAAGAAACCTCTGTAACTGTGCCCCTTATCTGTTTATTATATATATACATACATATGTGACACACACAAATATGTATATACATATGCCTACAGATACACTTACACATGTGTTTACTCACTTATGCCTTCCTGTACACATATATGCATCCATATCTACTTATGTAACCACACAAATGTTTTTTGGTTGTTTTTACTGCTGCATAATTATATATATTATAGTTTTTACTGAAATTGTCCCCTTTTTCTCATGTACTTCTTAGTCTCTTTATTTACCTTTGTCAAGTTGTGCTGATTTCACCCACAATTAGTCTTACCTTTTCAATCATCAAAAATAACAAATGTCCACTTTCTAAAAAGTGATTCCTACTCACTTTCCTTTCCATCCCTGGTAACCATCAAATAATTTTACTTTCTCTGTGTATATGTATTCTTGACTTTTTTTATAATAGTGAGACCATACAATAGTTGTCTTTTTGTGATTGATTTATTTCATTTAGCATAATGTCTTCTATATTCATGCATCCTATAAGATTGTTCATGGATTCCTCATTATTCTTTATAGTTGTGTAGCATTCCCTTGTATTTATGTACCACAATTTGTTTATCTATTTATCTATTGATGGACATTTATGTTGTTTCCATCTTTTTCTATGGTGAATAATACTGCAGTGAACATAGATATGCACGTGTGTTTTCATGGCACATGTTAATTTTACATCATTCTCATTTAAAATGTATTGTTTAATAGAGATTAACTTGCATGATCATATTTAAGTAATTTAAATAATTTAATTATTTAAGTAATTTAGGTAACATTACTACTAGAAAAACTGGATGGTACCCAACTGAACATTTTGATCAAAGATTCTATGGGAGAATCCTGATCAAAAGGGAAAAAAGGCAGAATAGAATTTCATGTTCTCATGGAATCTAGACTTTATGGAGTCATGGAGGCTGAATGAACCCATGAAACTATTGCCCTGAGATCATTAAAGCAAACCAAAAATATACCCTGAAGATTTCTTAAAAGTGAGCAATAGTTTAGCTTAACTGGTATAAAATGTTTTCCTAGAGTTTTATGCTCTTTTAAGAATGATCTATGTGGGATGAAATTGACAATAGCAACTTGAAAGATTAGATAGGAACCTTAGAGGGACAGTGAGTTATGTTCATGAGGGAGGAACAACTCAGAAAAGAAGGGTGAGAATGGTTGCACAACTCAAAGACTATAGTCGAAGTCACTAAATTATACGTGTAGAAACTGTTGAATTGGTGTATGTTTTGCATATATTCTCAACAACAAAGGAAATAAAATTTAAAGAAAAAAATGTATACAAGAAAAAAGGACCTTAAAAATAGAATAGCACAATCAGACCTGTTTATGCAAAAAAAAAAAAAAAAAAGATAAGGCTTTTTGGTAATTGCTATATCATACATAATTTTGAAACAATAGCAACAATAACCAAAAAATATATGTGCAGATATTATATATGCATATATGCAGACATGTATATGTATAGGTGTATATGCATGTATGCAGATGTATATTATGCACATTTAATTGTGTATATATGTTAACGTGCATATGGGGCACAGTTACAGATACTTCTTAGATATAAACAAACATCTCCCGAGATTGGTGTTCTGGGTATGAAGTATTAGAACCATAGTCTCATGAGACATTTCAGTCAATCGACTTAATATAGTTCATAAATTTTATGTTCTACTTCCTAGTTTGGTGAGTAGTTTCTGGTGTCTCAAAAGCTTACAAGCGACCATCTAATATACAACTACTGGTCTCTACTTGTCCAGAGCTAAAAAGAAAGAAGAAACTGATCTATAGGACTAATATTCTATACAAACCACAGCCTCATCTACCCTGAGACCAGAAGAACTAGATGGTGCTGGGCTACAACTATCAACTGTTCTAATTAGGACCACAATAGATGGATCCTGGTAGGATGGAAGAAAAGTGTGGAACAGAACCTCAAATTCCTAAAAAAAAAAAAAAACCCTCAAAAGCCACACAGACTTATTGGACCAGCTGAGATTAGAGGACTCTTCAAAACTATTGCCCTGAGATACTCTTTAAACCTTGAACTGAAACTAGCTTTGGAGTTAACTTTTAGCTAAATGACAGATTGCCTTAGAAAATTAGTACTATGCTCCTTTTTAAAAAAATCATCTATGAGACAAACAGTTAACAATTACTTTAAAACAAAGATGAAAATGTAAGGGGACAGGGAAACTAGATTAATGGAAATGGAACAACCAGAATGGAAATATTGAGAATGTTTATACACTGTGAAGAATGTAACCAATGTTACTGAACAACTGAACAATTTATGTAGAAATTGTTGAATGGAAACCTAAACTGTTGTGTAAACCATTGAAAACAAAACAAAACAAACTCATTCCCGTTGAGTCAGATCCGACTCATAGCGATCCCTGCCTTGGGATTCCGAGGCAGTATCACTACGGAAGTAGATTGCCCAATTTTTCTTCCAAGGAGTGGCTGGTGGGTTTGAACAGCCAGCCTTCTGGTTAGCTGTCATATGCCTTAGGCACCAAACCATCAAAAGCACAATAAAAAATTATTTAACAAACAAACATTTACTGACACAGAGAAAAAAATTAAGAGGATACACGAGAAACTGTTAGTGGTTATATGTTGGGGAGAAAGTGCGGGCAGAGGCATTTACTTTCCATTTTATATCTTTTTGTATTATTTTACTTTTTAACTATGTGCAAGTTTATTTATTTTAGAATTTCAGTGGAAGTGGTGTAGGCAAAGCATATAGGTGTCATTTTGTTTTCTTTTTTTTTTTTTT
>NW_006921699.1:5997174-6008207 GCF_000298275.1 Orycteropus afer afer | reverse complement strand
GTATTTTCACACAAATTCTTCTGCTAGTTGGGGTTTAGTCTACTTCTGTATCCTTCCCTTCAAGGCTCAGGGGTCCAAGATTATCTTCTGTATCTGTGTCAATTGGTTTCCCTTGTCTTTGTTGAAAGGGTCTGTGCAGTCCTTCTGCCTAGTCCACCATCTTGCCGGAACTCTCATTTTCTTTTTAAAATACTTTTCTATATAAAGAATAATAACAGTTACTTTACAATTATTTATTAAGCTGTATGTATGATTGTTAGGCCTTTTTTTGTATGTTACATTTTACAATAAAAGTTTTTTTTTGGAAAAAAAACCTGGCACATGCTACTGTTGAATTTTGTAAATTTTAAGAAAAAAGCAAATGCAATAGACAAAACTACATCTTGGCATACTGCCCCAAGTCAGGAGTGGCTATGAGTCAGGTCTGACTCGATGGCACATAACAACAGTCATGAGCAGCCAGAGGTGGTTACAACCAGCTGCAGGCCCTCAGGGAAGAGAATAAGGTTCAGGCTCCACCCATAGGCCAAAAGGTTCCAGGTACCTGCTACAAGTGAAGGTACTCTTCCTAACTCTTCAATCCCTCCCCCACTCCCAGGCCCTGGCAGCCTAGCTCAGAGAACTCGAGATATGGAGGATCTGGCCAGAGTGGGAGCCCCTCCTCTGCTGACAGCCTGAGAAGGGTCCTGCTCTTCTTGGCTTGAAACTTGCAGCTGAAAGGGGAGAATCATTGCCACACCACTTCTTGCACTATAATGCACTTCTGAGAAGTACTCAAAATTTTTGTCAATGGAATCCTGTCTTCCTCCTGACATACATCATGGTCCAGATATGCTCTGGCTTCTGTGCTCATGGGTAATTGGTCATTGGTCATTGGTAATGACTCCCAACACTTGATTTTTTTCTATCTCCATTAACCAATCCATGTTGTTAATTGCAGGCAAGGTGATTCTGACTCACGGCACACATGGCAACCCCATGTGTGCAGAATAGAATTGTTCCATACGGTTTTCAAAGCTGTGACTTTTCAGAAGCAGATTGCCAGGCCTGTCTCCTGAGGAGCCTCTGGGTGGATTCAAACTGCCAAACTTTCAGCTAGTAGTCAAGTGCTTAGCCCTTTGCATCACCCACGGACTCCTAACTAATCTATAAACCAGCATTTGCTTAAGTACATGGGGATAGAACCTTCTTTCTAAGAAGTACTCTATCAACTAAGCCTATATATTTGTCTCTGCTGTTTTCTTAATTAGGAGCTCTGGTAGCACAGTGCCTAAGGCACTTGACTGCTAACCAGAAGGCTGGTGGTTCAAACCCACCAGCCACCCCTCGGAAAGAAGGTTGGACAATCTACTTCTGTAGTGATACTGCCTTGGAAACCCAAGGAGGGGTCGCTATGAGTCGGGACCGACTCGATGGCACATAACAACAACAACAATTTCTTAGTTAGCAGGGAACCAGTCACAGGCAATAGACCCATCTCTCAGTGTGGTGGTTAAGTTTGTGTGTCAACTTGGCTGGTCCTGGTTGAGTGGCTGGGGAGCTGGATGTAGTATTTCTCATGATGAGACTGGTAATCAACTCCATGGTGGAATCTACTGTGAGCAGCTGAGTAGCTGCCTTTGGGGATATGGTCTGATTCCTGTATACAAGAAACAGCCTTGGGAATGGTCTTTAGCTTATGGCACTCTTGAGCCCTGCATGTAGCCGTGTTGTTGTTCAGCAGCCTGCCATGCTCTGTTGACTTTGGGACTTTTAATGGACTTGAATGAATGGCCTGCCTTGTGGTTTGGTAACATCGGGACTGTGCCTTTTTACTTGTCAACCTTGGGCTTGTCGGACTCAGCAGCCAGCAGCTATCTGAGTGAAGAAAAGCCTCTAGCTTCAGTGGGCCAGGAGCAGGAGGTAGAGCTAAAGCCCAAGGCTGAGGGGGCTTTACAAAGCCCCTAGAGCCAGGCACTTGGAACTTGGACTTAAAGCCTCCAAATTGTAAGAATAAACTCCTGTTTGTTAAGGCCATCCCATTTGTAGAAAGTTCCCTCAGCCTCAGGAACTTCCCCCAACCTCCACTCCTGCCCTTGCACTACCTTTGGTGCAAGTATGTGTACCAAACTAAACTCACTGCCATTGAGTCAATTCGGACTCATTGAGACTCCCACAGGGTTTCCAAGGCTGTAAATCTTTATAGAAGCAGACCACCTCATCTTTCTTCTGCAGAGCTGTTGGTGGATTCGAACTGCCGACCTTTTGGTTAGCAGCCCAATGCCTTAACCACAGTTACACCAGAGCTCTGCATTTGGCATATCTGCACACAGATGCTTCATTAATGAACTTCTGGCCAAGGAGCACTGAAAAAGAAGAAAAACATGAGCTCCATGCCTCCCTTAAGTCCCTGGACACTCTCAACTGGTCTGCCCAAGGTTGGCCCTTCCAATATTTACACACATAGCCAAGAGCCATGTCTGCCTCTTGGAGCTAGCACTCCATAGGAGCAAGAATATCTTCCCAAGCAGCAAGCCACTTCTCATCAGCTATTGTGGGGAGCAAGAGTCCTACCCTTTGGGCCATTCCTAGGGGATGTTTGAAACCAGTCCCTCCCAGGGTTATCTGACCACATCACTCTCTCCTTTAAACCCTTCAGTGACTTCCCGTTGCCTGCAGGATTAAACCCAAGCTCCATAGCCTCACCTTGAAGTCCCTTGCTTCCCAATCTGGGCTCAGCTATATCTCTGGCATCATCTCCCTGCATCATGTACCCCACTGTCTAATCACTCATTCACCCCACGCACACTGGAGTCTGACTTGTGCATAAATCTAAAGGCTGTTTTCCAAGGCTGCATAGCTGCCAAAGACATCTCATTTAAATGGCAGCCCCTCTGTTATTAATTGATGTCATCTGAATTGCATTACACTAGATTCAGAGGCAGGGGTTGCCAGTGCGCGCTTCTTTGGTACAGCCTTACTGGTGCTCACACCACTCTGGGGGCTGCACCTGGGTGAACGTCACACAGACCACTTTCCAGAGTAGCTCTCTCCATGGGAGCAGCTGCAGATCCCTCCCACCTCCCAAAAGCTTACTGCTGTGGAGCAAAGACAGTCATATTAGGACACATCACAGCACCTCGCTGCCAAAGTGACAGCTACAATTATGTTTTGGCCGACAGCTGGAGATGAGAGAATGTGCAAATAGCCAAGGCCTCACGAGCCTCTGTGAATCAGCAGTTTGCACTGTATGTCCAGCTAGTGGGTGGGGTGGCCCTTCTTGCCAGTGGTGCCAGTCCCCTCTTGGTGAGTGGCCTGCTGGCCACAGACCTCAAGTTAGCACCAGAAACCCTCAGGTGAAGGTTTCCATGGGATGGTGATCATTAATGCCCCCAAAGACCACCGTAGGGCCCAAAGGAGCAGAAGAGTCAGAGTGGCCAACCCCAGGAAAGGCCCAACCCCAACATCAGAGTGCTAGGACAAAGGCGAGGACAGCCTGGTACAGGGTGTGCTGTTGATGGGCAGGTGGTCTCCAACAATGCCCTAGGGCATCACTTCTAAAACAAGTGTTGGTACCATAGGGTGTGTGTGAAGGAGTGGTGTCAGTATAGGGGCCAAAGTGCAGTAATAAAAACAAATTCCACAGTAGAAGCTACCATTTATTGAGCCCTTCCTTGTGCTAGGCACTGTGCTGATGGTGTACATCCATTCCATCTTTTAATCTTTACCACAACCCAGTAAAGTATTACTGTCCCCATTTTACCAATGAAGAAACTGAGTCTCAGAGAGTAATTTGACTTACGCCACATGGCTGGTAAGTGTGGAGAGAGAATTTGAGCCAAGACAATTTGGCTTCTGAGCTCAGTTGGTTTGTGCCTGATTATCCTGCGTTGGCCCTTAAAATCCAGGAAACTAAGAGACCTCCAGTGCATTGCTCAAATAGGGTGAGTAGAGCTAGGGCCTCCAAGTGGATGCTGGCCTGGAAGCCAAGAAAAATAAACAACTTTTCCACCAAATTTTACCAAGAAAAATAAACAACTGCTATTTCAGGTGACAGGTGCTGGGCTGTGGAATTAAAGAGCCATGAGTATTTCTTCATTGCACGTTTTGCACGTTCAGCAGAATGACTGTCATCAGGAAGCTACTCCATGGCCAGTGTCTCTCCTGGAGTCAGAGGGCAGGAACAAGAACTGTTCCTTTCCCTGTGACCCACAGGCCTACTCAGGGTCCTAGCACTCCAAGGTGGCCTCCCATGCCTGGGGCTTGCTGCTTACTCAGCCCTGGCCCAGGTGCCAGGCAAGGCTTCTGGGAGTGGGGGCTGCCATTCTCAGGGTTCTCTGAGGAGTGTTGCAGCCCTCCTGAGGCAGAACCTGCCTGTACTCATCTCCTGGCCAAATGCAAACAGATGAGGAGGAAGCAGGCTAGTAGCTCTGTTCAATACACTCGCAAAGTGGGCATCTGAAAGGCCAGTGGGGCTGGAAGCATGGGAGCATTTGTATTTCAAGTGGTTGCTGCTGCCCATGAATCATCAATTTCATTTTGTGCTTGCAGCTCTGCAAAGGCATCATTTCCACCCAGCCTCACACGGAGCTGGCGGCCAGAGCCTCTGGGTGGGCTATAAATAGCAGATCATCAACTCACCTCTTCTGAGCTCATCATAGGCTCCTTGGCTTACTGTGCGTCTTTCTGCTGCCTGCACGTCACTGTCACTCATATTTCCCAGGTGGGGCTTGGCTGAGAGACTTAGTGCACACGCTGGGGGGCTGCAGGGTTTCTGTTCCTGGGGCTGCTCAGGGTGACAGCGAGGGCAATGGCAGACATTTGAAGATCTTGACATTTAAGGCATCGTAATTATAATCTTGAGTCTCTGTGCTCTTCTCCAATTAATCGCAGCAGCAACGGACTGTCATTTCTCTATGAGTCCTAGAAATAAAAGGCAAAGGAGTCACCAAACATACACCTAGAGAAAGCCACATGGAAGACTAGGTGGGTAGCTACAAATGAAAGGTTTCCTGCTTTCCTGTGGACTTGTCTCCTATTTGAATGAGACACTTTATGCCTTTCTGGCTTCAAAAGTGAGATGGCTTTTTTTTTTTTTAGCATTATTACTCTTAAAGCTACTGTTTATGGCAGGCTCCCTGTCTGCCAGGCCCTACACCCAGCCTTCACACACACCAGTTTCATTAAGGCATCACAACAGCCATAATGAGTTAATTGCTATTATCATTCATTTTTCACAGGTGAGCAGGCTGCGGCTCACACAGGACATGGGACTCCTCTAGAGTCACACAGACAGGATTGCAATCCAGGGCTGCTAGATTCCAGAGCCTCATCTCTGAGCCACCAGACTTTCTGCCTCCTCTAGAGGATGACTCTCCATGTATGTGTCCATGCATGTGCGTCCACATGTGTCACCTGGGGTTTGAATTGTCTCCCTTCCCAATCTCCAAGTCCTCAATGAGTATATGTAGAAAGAAGGCAGATACCCATTGATGCATCATCTCCCAAGTCCCAGGACCCTCTGGAACCTAGAATTTCCCATGTCACCATCTTCTAGGTTTTCCTGCAGAGAGGGCAAATGCCTCCAGGTAGCTCCCCAGATCCAACTCAGTGGTCATCCTCATAACTCCCTCCCTCCTGCTCAGGCCCCAAAAACCAGCAGAGGCCAGGTGGAGCTCACTGCTAGGGAGGCCCTCCTCCAATCTGTTTTCTTCTCTGCCTCCCCAGAGTCAACAGCCCCATGTTGGGGTCTGGTCCCCTTTAGCCAGCCTGCCACAATAGCCTTCAGCTCAGTGCTATATCTGGAGAATGTTTTGAGAACTCAGATTCCTTCCCAGACCACCTAAAACAAAATCTCCAAGGATAAAGATCAGGGTCTGGATTTTTAAAAAGCTCTTTCAGTGACCTATCTAGTCAGGATTAAGAGCCACTTTGTTCTACTGGCCTCCTAGACTCCAGCCGCTCCCTGCCCTGAATACTCTAGCCCTCAGCTATCAGTTTAATTTTCTTAAAGCACAGTTTATCTCATGTCACTCTCCTGCTCAGAATCCTTGGATGGCTCTCCATTTCCCGTAGGAAAGTCCAAAGTCCTTTGTAAAGCATTTGAGGCCTGTGGATCCTAATCCATTCACTCTTCTGCTAAATCCCTTGTGCCCCACCTCAAAGAGCTACCTTTCCCTGTAACAGGCTCCTGCCCCTGCTTTCTCTCTTTAGCCTGTCTGGACCTTAAATGTCGGCTGGGCACAAATGGGCACATCAAAAAAGCAGTGATCCCTTCCCCAAGACTTTGAGTTCTTCCATAAGAAGAATGAAAGGAGCCCTGCTGGCACAGTGGTTAAGTGCTCGGGCTGCTAACTGAAAGGCAGGTGGTTTGAAACTACTCCGTAAGAGTCTGCTTCATAAAGATCACAACCTTGAAAACACTATGGGGCAATTCTACTCTGTCCTATAGGGTTGCTATGAGTTGGAATTGACTCAACAGCAATGGGTTTGGTTTTGGCTTATAAGAGGAATGAGGAAATTATTGCTAAAATGCCCCTCACAGCTCAAGAGCCATGTGCAACACTTTAAACGAAGGGGGTTTTGTGTGGCCTGAGGATGAAAGGAGATCCAAGGAGATCTATCAGCAGATACAACACAATAGCAGTAATGTGTAAACACAGGATAGCCAGGAGAGGTGGGGCTCATGATTAATTCAAAGGAGATGATATTTCGGCATTCTCCTTGCTTTTATTCAAGCACAGAAGACAGAGAGGGTCTTGTAAGCATTGGAGCAAGAGCCATGTTTCAAAGTGCCGCTGATGCTTTTCTATCCTCTGCTCCCAGACAAAAGCAGATTAACACACTGGTGTCTTGTTGTTCAAAAGGTCAAGAATGTTTTACTAATATTATTAAACAGTGTATGTGTTTGGACTTTGCTCCATTTCCCAAAAAGAAACACCTACCCCAAAATGAAATTAAAAGCATGTTAACTGAAAACAAGAGTTATTTCAGAATTGAGCCTGGAAATTGTTACCATCAAGTGCTCCAGCGTGAAAACTGACACTAGAGAACTTCTGGTTAAACATGCTAGAAGAGTCTTTCAGGAATCTCGGTCTGCTCCCTTCTCAAACCCTACTGAAAACAACTGTAAAGGAGTTTGAAAAAAAAAAAATTAAAGACCCACAAAGTCTGTGAGAATAGGAGAGGAGATGGCAGCAGATGAAAGATGTCAACACATTTTTGGAAGACGGGAAGCAGAGGAAGGAGTGGTGAGTCACACAGCAGTGTGGAGGAAGCTGAAGCCCTAACACCTTCTGGGGGTTTCCGGGTGAGAAGCAGGCAAGTTACCGTTGGAAAGGGAAGGCATAGCTGTAAATGGAAGCAGAGTCCTAAGTGGGCAGTGGGGTTGCTACACCCCACCTGTTCCTGCAGGAGACCTGAGGTTTACACCCTGGGATACTTGGATGGTCACATTAGATCCTGTGGAAAGTGGGTAGGAAATGCAGAACTGAGAACACGAGCAATAAACAGAAGTCTAGATACTGAAAGGTAAACATTTCCCTAGTCCCTCTTATTCACCTAGCTTCCAGGCAATCTGGCAACCAGGCATACCTCTACCTTCAGGTGACTAAAGAACCCTTTTCTCTAGCAAGTGAGAAAACCCAAGGAAAAGACCTACAGATACAGACATTTCGGGCCCCCAATGGAAAGGCCACGGAGCTCTGATGATGTAGTGGGTAAGGCCTTTGGCTGGTAACCAGAAGGTCAGTGGTTCAAACCCACCAGCTGTTCCATGGGAGAAAGATGTGGCAATCTACTTCTGTAAAGTTTTACAGCCTTGGAAACCCAATGGGGGTCACTATGGGTCAGAATTGACTTGATGGCAGTGGGTTTTTGGTTAATGTAAGGGCCAGCACATCACCAATCACCATGTCCATTAGACAAACTCCACCCAAACACAAAGAATATTCAACATAATTTCTAAATATGATTAGAGAGCCAAGGATCACCTATACATTTAAAGAAAGCCTCAGGCATGAGAGCATATTGGTGGGAGTGGGGAAAGAAAGCAGAAATTCAGTGAGAAGAAAAACCTTACAAATAATGTCCTCAAGGAGGGAATATAAGATTTCCCTCTCAAGATCTATTGTCACAAAATGTCAGAACACCAGGAAAAAATGAAAGTTGCTGAAAAGATCAAGAAAGGAAAAAACAAGACAATCCAAAGGACCAGAATGACACGAGACTTCTCAACTGCAACACTGAAGGCTGGAAGATATGGAGTAAGACCTTCAGAATTCCAAGTGAGAATTATTTACAGCCTCGAAATCTAAACCGAAATCATCAGTTAAGAGACATGGTAGAATAATAGGTATTTTTAGGCATGGAAGATCTCAAATAATTTACCTCTAATGCTCCCTTTCTTAGGAAGCCCTCCACCCAAACAAGAGGTGAGGAAGACATACTCAGAATTGGGTGAAGGAAGGGATACCCAGGCCGATGGTACAGGAGACCTTGGATGACAGCTGGGCACCAGGCCTAGGGATGAGCCCCTTCTGAGCTACAGAATAGAGGACTTCAGCAATAAAGTGGGCCAGATGGATTACTTGACAGGTGTAACTAGATGGAAAATTATGTTAAGAGCCTATGGGAGATTGTGAACATTAGTATTAAGTTTATTAAAAACAAAACAAAACAAAACAAAAACACAAAAACTAAGTAAATAAAAATATGAGGCAATTATTAACTACAAAGAACACATAAACTACAAAAGAAAACAAATATAACAGCAAAAAGTACTTATACAGCCATAATAATGGAAATACAGAATATTATTTTAACCAAAGACTGTAATAATGTGTTGTGTGGGTGAGGGAAGGGGAAGAAGGATACAGGTGACAGTGGAAAAAAGAAATCCTTATCCCCCATAATTGCAAGAAATTAGATAACTTCTAAAACTGACAAATCAACAAAATAGCAGCATAAATACATTATGTAGAAATATTGAGAGGGGGTTAAAACTGGGAGAAACAGCTCAAAGAGTTTAAGTGGGAACTCGGGGGATCAGGGTATTATTTGAGTTTTTATTTTTTCTGCATGTATACTTTATTTTCATAAAGACTAAAAGTAATTTTAGAAAGGAGACTTAACAGAAAATATTTTAAATTAAGAAATACAAAAGAACAGAGTATTAGAAATTCATTAACTACATGTCTGAGTTGTTTCTGCCCGCTGACTTCCTGCCTCCTGTTTTTTTCTCTCAGTTTTAAATCTTGACTGGAAAATGTGGTAGAGTTGTCAAATAAGATACATGTGGCATATACTTATACTGAGAAATTATTTGTTGTTTATCTGAAATTCAAACTTAACTGGACATCTTTTTTCATTTGGTAAATGTGGCAATCCTAAAATGTAGTTTCTCCTTTCACTAGTCCATTTAGCATTGTGGCTAAAGAGATAATGGAACCAAAAAGTTTTTCCTCTGTTAATAGCCATAGTATGGGAGATGTGTACAGAAAATGACATAGTGCTGGTCAGCTACTGAGCTGTGATTTGAGATCTATTCAAGGTGTGCCTGGCATGATACCAACCACTCTCTGGTCAGTCTCTGTGAGGCCAGAATTGTATTTGAGCTTGTGCAGAGCCCACCTGGGGGCTCAATGCCTGGCCATTCCCCCTCCACCTAGCCCTCAGGGCTCAGAAGCTGTGCCCCAGGACTCCTGTGGGCTCTTATTCACTGGGTAGTACTTCTCCAAAGAGGAGGCAGGATGGGATAGGAAGTGACCTCCAATTAGCTAAATTAAAGCTTGGGACCACACCCGTGTCAATGTTATCACCTCTTGCTTTTTATGGAAAAACTATCCCTTTAAGCAAATGTCTTTCATGGAGACCTAACCCTGTCTACAATGTGGGCACTTAAGAGTTTCACTCTGGGGAGTGGGGGATTTTGCTCTTGAACTGTGGGGAGATACTCCATCACCACTGACTAAAGATAGGAATGTAATCACTTTCTCCCTTTTGTGATGCAGAAACTGTTCTTATGTAGAATTAAGGCTAATGAGATGAGTTCTCCTGACAGTGAAAACCATCTCTGGAATATATAAATATATAATCTGGAAATATATAAACATAAATTTACACAGTGAAAGAAAAACAGCTAAAATTTGGATATTTAAAAATGTGGAAGAAGGACAAAAATATAAAGCATTTTTGCTCTTATTATTCCATATGTGAATAGACGTCAACAGCAGCTAGCCAGGAAACAGGTTTCAGAAACCCAATTAGGATTAAATAGATTGGCCAATGGTCTTCTACAAAACTTGTTAGTTGATGTTGAGTTGGCTCCAAATCATGAAGACTCCACGTACAATAGGAGGAAATACTGCCTGGTCCTGTTTCATCTTCATGATTGTTGTTGGTATGCTCAAGTCCATTGCTGGGGTTACCGTGTATTTTGAGTGCCTTCCAGCACTGCATCAGCCAACATTCTGTGGTGATATATAGGAGTTTCATTCTAGTCTGTCTTAGTCTGGAAGCTCATCTGAAACCTGCCCACCATGGGTGACTGTTGGTATTTGAAATCCTGGTGGCATAGCTTCTAGGATCATGTTCTTATTGTTGGGTGTCATCGAGTTGATTCTGACTCATGACCCTACATTTATAGAGAAGGTTTTCTTGGCTGTGATTCTTACACAAGCAGATGACCAGGTCTCTCTCCCATGAAGCCACTGGATGGGTTTGAACTGCCAAACTTTCAGTTAGCAGTTGAGTGTTTAACTGTTTGTGCCACCTTCCAGCATCATGGCAACATGTAGGTTATCAGAATACGGCAAAATGATAGATGGGTGTTGGTCAACAGCACTGGTGGCTGGAATAACAAAAGATTTTGCTTTGCTTAAATATCCCTCAAAATTTTCTAAAATAAATCATTCATAAACAGATGAATGGATGAAGAATTTATGGTACATAGATATAGTAGAAGACCAAAGAAGAGTTGATGCTTTTGAGTTGTGGTGCTGGCAAAGAATGCTGAAAGTACCATGGACTGCTAAAAGAACTAACAGATCTGTCCT
>NW_006921699.1:5987072-5990079 GCF_000298275.1 Orycteropus afer afer | reverse complement strand
AGGGGTCCAAGATTATCTTCTGTGTCTGTGTTAATTGGTTTCCCTTTTCTTTGTTGAAGAGGGTCTGTACAGTCTTTCTGCCTAGTCTGCCATCTTGCCAGATCTGAGAGAAGACAAAACTCAATTTCTTAAAAAAAGACCAAGCTTACTGGACTGATAGAGACTAGAGGAACACCCAAGACTATTGCTGTAAGATACCCATTTAACCTTGAACTGAAGCCACTCCCAGAGATCACCTTTCAGCCAAACAATAGATTGGCCTATAAAGTAAATAATAACACTCATGAGGAATGGTCTCCTTTAAACAATCAATTATAGGAAACCAAATGGTCAACATTTATCCAAAAGCAAAGATGAGAAGACAAAGAGAGACAGGGAAACTGTATAGATGGAAACTGGCATGGGGTGAGGGTACTGACACATTGTGGGGATTGTAACGATTTGTGTATGAAGTGTAGAATGGGAATGTAATTCGCTGTATAAACTTTCATCTAAAACTTTAAAAAAACAAACAAAATAAATGGCTGTGGTCATATACAGGTACATGCCCACAAAATGTCCATTGGGGCAACATCTGACCACATGTACGTCTATGTAACAGGGAAGAGGAGCTTGCTTGGAAGGGCAGCAGGAGGCAGTCCAGAATGGAGTTAGTGAAGCTCAGGCAGCTGGGTCTGGTTCCTGCAACTTTCTGGATCTGGCTAGGAGCCCTTGAGCCTTGGTATGGTTTGCCCAAGGTTCTTGCATCTTTGCCTTGCCAGCTGCCTCGAAGGTCAATACCTGTAGGGAGACACTGAGTTACAGCAGCTCTGCTCTGTCTGTCAGGGCTTCAATTCTGACCAGGCTCCCTCTGGGCTGCTTAGAAAGCAACGCATACCTAAAGGTAGCCAATTGCAGGTGCCAGTTTGCAAATCCAAGTCTCCAGGCACTACCAGAAAGTCAGAACAGCTTGCCTGGGGGTTACTTTGATATATCTGTGTCAGATATATACAAACCTATCAAAAAACTCATTGCCGTGGAGTCGGTTCCGACTCATAGTGAACCTTCCTTGGGTTTCCAAGGCAATATCAATATGGAAGTGGATCGCCCAACCTTCTTTCCCAGGAGTGGTTTGTGGGTTTGAACCGCCAGCTTCTGGTTAGCAGTCAAATGTCTTAGTCACTACACCACCAGAGCTCCTAACAAACATTATGCCACATATAATATGGTGTTCACACAACATCCAAATCACATACTGTCCTATTTCACAGAACATATGGTGGACATTAAGCAATGCATGCTTATATTTTAAAAATATTTGTAAAAGGTTTCATATGTAGGTTCAATCATGAGTTTATTGTAGACTGGTAAGATGACCATTGGAATTCTCCCAAAGATGAGGAGCTCACTTTTACCCAAGAAAGTCTTTTTGGAGCCTTGGTGGCACAGTGATTAAAGCACTCAGCTGTTAATGCATAAGTCAGTGGTTTGAACTCACCAGCCACTCAATAGAACAAATATGTGGCAGTCTGCTTCTTTAAAGATTACAGCCTGGGAAACTCTATGAGTAAGTTCTATTCTGCCCTATAGGGTTGTTATGAGTCATGATGTCTTTTTCAAACAAGTCTAATTGTTTAAAGTTTTATCATTTAAGCATGAAATTTGGCTTTATACAGCTCTCACTCTGGCTCCACGCCAGCCTTGAAAAGCAATGATGAATGAGCCATTTCCTCCAAACAGCCCTTCAAAGATCAGCGGAGTCCTTTCTTTTTCATATAACCTGGTTTCCAGTTCTCCTTCTCCCTCTCCTTCCCCACAAGCACTTTACTTCATCAGTGCTATGCTTCAAATATGGCACTCAAACTGAAGAATTATTTCTGGTATGGCCAGAGGCATGCAGAAGAGCAAAGAACTGTAACTTTCTGTGATCTGAACATTGAACATCCATTCACTAAAGTAAAAGCAGCCACTAGACTGCTGTTATAAGAGCACCCATTTTAAGCTTTCTGGCTGACAGAAGACTCTTTTAATTCAATAGAAAAAAAATGTAAGCTTACATTTACAACAGGTTAAAACATCCATGCATTTTTATGTAGAAATGACATTTTATATGAATACAAATAAAGAATTAACAGAAAAACTTTTCAAGATATGAAGAATATGACATCAGGATTGGAGAAAGATCATTAACAACCTGAGATATGCAGATGACACAACCTTGATTGCTGAAAATGAAGAGGACTTGAAGCACTTATTGATGAAGACCAAAGACTACAGCCTTCAGTATGGATTATACCTCAACATAAAGAAGACAAAAATCCTCACAACTGGATCAATAAGCAGCATGATGTTAAATGGAGAAATACTGATATTGTCAAGGATGTCATTTTACTTGGATCCACAATCAACACCCATGAAAGCATCTGTCAAGGAATCAATGTATTGCACTGGGTAAATCTACCGCGAAAAAACTCTTTAAAATGTTAAAGAACAAAGATGTCACTCTGAATACTAAGGTGCACCTAACTCAAGCCATAGCATTTTCTTTTTTTTTTTTTTCTAATTTTTATTGTGATTAGGGTGAAAGTTTACGGAGCAAATTCATTTTCCATACAGCAGTTCATACACATTTTGCTTCATGTCATTGACTGCAATTCTTCACAATTTAACAGCTGTCTTCCCACTTTCTCCCTGTAGTAACCTCTTCCCTGTGTCCTTCTTTCCTATGCATTCCTGCTCCCTGCCCCCTGAGCCACTCCTCGGAAGGAAGGTTGGGCAATCTACTTCCCTAGTGATACCACTTCGGAAACCCAAGGAGGGGTCACTGTGAATCGAGTTCGACTCGATGGCACATAACAACAACAACAACAACAACAGCCCCCTGAGCTATCTTCTTGTGCAAACACTGTCCTTCTATTCTCCCATGATTGATTGCTCTACCTGATGTAAATGTTCACCCTATATACATGTCTGTTGTTTGGCTGGAAGCCATGGGAGTGAGTTCAATTCCAGACCTGAAGGGTAACTA
>NW_006921699.1:5985693-5986972 GCF_000298275.1 Orycteropus afer afer | reverse complement strand
GAGGGTCGACGAAAGAGGGGGAGGCCTTCAACGAGATGGATTGACACGGTGGCTGCGATGATGGGCTCAAGTATAGCAGGGATTGTGGGGCTGGCCGAGATTGGGCAGTGTTTCGTTCTGCTGTGCATGGGGTTGCTAAGAGTTGGAAATGACTTGATGGCACTTAACAACAACAACAACAAGATACAGTAGAATACTACACAATGATAAACAATAATGATAAATCTGTAAAACGTTTTATAACATGGATGAATCTGGAGGACATTATGTGGAGTGAAATAAGTCAAACACAAAAGAACAAATAGTGCATAACACCACTTTTATATCAAGAATAGGTAAACACACAGAAAACAACATTCTTTAATAGCTACCAGGGATGGGATGGGGAGGTAGAAGAACCACTTAGTAGATAGTAGACTTGTCAGGATTCTGGTTATGGGAAAGGCAATACACAATGTGGGAGAAATCAGCACAGCTTAATCAAGGTAAATGAAGACCCTTAGAGATATGCAAGAACAAAAGACAACTACAGTAAATGCTATAACATATGTAATCTTGCAATGACAGTAATAAGCAAAAATACTTGAGTGGTTGTATAGGTAGATGTGTAAGCTATAGGGTGTTGGAAGGTGTATGGGAGTACATGTGCTTACATATATAGATATATATGTAGGTGTTTGCATGTAATTATTCATATATACAATAAAGCACACAGTGGCACAATTAGGGATGCTTCCTAGAATATCCAAACACCTTGTGGGATTGATTGACTGGGTTTAAAGGCTCAGGACCATAGTCTCATGGGACAACTAGGTCACTGGCATAACTTAGTTCACAAAGATAATGTTTTACATCCTAGTTGAATGAGTAGCTTAAAAGCTTGCAAGCAGCCATCTATAATACAACTATTGGTCTCTTCCCATCTGGAGCACAGAAGAATGAAGGAAAACAAAGATTCAACAAAGAAATTAGTGCACAAGACTAATGGCCCATAGAAACTAGAGTCTCTTCCAGCCTGAGACCAGAAGAACTAGACCACTAAAGACTATTCTGACCAGGAACACTATAGAAAGTCTCAGAATGGAAGAACAGAGAAGAAAACTCAACTTTTATTTTTTCATTGTGATTTGGGTGAAGATTTACAGAACAAAATCACTTTCCATACAGCAATTCACATATACTTAGTCTCATGTCATTGACCACAGTTAACCACAATGCAACAGCTCCCCTCCCTCTTCCTCCCCATAGTTACCTCTTCCCAGTGTCCATCCCTCCATAC
>NW_006921699.1:5969742-5976838 GCF_000298275.1 Orycteropus afer afer | reverse complement strand
GTAAACTTTTTTTTTTTTTTTTTTTTTAATGATTTAAAGTTTCGTTCCACATTGTTCTCCCACCCTATCCATGATCTCCTGCATGGATCCATTTCTGAGTGGTTGTCAGTGGTAGCTGGGTACCATCTAGTTCTTCTGGTCTCGTGATCATATAGGCTGAGGATTGCATGGTCCACTAGTCCCTTGGACTAATTGTTTCCATGCATCTTTAATTTTCTTTATTCTTCCTTGCTCTGGATGAGGAGAGATCTATTGTTGCATCCAGATGGCCACTTGCAAGCTTTTAAGACTGTAGTCACTATTCACAATTGTAGTGTAGGACAATGTTTTTGTGCCAATTGAGCTTGATGTCCCCTGTGACCATGGTCTTGAGCGCAGAGGTCCAACTACTTGCTCCTTCAGGGTGGTTGGTTGTGGCCAAGAAATTATCCTAACTTTGCCCCTTGTTAGCTCTATTATATATTTGGACTTTCTTATAGCACATACAAATATGTATGTAGAAGTATCGTCTGCCAACCTATATATGATCATGGGTATATTCCCTTGTGGTAGTTAAATTTGTGTGTCAACTTCTCTAGGCCTGGTTGAGTGGCTGGGCAGCCATGGTAAGAATGGTAATTAACTCCATGGTGGAATGTACTAGAGCAGCTGAGTAGCTGCTTTAGGGATATGGTCTGCTTCCCATATATAAGAAGCAGTTTTGGGAATGGTCTCTGGTTTATGGCACACTTGAACCCTGCATGTAGCTGAGTTGTTGTTCAGCAGCCTGCCATGCTCTGCTGATCTTGGAACTTTTAATGGACTTGAATTAATGCCCTGCGGTGCAGTTTGGTAATATTGGGACTGTGATTTATTACTTGTTAACCTTGGGCTTGTCAGCCTCAGTAGCCAGCAGCTGAGTGAAGAAAAGTCTTCTAGCTTCAGTAGGCTAGGAGCAGGAGGCAGAGCTGAAGCCCAAGGTTGAGGGGCTTTCACCCAGCCCCTAGAGTCTGGTACTTTGAATTCAGACTTAAAGTGTCCAAATTGTAAAAATAAACTCCTGTTTGTTAAGGCCATCCTATTTGTGGTATATTCTTGTCAGAACGGTACTAGGTAACCAAAACACCATTTTGCCTAGACATATCTGATGATTCAGCCTGTCTACTTATCTATTTACCCTTAGATGAGTGTTTGTTATCATTGACAATGCAGTATTGTATCCAAGCCATGGTATTTTCAATAGCCTTATATGCATGTGAGAGCTGGACAATGAATAAGGAAGACTGCAGAAGAACCAATGCATTTGAGTTGTGGTGTTGGCGAAGAATATTGAATGTACCATGGACTGCTAGAAGGAAAAGCAAATAATCTGTCTTGGAGGAAGTATAGCCAGAATGTTCCTTAGAAATAAAAATGGCCAAAAATAAATAAAAATGACCAGACTTTGTCTCTCGTACTTTGGTCATGTTATAAGAAAGGACCAGTCACTGGAGAAGGATATCATGCTTGCTAAAGTAGAGGGTCAGTAAGAACAGGGAAGACCCTTAATGAGATGGATTGACACAGTGGCTGTGAAGATGGGCTCAAGAATGACAACAATTGTGAGGATGGTGCAGGACCTGGCAGTGTTTCATTCTGTTGTACATAGGGTTGCTATGAGTTGGAACTGAAAGGAAGATGGGGCAATCTACTTCCGTAGTGATACTGCCTCGGAAACCCAAGGAGGGATCGCTATGAATCGGGTCTGACTCGACGGCACATAACAACAACAACAACAACAACGACAACATAAATAAATAAATAATGAATTACAGATGAACTTTTGCAAGATGGATACTGTTTGAGTTATCTAGTGCTGCTATAACAGAAATACAATAAGTGCATAGCTTTAACAAACAGAAATTACTTTTCCCACAGTTTAAGAGGCTAGAAGTTTGAATTTTAGGGGCACCTGCTCTAGGGAAAAGTCTTTGTTTCCTTTCAACATTTGTGGACTTGAATTTCCTTGGAGATCTCCATGTGTCTTGTTATCAATCTTCCCTTGGGTCTAGGAGGTTCTCATTGCAGAGATCCTGGTTCCAATGCCTGCACTCTACTCCTGGCTCTTCTTTCTTGGTAGTAGTGATATCCCTCTTCTCTGCTCACTTCTCTCTCCTTTTATCTCTTGTAGGATAAAAGATGGGACTCAAAAAAGAGTGTGACCTGAGTTATGATACACCCCACCCTTATCTTGCCTCATTAATATATGTACAACACATCACAAAATGGAGGATAATTACACTAGATCACAAATGGAAGCTGTGGTAGGTAAGGTTGTGTATCAACTTGCTGGGCCATGATTCTGAGTGGCTGTGGCACCTGGATGTAGTTATTCCCCATGAAGAGATTGGATGTAGTGTAATCAATTCCATGGAGAATTTGCTGTGAGACATTAATTAATGGAAGGAGAGTTGCCTTTGGGATGTGGCCTGCTTCCAATATATATGGAAGAGCTTTGGGAAAGGTCTCTGGCTTTTTGGCACATCTGGATCCTGCATTTGGCTGAGTCTTCATCTCCAGTTCCTATACTTGAACAAGTGGCCTGCTGTATTGCCTACTGATTCTGGGATTGTGCCATTTTACTTGCTGACTATGACTTCATCAGCCTCAGCAGCTGGTAGCTGTCTGAGTTAGGAGATGCCTCTAGATCCAATGGGCAAGGAATAAAAGAAAGCACTGAAGGCCAAGGTTGAGGGGCCTTCTTCACCCAGCCACTAGAGCTGGCACTCTCAATTTGGACATCTAGCTGTAAGAGAACAAATTCCTGTTTGTTAAGCCATCCATTTGTGGTATTTCTGTTATAACAGCACTAGACAACCAAGACAGAGGCTTACCACACAATACTGGAAACCATGGCCTAGTCAAGTTGACACATATTTGACATATTTTGAGGAGGATACAATTCAATCCATGATAGACACTAACCTGATTTTAATCCTTCCTACCTTTGCAGCAGGAGTTCTGGTAGCATAGTGCCTAAGACACTTGACTGCTAACCAGAAGGCTGGCGGTTCAAACCCACCAGCCACTCCTCCGAAGGAAGGTTGGGCAATCCTACTTCCGTAGTGATACTGTCTCGGAAACCCAAGGAGGGGGTCGCTATGAGTCGAGGCTGACTCCACGGGCAAACAACAACAACAACAACAACAACAACACCTTTGCAGCAGTAAATAATAGGGTAACTTCCTGCAGTGGGAAGCCTTTGGGGAATGTAATTTCCATTGCCTTGTGATGTTAATTGATGCAATTATCATAAGCAGACTAAAAGCAGTTTTCCATATTATTTGTCCTATTTGCTGTTGGAGAATCAAGATGCAGGAGAAGTCATGGTAGGGAATATTTAGCATTTAGGTATTTCTTTAATAGCAGTGGATTCCGAGGTTTGAAAGCTTTTAATGGTTCACAGACTTTGGCTGGGAAAACCTTCCTTTGCAGAAGTTGAGAAGCAAGGTTGAAGCTCTCCAAGGCTGAAACCTGAGAGGTTACTTCACTTAATATTTTTAATGCACTTGAATGTTCAGGTTTCCCAAGTCAGGATGGGCAAGAATAAAACTAGTTCTCCACTTCACTTGACTATTTTAGATCAGTTTTTTTATGTATGGAGTAAAAGTAGGTATTTCTTTTCCTGGACACTTCCAGAAACACAATGAATTTAGGTTACTTGCTGAGTTTTATGCAGTGGTGGGGGAACATCCTAGCTTAAGCACTTTCATCTGGCCACCTACTAGGAAGTCTCCTGTAACGCATTTCCAGAGGGTTTCCACCTATTGGATTGACTCCTTTTCAGAACTCAGAATTTCAAGTGAAGAGCTGAAAGAACTGAAGGGCAAATAAAGAGTAGTGCTTAAGGCACTTGACTGCTAACCAGAAGGCTGAAGGTTCAAACCCACCAGCCACTCCTTGGAAGGAAGATGGGGCAATCTACTTCCAGAGTGATACTGCCTCAGAAACCCAAGGAGGGGTCACTATGAGTAGGGTCCGACTCCACGGCACATAACAATAACAACAACTTTTCTAGTCCCTTTGTCTTGGTGCCAAAGCCTCTAGGCCAGAGGCTTCTACAGAACAGCGGTCACAAAGTGGTGGCTCCACAAATAGAAGAGAAGCTGTGCTCAGGACAGTCTGGAAATCCAAGAATATAGGAGTAGTGATTGTAATAACTATTCATAGGCTTTAAAGAGCTATCTTTCGGGAAGTAGGTATGGAAACTTAAATACAAATTTTCTGGGGGATAATTTGACAAGACATAGTAAAACTTTAAAAGTGAGCATGCTATTTTGAATCAGGAATTCCACTTCTGGGAATTTGTGAGGTGCAAACCATGGCTACCATAGAAGGTTAGTTGAAAGATGTCTGACTGGCATTGATTATAATTTTTCTTTTTTTGTAATAATATTAAAATAGGGAATTGTTCCATTTTTTAAGGAACACAATAGCAGTTTAGTTCTGAATCTTTCCACATTCCAAAAATGACAATGACGATAATAAACTGGCAAGCTAGACATTTTGTGAATCCAAGATAAAATTGCAATCTCCCAAATGGTAAGATTTGCCAAAGGTGGAGCAGAACAGGCAACTGATAAAGAACCAATAGTGAGGAGGGGATATAGAGCCTCACAGAGCTGAGAAATCACCAGCAATTATTCCTTCCCAGAAGGGGATGACCCCATTCTGAGAGGGGCCTGTTGAGAGCAGAGCTTAAATTTTAAAAAGCAAAATTGTTGGGGACAATGGAGTCTTGGAGAGAGCTGGTAAGAACAAAACTTTTAAAAGTGGGTACATCCTCTTAGAAAATAAGAGCTATAAAGAAATGTGGGAACACTTCCGGTAAGATGGCGGAATAAGGAGAAAGACTACACAGACCCTCTTAACAAAGAAAAGAGGAACCAAATAACACAGACACAGAAGATAATCCTGGACCCCTACACCGTGAAGGGAAGGATATAGAAGTGTACTAAACCTCAACTAGCAGAAGAATTTGCATGAAAATACCAAAAAAGGAGACATACGGAGCTGAGGTCTGGCAGCGATCCTGAGCGAGCCTGATGGCATGGCACAGACAGCTTGGAGAGTGCCAAGTGGTGGTTGTTGTTGTTGTTATGTGCCGTGGAGTCGGCCCCAACTCATAGCGACCCCTCCTTGGGTTTCTGAGACAGTATCACTACGGAAGCCAGATTGCCCAACCTTCCTTCTGAGGAGTGGCTGGTGGGTTTGAACCGCCAGCCGTTTGGTTAGCAGGCAAGTGTCTTAGCCACTATGCTAAAAATTCCAAGTGGTGGTAGCACCTAAAAATTAACCTACTAATCAGCTCCACTAGCCAAGGACTGCACAGAGGACTGCTCTGGGGCTGGGGAATAAAAAGCGAAGCACCAGCAAAGAGGTAGGTGGGCTGAGCTTTGGACTTTTGCCTGTCAGGAGGATGCAGCCATTTTGAATGTTTACAAGCAGTTTGACCATTTTGGATATTTAAAGAGACTGTGCTCTCCCAGATTCCAGGGGCTTAAGAACAGGTTCTGCTTGCCAGTAACCCCAAGGACACTCTGGACCTGATTACTGAAAAGGTGGGACATTCCCCTTGTTACTCTTATACCATACACCCCTTGGTGAACAGAGGTGAGACATCCCCCACTCTCACCCACCCTCTGGGCCCGCAGGAACTCCATCTCAGTCTGTGTGCTCAGGCGGAGCCTGGGTGCCCTGCCCTCACCTCCCCCGATTTTTTTCTTTTATTTTTTCTCTTTCTTTTTTCTGGTTTTTAGTTTGCTTGTTTTTGTCTGTTTTAAAACTACTACTATTATTAATACTTTTGTCCTTTTTACTATTATTCTATATTCTTCCCCTCCCAGGTCCTAGTTTCAAGCTCTTTTTCTTTTCCCTGTTCCTGGTTGCAATTTTTTTTTTCTCATGGTTAACCCCATTCCTTATTTTTCTCTTTGCATTTTTCTCATTTTTTTTCTTCATTTTTCTTCTTCTCTACCTTTTTTCTCTTATTGCCTTATCCACAGATATTGCAGGTTTTCTTGTTTTTTCTTCTTCTTTTTCCCTTTTTTCTTTTTTTGGTTACTGTTCCTGTGTGATAACATGGTGATTTTTTTTGTCCATGTGCTTTTATTTTTTTGATGGTTATTCAATTGTAATTTTTGTCTAATTGAGGGGGAGACAGCAACAGTCCCCATAAGACACAACTACACCCACACCTTCTGCAACTTCACTTACTCAGCGAGAGTCACCACCTCCTTCTCCACCAATGGGCCAATGATAAAAAACCACCAGGAAGAGCCTGAATCACCCTTGGCTGCTCTTCACAAACAGTTAACAGATATCTAAATACAACAATGCCATGATGTCTTGGAGACAACAGACCATCACAGTCCACACAAAGAAGCAAGAGAAAGTGGTAGACACAAGGGAGTAGGATACAGATCCAGAACATGTCCCTGAGGAAGAAGCAGCATTGGAACTCTCTGATAAGGAATTCAAAAGAATTGTATTTAGGTATCTTCGAAGGATTGAGAGACAGACCAAAGAAAACACAGAAAAAATCCTAGAAGAATTTTGGAAGAAAGTACAAGAACAAAATGACAAAATAAGTGAAAAATTAGAAATGATTGTAAATCTATGGGTAGAAATCCAGAAGATTAATACTAAATTGTCAGAAATAGATAACACAATTGGAAGGGCAAAGGAGCAGAATTGATGGAATGGAAGACAGAATTAATAAGATTGAAGAAAAATACTTGAGTACTTCTTTGGCAAGGGATCAATCAGAAAAAAAAAATTTTTAAATGAATTAAGCCCAAGGTTCATGTGGGATACCATCAAAAGGAATAACCTACGTGTCATTGGAATTTTGGAACAGGAAGAGAAAAATAATAGCACTGAGAAAATTGTCCAAGATCTGTTGGAGGAGAACTTCCCTGATACGATGAAAGATGAGAATATATCCATTCAGGAAGTCCAATGAACCCCAAACAGGATAGACCCCAAAAGAAAATCACTAAGACACATCATCATCAAACTCATCAAAATCAAAGACAAAGACAGAATTCTGAAAGCAGCACGGGGAAAAAAAAAGTTA
>NW_006921699.1:5947417-5949816 GCF_000298275.1 Orycteropus afer afer | reverse complement strand
AATTCTTTTGAATTCCTTGTCAGAGAGCTCCAATGCTGCTTCTTCCTCAAGGATGTGTTCTGGGTCTGTATCCTGCCCCCTTGTTTCTACCACTTTATCTCACTTCTTTGTGTGAACTGTGATCTTCTGTTGTCTCCAAGACATTATTTGCATTGTTGTATTTAGATCACTGTTAACTTTTTGTGAAGAGCAGCCAAGGGTGATTCAGGCTCTTCTTGGTGGTTGTTTATCGTTGGTCTGTTGGTGGAGAAGGAAGTGGTGGCTCTTACTCAGTAAGTGAAGCTGCAGGAGGTGTGGATGTAGTTGTGTCATATGTGGACTGTTGCTGTCTTCCACTCAGTTAGGCAAAAATAACAATTGAATAACCATCAAAAAAGTAAAAGCAAATGGACAAAAAAATATACCATTTAATCACATGGAAACAGTAACCAAAAAAGGAAAAAAGGGAAAAAGAAAATAAAAACACCCTGCAATATCTGGGGAGTGGGCAATAAGAGAAAAAAAGTAAAGCAGGAGAATAATGAAGAAAAAGTGGGAAAAAACAAAAAAGAAAAACAGGGAAGTAAGTTATCCAGAAGAAAGAAAAGCAAATTGCAACCAGGAACAGGTAAAATTTAAAAAGCTGAAAACTAGATCCTGGGAGGGGAAGTGTAAGGAATAATAGTAAAAAATACAAAAGTAATAATAATAATAGTGGTTTTAAAACAGACAAAAACACACAAACTAAAAACAGAAAACAAAAATTGGGGTAGGGAAGGCAGGGCACCCAGGGTCCTGTCCAATTTTGCAGACTGGGATGGAATTCCTGCCAACCCAGAAAGTGGGTGGGAGGGAGGGATGGCCACACCTCCATTCACCAACAGGGTGTGGGGTATAAGAGTAACAAGGGGAATGTCGTACCTTTCCAGTCATCTGGGTCCGGAATGTCCTTGGGGTTCCTAGTGAGGGGAGCCTGTTCTTAAGACCCTGGAATCTGGGAGAACACTGTCACTTTAAATATCCAAAATGGTCAAACCACTTGTAAACATTCAAAATGGCTGTGCCCTCTGGACAGGCAAGAATCCACAGCTCAGCCCGCCTTCCTCTTTGCTGCTTCCCCTTTTATTCCCCAGCCACCAGAGCAGTCCTCCGTGCAGTCCCTGGCTAGCAGGGCTGATTTTTAGGTTAATTCTTAAGTCCTACCACCACTCGGCAATATCTAAGCTGTCTGTGCCGTCAGTATCACTACCATCTACAGCTCTGTATGTCTCCTTTTTTGATGTTTTCATGCAAATTCTTCTGCCAGTTGGAGTTTAGTCCACTTCTATATCTTTCCCTTCAAAGCTCAGGGGTCCAGGATTATCTTCTGTATCTGTGTTAATTGGTTCCTCTTTTCTTTGTTGAAGAGGGTCTGTGCAGTCTTTCTGCCTATTCCGCCATCTTACCAGAACTCTCATGAGCCCTTTCAAAGAAACTACTAGAACCATGGGCCAGCAGTGTCAGTATCACCTGGAAGTTTGCTGAAAGTGCAGATTCTCAGACCTCACCTCAGACCTAGTATCTTAGTTCTCTAGTGCTGCTGTAACAGAAATACCACAAGTGGATAGCTTTAACAGACAGGAATTTATTCTATTAAAGTTTAGGAGGCTAGTAATCCAAATTCAGAGTGCTGGCTCTAGGGGCTGGGTGACCTTGACCTTGACCTTGGGCTTCAGCTCTGCATCTTATTCTAGGCTCACTGATGCTAGAGACTTCTTCTGATTCACGCAGCTACTGGCTGCTGAGGCTGATGAACCCAAGTGCAGCAGGTAAAATGGCACAATCCTAAGATCAGCAGACAACACAGCAAATCCAGGAACAATCCTCAGATCGACAGGCAACATAACAGTCCACTGGTTCAAGTCCAGGAACTGGAGATGAAGACTTGGCTAAAGGCAGGGTGCAGATGTGCCAAAAAGGAAGAGACCTTTCTGGAAGCTTCTCCATATATACTGGAAACAGGCCACACCATGAAGGCAATTGCTTAGCTGCTCACAGTGGATTCCACCATCCAGGTGATTCTAATCTCATCATGGAGAATAACTACATCCATCTTCTAAGCACTCAAAACCATGGCCCAGCCAACTTGACATACTACCTTAACTGTCACACCTACTGAGTCAAAAATCTGCATTTTTAACAAGTTCCTCAAGTGATTTATGTACACATTAAGGTTTGAGAAACACAGTATAAGGGGACAAGCTTTAGCCAACCAAGAGATGACTGAGGAAATCAGGGCAAAGGCACTTTTCTTGAGCACTGAATATAGTTAACGGCAGAACTAAGATTAAAACAAATGTAGAGCTTAGAGTGACAGATCAGAATGCAAATATTATGTATCCTAATATTGTAGCGTAGCACAGAGTAGCAGGCCGGAAGAG
>NW_006921699.1:5939235-5940620 GCF_000298275.1 Orycteropus afer afer | reverse complement strand
TTCTTCTGCTAGTTGGGGTTTAGTCCACTTCTGTATCCTTCCCTTCAAGGCTCAGGGGTCCAAGATTATCTTCTGTGTCTGTGTTAATTAGTTTCCCTTTTCTTTGTTGAAGAGGGTCTGTGCAGTCTTTCTGCCTAGTCCGCCATCTTGCTGGAAAAGCCATCTCCCTGTGCCCTTCTTAACTATGCATTCCTGTCTATCCTGCTTTCCTTCTGTGTGAATGCTGCCCCTCTGGTGTCTCATGACTGATTGATCTAAGGGGTGCATCTCCCTAGAGTAGGTGGGTGCATTGCCCTGGGGTAGGTTTTCTGTTGAACCAAGAGGCAATCCATGGAAGTCAGTCAATTTCTAGGCCCAAAGGATAACCTGGGGCCATATTCTTGGGGGTTCTACCAGTCTCTATCCAACCAGTAATTCTGGTTATTTTTATGTTTTTGAACTTTGTTCCACATTTGTCTTCCACTCTATCCAGGATCTCTGGTTTTGATCCCTTTCCCAGCGGTTGGCAACATCTAGTTCTTCTGGTCTCAGGGTCATGAAGGCTGAGGTCCTCATGGTCCATCTTATCCTTGGACTAATTGTTTCCAGATGCCTTTGATTTTCTTCACTCTTCTTTGCTCCAGATGAGAGGAGACCAATAGTTGCATCTTAGATGGTCAATCAGAAGCTTTTAAGACCCCAGTCACTATTCACTGAAGTATATTGTAGAACAAGATTTTTATGTACTATGTTGTGCCAACTGAGCATGATGTCCCCCAAGACTATGGTCCTGAGTCATCAGGTCTGGTGATTCTCTCTCTCAAGGTGTTTGGTTGTCCCTGAGAATTTACTCCAACTCTGTCTTTTGTTGCTTCTGTAATGTATGTGGCTGAGTTTGTAGCACAAGTGTATATGTAAGATTATCTTCAGCCAAATCTATCCTTGGTTTGGGGTATATTTCCGTTTGCCTACCCACCACCTAATCTTCTCACCTGTCTGCATTTATCTGCAGCCTGTTGTTTGGTCTCACTATTCTCACTTCTAAGGAGCATTCTGGCTGTTCTTCTTCTAAAACAGATTTGTTAATTCTTCTAGTAGTCCATGGTATACTAATATTTTTTGTCAACCATAATTCAAAAGCATAAATTCTTCTTTTCTTCTTCAGTCTTACTTACTCATTGTCCAGTTTTTGCATGCATAAGAGGCAATTGAAAATACCATGGCTCAGATCAGGGTCACCTTGGTCCTCAAAATGACATCTTTGCTTTTGAACACTTTAAAGAGGCTCTTGCAGCAGATTTGTCTAATGCAATACATCATTTTATTTTTTAAAAAATATTATTATTATTATTTTACAATCATTTGATTTCTTGACTGCTGCTTCCTACTGATGAAGGTTGAAGAAT
>NW_006921699.1:5932431-5938661 GCF_000298275.1 Orycteropus afer afer | reverse complement strand
GTTCTGCTGTGCATGGGGTCGCTATGAGTCGGAAACGACTCGACGGCACTTAACAACAACAACAACAGCTTCCATGGGCATTGATTATGGATCCATGTAAAATGAAATTCTTGACAACTTCAATCTTTTCTCTGTTTATCATGATGTTGTTTACTGGTCCACTTGTGATGTGTTTTATTTTCTTTGCTGAAGCCTGTAGCCTTTAATCTTCATCAGTAAGTGCTTCCAGTCCTCATCCAGTTCAGCAGCCAAGAATGTGTCATCTGAAAATCACAAGCTGTTAATGCATCTTCCTTCAATACTGATGCCATTTTCTTCTTCATATGGTTCAGCTTTTCAGATTATTTCCTCAATATACAGATTGAGTTAGTATGGTGAAAGGATAAAACCCTGATGCACAACTTTCCTGGGAGCTCTGGTGGTGTACTGCCTAATGCATTTGACTGATAACCAGAAAGCTGGTGGTTCAAACCCACCAGCCACTCCTCAGAAGGAAGGTTGGGCAATCTATTTCCATAGTGATACCACCTCGGAAACCCAAGGAGGGGTTGCTATGAGTCGGATCCAACTTGACAGCAGTGAGTTTGGCTTTTTTTGTTGTTGTTGTTACACCTTTCCTGAATTTCAAGTACGCAGTGTCTCCTTGTTGTGTTGGAATGGCTACCTCTTGGTCTATGTAGAGGTTCTGCATGAGCACAATTAAGTGTAAGTGTTCTAGAACTCTCACTCTTCACAATATTACCATAACTTGTTATTATCCACACAGTCGAATGCCTTTGTATAGTCAATAAAACATTGGTAAGCATCTTTCTGATATTCTCTGCTTTCAGCAAAGATCCATCCAACGTCAGCAATGGTATCCCTAGTTCCACATTGTCTTCTGAATCTAGCTTGAATTTCTGGGAGTTCCACATACTGTTTCTGAATTATCTTCACTAAAACTTTACTTGAGTGTTTGTTGAGTATTTACTTGAGTGTTTGATAATTTCCACATTCTGTTAGATCACCTATCTTTGGAATGGGCACAAATATGGATCACTTCCAGTCAGTTGACCAGGTAGCTGTCTTCCAAATTTCATAGTTGAGTGAGCATAATTGAGTGAGTGCTTCCAGTGTTGCATTGCATCCATTTGCTGAAACATCAGAATTGGTATTCTGTCAATTCCTGAAGCCTTGTTTTTCACAAATTTCTTCAGTGCAGCTTGGACTTCTTCCTTCAATTCTATTGGATCTTCATCATATGCTATCTCCTGAAATGTCTGAACACTGACCAATTTATTTTGGTATAGTGATTGTGTATTCCCCACATCTTCTTTTGATGCTTTCTTAATCATTCAATATTTTGTCCATAGAATACTTCAATATTGCAATTCGAGGCTTGAATTTTTTCCTCAGTACTTTCATCTTGAGAAATGCCAAGTGTGTTCCTCCCTTTTGGTTTTCTAACTCCAGCTCTTTTCACATTTCATTTTAATACTTTACTTTGTCTTCTCAAGCTGCCCTTTGAAATCTTCTGTTCAGCTCTTTTACTTTGTCTTTTCTTCCATTTGCTTTAGCTATCTACATTCAAGAGCATATTTCAGAGTCTCTTTTGACATCCATTTTGGTCTTTTTTTTCTTTCCTGTCTTTTTAATGATCTTTTGGTTTCTTCATGTATGATGTCCTTGATGCCAGCCAACAAGATGTCTGGTCTTCAGTCATTAGCATTCAATGTGTCAAATCAATTTTTGAGACAATCTCTGAATTCTGGTGGGATATACTCAAGCTTGTACCTTGGCTCTTGTGGACTTGTTTTAATTTTCTTCAGCTTCAATTTGAGCTTGAATATGAGGAACTGATGTTCTGTTCTGTGGTAGGCCCTTAACCTTGTCCTAAGTGATGAAATTGAGCTTCTCCATCATGTCTTCTCAGAGATGTAATTGATTGGATCCCTGTGCATTCCATTTGATGAGGTCCACATGTATAGTTGCCAATTATATTGTTGAAAAAAAGCTATTTACAATGAATAAGTCTTTGGTCTTGCAAAATTCTGCTATGTGATATTCAGTATCATTTCTATCACTAAGGGAATGTTTTCCAGTTCCCAATCCTTCTTCTTTGTTTCCAAAGTCTGCATTCCAATCACCAGTAAATATCAATGCATCTTGATTGCATATTTGGTCAATTTCAAACTACAGAAGTTGGTAAAAATCTTCAGTTTCTTCATCTTTGGCACCAGTGGTTGGTGTGCAAATTTGAATTACAATAGTTTTAACTTGTCTTGCTTGTAGGCATACAGATATTATCCTATCACTGACATCATTATACTTCAGGATAGATCTTGACATGTTCTTTTTGATGAGGAATGTGATACGATTCCTCGTCAATTTATTTTTCCTGGTATAGTTGTTGTTGTTGTTTGCCATCGAGTCCATGTGATTGATTGAAAATGGCCAATACCAATCCATTTCAGCTCACTAATGCCTAGGACATTGATTTTCAAATGTTTCATTTCATTTTTTGTGATTTCCAATTTTCCTAGGTTCATAATTTGTACATTCCATGCTCTGATTATTAACGGATATTTGCAGCTGTCTCTTCTCATGTTGTCATGCCACATGCAAATGGAGGCCCTGAAAGCTGTGCCCCATCAATGTCATTAAGGTCAACTCTACTTTGAGGAGGGAGCTATTCCGCATTTGTATTTAGAGTGTCTTCCAACCTGAGGGACTCGTCTTCTGGTACATATCTGACAATGTTCCATTGCAAGGCATAATGTTGTCACTAGCCAATTATTTTTTTTAGAAGTAGATAGTCACATCCCTCTTTCTAGTCTGTCTTAGTCTGGAAATTCTGCTGAAACCTGTCCACCATGAGTGAACTTGTTCATATTGGAAATACCAGTGGCAAAGTTTCTAGCATCACAGCAACATGCGAGCCCCACGGTAAAACAAACTGAAAGATGAGTGTTATGAAAGCATGACATGAAATAACATGACAGAATTAAGACTAAACATGTTCTTTCATATCAAGAAATAGAAATGAATGTAAGTCATCTATTAAAAAAAGTTTTCCAAAATCAATCACAAAGTCCAGATCCAACCCTAAGCTGTTTGCATTTAAGACAAAATTATTTAGAACAGTTAATAATGATAGGATGGGTAAAGTTATGCCAAGAGAGGACTTTTGGCAAGATGGCAGAATAGGGAGACAAGCTACTCTGACCCTTTACAACAAAGAAACAAGAAACCAATTGAAACAGATATAGATGATAATCCTGGAACCCTGAGCTTCAAATGGAAAAATAATAAGTGGATTAAATAACAACTAGTAGAAGAAACGGAATGAAAACAGCAAATTAGGAGACAAATGGATTTATGAACTGTTAACAGGCCGGACAATGAATATTTGCAGCAACCAGACAATGGCCTCTGCTTGCTAAGGACTGCATGGATGCTCACATGGGTGTCTCTTGACCAGAAGGCAACCATGTCCATATGACCCAACTACATCCATACCTCCTACAGCTCCACCATGGAGAGACAGCCACCATCTGTTTGTGCACAAACTGATCACTGATAGACAGTGGCCAAATGCAGCTCAACCCACCCTTAATTGCTCTATGCAAACAACAAAGATCTGTGAATACATTCTTATCATCTATCCCATCCAGTAGGAGACAGATGGTGAATGCCTAAGTACTGCCAAACTAGTGACTAGAGTAGCAATACCAGCTCCATTCACTCAGATATATTAAAACAAAATGAAGCAAAATAATAAATAAATAAACAAAACAAACAAACAAACAAAAAACCTGGGTGAATCATAATAACATACAATCACCAATTAAATACAAATACAGCAACAGTACAATGTCTTGGAGAAAACTGACAATCCCAGTTCACAAAAAGAAGCATAAAGTAGTACAAACAAGGGACCAGAATACAAAGCCAGAGAACTTCCTTGGGGAAGAACTGGCATTGGGATTACCTGATAAGGAATTCAAAAGCATTATATTTAGGTACCTTTAACATATTCAGAGACAGATCAAGGAATACATTGACAAAATTAAGGACCATACTGACAAAACTGTAGAAGAATTTAGGAAAACAATACAAGAACAAACTGATAAAATAAATGAAAAATTAAAAACTATAGAAAAATAGCAAATAGAAACCCAGAAGATTAATATTTAATTTCAGAAATATGTAGCACTTTGAAAGGGCAAAGAGGTGGAACTGAATCAATGGAAGATAGAAGTGAGATTGAAGACGAATCTTTCAATACCACTTGGTTAAGGGAACAATCAGAAAAAAGAATGGAAAAAAAAAAAAAAAGAAGAAGAAGAAGAAAGCCTAAGATTTATTGGGTCATCATCAAGAGGAATAACTTACATGTCTTTGGAATTCCAGTACAGGAAGAGACAAATAAAACCACAGAGAAACCTGTCAAAAGTTTGTTGAAAAAGAACTTTCCTAATACGATGAAAGACAAGAATATATGCTCAAGAAGTTCAATGAACCCCAAACAGGATAGATGTCAAAAGAAAATCATCAAGACATCATAACCAGACTTTCTAAAACTGAAGACAAAGATAGAATCCTGAAAGCAGCTCTGGAAAAACTAAAACTTACCTAAAAGGGCAACCAATAAGACTAAGTTCTGATTTCTCGGTGGAAACCATGCAGGTGAGAAGGCAATGGGATGACATATATAAAACCCTGGAAGAAAAAAATTGTCAACCAAGAATTATATACCCACCCAAATTGTCCCTCAAATATTAGGATATTTCCAGGTAAATAAGAATTAAGGGAATTTGTGAAAACCAGACCAACCTTACAAGAGATGCTAAAGACAAAAGATGCTAAAGGGAGTGTTTCAGAGAACCAACAATAGCAGACAACAACCTGTGATTAACACACATGACAACATAACCCAGAAACCAATGACGTAGTGCCTAAGGCACTTGACTGCTAACCAGAAGGCTGATAGTTCAAACCCAACAGTCACTCTTTGGAAGAAAGATTGGGCAATCTACTTCCTTAGAGATACCACCTTGGAAACCCAAGGAGGGGTTGCTATGAATTGAAATCTACTGGATGACCATGAGTTTGGTTTCAGGGTTTAAAGTTAAATAAACTTATAAGACTGAAAACAGAGAACCAGAGACATCAATTTGTAAATTAGAACAAATATAAAGCAAAAAGAAGTAATAGAGTAGTTACAGAAATTCCAAATGAAGAGGAAGTCAAGATGATTTCAAGGTAGAATAGAGGGTTTCAAATTGGGAAGAAAATAGTAAATCACAGGATAAGCTCAAAGAAGATTAATAAGCCTTCTCATTGAAATAGAAAAGAGGAAAGTCATAAATATTTAGCAAATACTAAAACAATAGCAACAAGGAAGATTATTTTTAAAATGCATTAACAAAATGAGCCCAGCAGAGAAAAACATATGGAACAAAGAAATCAACAACACCACAAAAACACACATAACAAAATGACAGCAATAAATTCATACTTATTGATAATTACAATAAATGTAAATGTATTAAATGCACCAATCGAGACAGGGAGTCCCAGAACGGATAAGAAAACATACCCCAGCAATATTCTGTCTACAAGAGGTACACTTTAGACACAAAGACAAAAACAGATTAAAAATCAAAGGTTGGGGAAAAATAAGCAAATGGCAAGCAAAAAAAGATGAGGAGTGGCAACATTAATTTCTGATAAAACAGGCTTTAAGAATAACATCATCATAAAAGACAAGGACATTAATATTGATTAAAGGATACATCAAATGAGAGGATACAACAATAATAAATACACATTCAATGAAACAGCTCCAAAATACACAAACCAAACTTTAATAGAAAAATAGAGAAATAGATAACTACACAATAATAGCAGGAGATTTTTTTTTTTTAATAAGTTTTTTTTTTAATTGTTATTTGGGTGAAAATTTACAGAGCAAATCCATTTTCCATACAGCAGTTCACATACACTTTGTCTGATGACATTGACCACAATTTACCACAATGCAACAGCTCCCCTTCCACTTCCTCCTGATAATTACCTCTTCCTTGTATCCATCCCTCCATGCACTCCTGCCCCCTGAGCTGTCTCCCTATTCATAAACAGCCCTTCTTCTCTCATGATTGTTCTCTCCAAGGAGTGTATCTACCTCAAGTAAATGTTCACCTCATATGCCTGTCTTTTGTTTGGCTGGAAGCCACAGCTGTGGGTTC
>NW_006921699.1:5926201-5930665 GCF_000298275.1 Orycteropus afer afer | reverse complement strand
CATATATCAGGGCCCCTAAATTTGTCCCTAGTTTTTCCTTGAGAATAGTAGGAGATTTTAATACACCACTTTCGGCGAAGGACAGAACAACTAGAAACTCAACAGACACACAGAAGTACTAAACAATACAATCAAGCAACTTGACCTTATAAAACATACACAGAACGGTTCACACAACAACATTCTTTTCCAGGGCACATGGAACATTCTTGAGAATAGACCATATGTGTTCTGGTTACCAAGTGCTGCTCTGACAGGAATATACAGCAGATGGGATGGCTTGAACAAACAGAAGTTTATACTCTTACAATTTTAGAGGCTTTAGTCCAAGTTCAAAGTGCCAGGTTCTAGGGGCTGGGTGAAAGCTCCTCAGCCCTGGGCTTCAGCTCTGCCTCCTGCTCCTGGCCCACTGAAGTTAGAGGCTTTTCTTCACTCAGACAGCTGCTGGGTGCTGAGGCTGACAAGCCCAAGATTGACAAGTAAAAAGGCACAGTCTCAATGTTACCAAACAACATGGCAGGTCATTGATTCAAGCCCACTGAAAGTACCAAGATAAGCAGGGCATGGCAAGCTGTTGAACAATGACATGGCTACATACAGGCTTCACCCATGCCAAAACACTAGAGACCATTCCCAAAGCTGTTTCTTAAGGGAAGCAGACCACATCCCTAAAGCAGCTACTCAGATGCTCCAATAGATTTCACCATGGGGAAATAGAAATACCATATGATCTAGCAATCCCACTACTAGGTATATATCCAAGATAAATAAGAGCCAAAGCACAAACAGATATATGCACACCCATGTTCATTGCAGCACTATTCACAGTAGCAAAAAGATGGAAACAACCTAAATGCCCATCAACAGAGGAATGGATCAACAGACTACAGAACATACACACAATGGAATACTATGCAATGATAAAGAACAATGATGAATCTGGGAAAAATCTCTTAACATGGATGAACTTAGAGGCCATTATGCTGAGTGAAGTTATTCAATCACAAAAGGGCAAATATGTATGAGAATACTATTGTAAAAAGTCAAGAAGAGGGTTTCACAAAAAATGAAATATTCTTTGACGGTTACCAAGAATGGATGGGAAAGGAGGGTGAGATGCAGTGAATTACTTAACATGGCTCCTCCAGCCATGGTCTTTGTGACTCCCACCAGACAGCTGGGTGGAACTGTGCAAATGTGAGGTCCTTGTGGCCCACCAAGGGGATTGGATAGCTTGCTAATCATATAAATAAGATACATGTCACACTTGTACAGGTTGGACCATGCAAATAAGGTGTATGGAACTCTAATGTGGGGATTGTTCAGTTTTACCTTTACACTAGGGTTAAAATGAGCCATCTCAGAGATGGAAATGGCGATCTCACTGCCATCAAGATAGGGGAAGAACCAGGAGTGGAGTGTGTGCTTAGAGCTGAGATCCCTGTGCTGGACCTCCTTGACAAAGAGACAGCAGCAGCAGAGAAAGTAGTAGAGGCAATAAAACCAAAAGACTGGCAGACAGAGTGGTGGGCTTGCCGGCTCACAGATCAAGCTGAGTGCCTTCAGACAGGAGGCGTGCTGGTAGAGTGGAGTGCACCTATGAGCAGAACTAACAGAGCTTTAAACACTTGTCAGAGAAGAACAGAGGTCAGGCCAAGAAGTCAAGGGTTAAAGAGAGGCATGCCTAGGGGTATGGCTCAGGGGAGGTTGTCCTGATCAAAGCATTGTGTCCTGAGCATTTCTGGACCTAAATTATAACCTATTACTTCCCTGATAAACCCCATAATAATGAGCATCGTCTGTGAGTTCTGTGTGGCCATTGCCATGAATTACTGAACCCACCAGAGAAGTAGAGAGTGTGTGGGAGGGACAGTGTTACCATTGGTAGAAGGGCTGGAGGATTGTGTTATGTATGACCTCAGCCTCATAGGAATCAGCCCTGGGCTGTTGATGTTCTTGATCCTCCCCTTCTCCCTCTTGAAGTTAGAGGAGGTCAGAGACCACTGTACCACTGTCATGCTCTTTTTGTAGAGGGTGAACCACTGACTAGAGGGTAGACACATATTAACTAGGGTGAAGGAGGGAAAAGAAATCAGAGCACAAATGAATAAACTTAAGCAAACAAAGTCATCACTTTAACAGCAAAAAAGAAAAAAAAAAATGCCTGGAAAATACAAACAGTAAGAATCTTAATATCCAACAACAGAGTGTGCAGGATAAAAAACTTTAGACATGACAAAGAGGAGTGCCTTTTTTTTTTTTATTGTGATTTGGGTGAAGGTTTACAGAGCAAATTCACTTTCCATACAGCGGTTCACGTATACTTTGTCTCATGACATTGGCCACAGTTTACCACAGTGCAACAGCTCCTCTCCCACTTCCTCCCCATAGTTACCTCTTCCCTGTGTCCATCCCTCCATACTCTCCTGCCCCCTGAGCTGTCTCTCTGTGCATAAGCAGCCCTTCTTTCTCCCATGATTGTTCTCTCCAAGGAATGTATCTACTTGAGGTAAATGTTCAACTCATATGCCTGTCTTTTGTTTGGCTGGAAACTACAGGTATGCGTTCAATTCCAGATCTGAAGGGCAGCTAGGGCCCATAGTCTCAGTGGTTCTACCAGGCTCTATCGGACCAGCAAACCTGGTCCCCCCCCCCTTTTTTTTTCTCCAAATGACTAGGAGTTTTATTCCACATTGTTCTCCCTCTCTATCAAGGATCTAGAGGAGTGCCTTTTAATGTTAAATTCACCACAAAAAATGAACAGTTATGAAAATCTAGCCATCAAATAACAAAGCAGCAACTCTGATTTTGGGGAGCTCTGGTAGCATAGTGCCTAAGGCACTTGACTGCTAGCCAGGAGGCTGGCAGTTCAAACCCACCAGCCACTCCTCAGAAGAAAGGTTGGGCAATCTACTTCCATAGTGATACTGCCTTAGAAACCCAAGGAGGGGTCACTATGAGTCAGGTCCGACTTGGACGGCACATAATACCAACACAGGATGCAAGCAGAATTAGACAAAAACACACTAATGATAGAAGAGTCTGATTCATACTTCAAGTGTCCTGGAATATTAATACATACACAAACACACAAATATATGTACATACATGCACAAACATACAATGGACTACAAACCAAACTTCACTAAATTCCCAAAGTAAAATTAACATAGTATTATGTATTGAATTGTGTCCCCAAAAAATGTATATTGTAAATCCTAACCCCTATACCTGTGGTTATAATCCAGTTTGGGAATGGGTTTTCTTTTTTATGTTAAGTGGCCATATCAGTGTAAGGTATGTTTTAAGCCTAATCTTTGAGATTAGGCACAGAAAAGCAAGATGAGAAAGGGGAAGGCAGATGCTATGCTGAAAAGAAACAAGTACCTTCTCCAGTGTTGACAGAAAGAAAGTCTTCCTGTGGAGCTGTTGCTCTAAACTTGGACTCTTAGCCCCATAGATGGGAGGTCTGAGGGCGTAGTGCCTAAGGCATTGACTGCTAACCAGAAGACTGGTGGTTCAAACCCACCAGCCACTCCTCAGAAGGAAGACTGGGCAATCCACTTCTGTAGTGATACTACCTCTGAAACCCAAAGAGGGGTCGCTATGAGTTGAATCAACTTGACAGCAGTGAGTTTGGAGTTCTTGGAGCCCCCTAAACTGTGAAAAAATAAAATATCTGTTTGTAAAGCCACCCACTTGTGGTATTTCTTTTATAGTAGCACTAGATAATAAAGACAGATAATATTCTATAATAACAGTACAATAAACTTTGAAATTCAGAAAACAAAAAAAACTTCCCTTCCACTGGTGTGCATACAGTCTATATTATTAAATAATTTAAAGATCAAAGAAAAAATACAAACTGAAACTGCAGGATTTCTAGAAAACAATAATAATGAACACACCAAAGAGCTAAAGTAGTAGTCAAAGGGAAATTCATAGCCTTAAATAATTATATCAATATAAATGAAAAATAAAGAAATTATTAAAAGAGCTGACTTAAAAAGCTAGAAAAAGAATGAAATGAAAGGAAAAAATTAATAATGAGAGATACAGAAATCAATGAGTTTTTTTAAAATATAGTAAAACCTATAAATCAGCTTGTTTTTAGAAATTACTCAATAAATTAGGCAAGCCACAAGCTTAATTTAGCTCCTACATATATCATTAAAAAAAAATCACAAATACTCCAAACTAGATATTACAATGGGGAAATAATCACACAAAGTAAAGATAAAAACAAAGCAAACTAAAAAACCTATAAAGAATATTTTATATAATTTATTGCTTGAACAATTTCTCTTAGAAAGATCAGCACGAGGCTGGTCCCCATGAGGCGGAGGTCAAAGATGTCCCAAATGTCCAAACTACCATGCCACTCCATCATCTCAGACATTAACCCCTCCTCCTCCTCCCAGTAATTTCCCCAGTCTTAGGGTTCTGAATTTCGCTGTAACGCCT
>NW_006921699.1:5913496-5925741 GCF_000298275.1 Orycteropus afer afer | reverse complement strand
CACAGAATGGAGGACAATGGCTAGAAGGGCCACATCAAGCAATTCACTGCATTTATGCAAATAAATTGGAAACCTATATAAAATGTACAAATTCCTAGAAACCATAAGTTACCAAAAGTACAAAAGAGGGCATTGGGGCAGCGCCCTCTGACCTCATATAATTTGGGTGAAAATTTCCAGAGAAAATTCATTTTCCTTACAGCAGTTCACATACACTTTGTCTCATGACACTGATCACAATGCAACAGCTCCCCTCCCACTTCCTTCTGACAGTTACCTCTTCCCTGTGTCCATCTCTCCATGCACTCCTGCCCCCTGAGCTGTTTCCCTGTCCATAAACAGCCCTTCTTTCTCCCATGATTGTTCTCTCCACGGAGTGTATTTAGCTCAGGTAAATGTTCAACTCCTATGCCTGTCTTTTGCTTGGCTGGAAGCCACAGGTGTGGGTTCAATTCTAGACCTGCAGGGCAGTTAGGGGCCATAGTCTCAATGGTTCCACCAGGCTCTATCAGACCAGCAAACCTGGTCCCCCTTTTTTTTTTCAAATGCCTTTGAGTTTTGTTCCACATTGTTCTCCCTCTCTATCCAGGGTCTCCTACATATGTCCCCCTCCGAGTGGTTGACATTGGTAGCCAGGCACCATCTAGTTCTTCTGGTCTCGTAGTTGTATAGACTGTGGATCACATGGTGTACCAGTTGCTAGGACTAATTGTTTCCATGAATCTTTGGTTTTCTTCATTCTTCTTTGTGCTGGAAGAGAAAAGACCCATTGTTGCATCTAGATGGCTGCTTGCAGGCTTTTAAGATCCTAGTCGCTACTCACCAAAGTAGGAGGTGGAACAATGTTTTGTGTAGTATGTTATGCCAATTGAGCTTGATGTGCTCTGTGACTATGGTCCCAAGCCCACAGGCTCAACTACTCCATCCCTCTGGGTAGTTGGCTGTGACCAAGAAGTGACTACAACCTTGTCCCTTGTCAGCTCTACTATATACCTGGGAATTCAGATCATACAAATACACTTATAGGACCATTGTCTGCCAACCCTATACATTGACCTCATATAATTTCTTGATGGGGAGACAGAATTACCATCAACAGCCCAAGGCTGCTTGCTATGGGGCAGAAGTCAGATATGCTACCACCCTCTAACTCTTTGGCCACTTCTGACACTCATCCCCTTGGTGGGCCACAAGGAATTCACATCTGCATAGTCCTACCCAGTCATTTGGTGGGAGTCACAAAGACCATGGCTAGAAGAGCCAGATTAAGTAATTCACTGCATTGCAAAAAGTGACACAGGAAAGACCGAATATCCAAACAGATCAATTTGCATAAAAGAAATAGACAGAATTTGACAAATACCTAACCACCACCACCACCCCCAAAAAAAGCCCAATAAATGCCAGTTCCATGGTTTCACAGGGTAATTTTATAATTCTACTAACTCTTATAAAACAGATTATTCCAATGGCTTTTAAAACATGTAGTAATCTAGAAAAGAAGCAAAACTTTCAAATTCTTTTCATAAGCAAGTGTAATATTGATATAAAAATATGTTAAAGATTTGATCAGGTATGTCTATGCAGGGGGGAGTGTGCCTATGACCATATATAGGGTTGGCAGACAATGTTTCTACAAGTGTATTTGTATGTTCTGTAAGAATGTCCAGGTATATAGTAGAGCTAACAAGGGACAAGGCTGTGGTGACTTCTTGGCCACAGCCAGCTACCCAGAGGGAGTAAGTAGTTGGACCTGCAGGTTTGGGACCATGGTTGCAGGGGACATCAAGCTCAATTGGCATAACATACTACAGAATAACATTGTTCCACATCCTACTCTGGTGAGACTGGGATCTTAAAACCTTGCAAGTGGCCATCTAGATGCAACAATGGTTCTCTTCTTGTCCAGAGCAAAGAAGAAGGAAGAAAACCAAAGACAAGTGGAAGCAACTAGTGCAAGAGACTGGTATACCAAGTGATCCTCATTGCATATGAGCATGAGACCAGAAGAACTAGATGGTGCCCGGCTACCACTGTCAAGCACTTGTGTGGGGGGGACCTATGTAGCAGATCCTGGATGGAGTGGAAGAACAATGTGGAACAAAAGTCAAAATCATGATGTCCATCAACTAAGGAATGGATAACCAAACTATGGTACATACACACAATGGAATACTATGCAACGCTAAAGAATAATGTAGAATCTGCAAAACACCGCATAACGTGGATGAACTTGGAGGACATTATGCTGAGTGAAATAAGTCAGTCACAAAAGGACAAATATTGTATTAGTCCGTTATTGTAAAAGTTAAGGAAAGGTTTATCTACAGAAGGAATTTTTCTTTGTTGGTTACCAAGGATGGGAGGGGAGGGGAGAGAACGCTGTTAGATAGATAGAGATAAATATTGATTTGGGTGAAGAGAAGGGCAATGTACCAAATGTGAGTGACCAATATGGCACCATTGAGGATGAGAAAGACATAGAGAGGGACATGGGAGGTACAGACAACAAAGATGAACCCTTTTGCACATACAGTACTGTGTTGTCAGTGAAGGCAAACATGGGTATATGGATGGATAGATAGGTGGACAGGCTAAACGATTAGGTATGTCTATGAAATGGGGAGTGTATCCAAGATCATATATAGGGTTGGCAGACAATGGTCCTATAAGCTTATGTGAATGATCAGAATTCCCAGGTGTATAGTACAGCTGACAAGGGGCAAGGTTGTGGTCACTGCTTGGTCACAGCCAGCTACCCAGAGGGAGTAAGTAGTTGGACCTGCAGGTTTGGGACCATGGTTGCAGGGGACATCAAGCTCAATTGGCATAACATACTATACAAAACATTGTTCCACTTCCTACTTTGGCGAGTAGTGACTGGGATCTTAAAAGCTTGCAAGTTGCCATCTAGATGCAACAATGGTTCTCTTCTTGTCCAGAGCAAAGAAGAAGGAAGAAAACCAAAGACAAGTGGAAGCAACTAGTGCAAGAGACTGGTATACCAAGTGATCCTCATTGCATATGAGCATGAGACCAGAAGAACTAGATGGTGCCCGGCTACCACTGTCATCCACTTGGAAGGGGATCTATGTAGGTGATCCTTGATAGAGAGGGGAACAATGTGGAACAAAACTCAAAATCATTTGGAGGAAAAAAAGGCAGGGGTGGGGACCAGGTTTGCTGGTATGATAGAGCCTGGTGAAACCCCTGAGACTATGGCCCCTAGCTGCCCTCCTAGCCAAATAAAAAAAAGGCATATGAGCTGAACGTTTATATTAGGTAGACGCACTCCTTGGAGAGATCAATCATGGGAGAATAGAAGGGCAGTGTATGCCCAGGGAGACAGCTTGGGGGGCAGGAGTGGATGGGAGGGAAGGGCACAGGAAGAGGTAGCTATGTGGGGGAAGTGGGAAGAGAGCTGCTACATTGGGGAAATTGCAGTCAATGTCATGAAACAAAATGTGTATGAACTGCTGTATGGAAAGTGAATTTTCTCTGTACACTTTCACCCAAATCACAATATTTTTTTTAATGTAACATGTTAAAGATTGAAAGAAAAAATAAAAATATAAGCTAATCTTACTTATAAATATCAATGAAAAAAAATCCTAAATAAAATTTTAGCAAACAGAATCCAAAAGCATACTGAAAATATATGTTGTTGTGTTGTTGTTGTTATGTGCCGTCAAGTCGGACCCGACTCAATAGCAACCCTTCCTTGGGTTTCCAAGGCAGTATCACTACGTAAGTAGATTGCCCCATCTTCCATACTGTGACCAAATAGGATTTATTCTAGAAATGGAAATAAAGTTACTAGAGCAGAGAATGTAGACATAGTAGGAGTTGAGGTATGAGCTGGAGTGGGGGGTCCCAGATTGTGTAGGGTCCTGTGAGCCATTGTAAATGCTTTGCCTTTTTACTCTGAATTAGATGGGAATATTTTAGAGGTTGTGATAGCTGACACTTTTAACAGGATCACCTTGGCTGCTGTATTGAGAATAGACAGGGGGCTGTGGGGTTTACATTAACCCTACCCAAAGAATTTGGTATTTGTCCTTGGTTCCTGAGAGATAACCTTTAAAAAACAAACAAACAAACAAACAAACAAAACCATGGAATGTAAGTGCCTTTGATAAAGAGTCCAGACTACACCTAACAGGTTAGGTGAGGTGATGAAATGACTCTGGGGTGGATCTGTCCAGGTCAGAAAGACCCACCTTATGATCACCTTGTGATACTGACTGACCTCAGGAAAGAGGGTCTGGAGACTGCATTACATAATGAGACTCTGGACACTAAAGCTCCGTGGGCTTCCTGCTTGGTGAAAGACATACATGCATATAGGACAGTTGTTGTCGTTGTTAGGTGCCGTCGAGTCATCTCTGACTCATAGCAACCATATGTGCAACAGAATGATACGTTGCCCAGTTGTGCACCATCCTCACAATCCTTGCTGTAATTGAGCCCATTGTTGCAGCCACTGTGTCAATCCATCTCACTGAGGGCCTTCCCCTTTTTCTATGACCCTCCACTTTACTAAGGGAATGGTTCTTTCTGATAACAGGACCAAAGTAGGTGAGCTGAATCTGGCCATTCTTGCTTCCAAGGAGCATTCTAGTTGTCCTTCTTCCATGACAGATTTGTTTGTTCTTTTGGCAGTCCATGGTACTTTCAGTATTCCTTGAACAACCATGACTCAAAAGCATCAACTCTTCTTCAGTCTTCCTTATTCATTGTCTAGCTTTCACATGCATATGAAGGAATTGAGAATAATATGGCTTGGGTTAGGCTTGGGTTAGAAAGGTAGTATACTCCTTCCTTGGAATATGGAAATTTTACATTGGGAACCTTCCTAGAACTTGCCCTATGCATCTTTTCATTTGTATCCCTTTTCCTACAGTAAAACTGTAATCATAAGTACAGTACTTTTTGTGAGTTCTAGCAAATTATCAAACCCAAGGGAGCAGTGGGAGAGAGCAGGGCAAAAGTGAGGGGACTTAGGAACTCCTGAGCTTGAAGTTGGTATGTTGAGGGGGTAGAAGGAACCCTTGGATTTGTAACAAACAGGTCAGAAGTGAGAGGAGCTTCTAGAGGCCCTCAAGCTTGCAGCATCCTGCAGGGTTGTAGGAAAAAAACAAACTTGTAGACAGCAGATCAGAAGTATGAGTGTCATGAAAACACCCAAATTTGTAGCTGGCATCTGAAATCATGGGCCTACTTGGCAGTCTAAAGGACTATGTCCTTTAACTTGTGAGTTCTGATCTAGCTATTGGTGTTTAGGGTCAAACGATGAACTGCTTCATAGGCAGCTAGTATCAGAAGTGAAAAGAAAAGTCAAAAAGTAAGGATTTGATTTATGATTTGATTGTTATCCACATGTTGTTGCTGTTGTTATGCACCACTGAGTCATCTCCGACTCATAGCAACCCTATGCACAGCAGAACAAAACACCACCCGGTCCTGAACCAGCTCCACAATTCCTACTACAATTGAGCCCACTGCCGCTGCCACCGTGTCAATCCAGCTCGTTGAGGGCCTTCCCCTCTTTCATCGACCCTCCACCTTACCAAGCATGGCATCCTTTTCCAGGGAATGGTTCCTTCTGACAACATGACCAAAGTATGTGAGCCATTCTTGCCTCCAGGGAGCATTCTGGCTGCACTTCCTTTAGGAGAGACCTGTTAGTTCTTCTAGCAGTCCACAGTACTTTCAGCATTCCTCACCAACACCACAGCTCAAATGCATCAACTCTTCTTCAGTCTTCCTTATTCATTGTCCAGCTCTCACATGCATATGAGGTGATTGAAAATACCATGGTTTGTGTCAGGTGCACCTTAGTCCTCAAGGAGACATCTTTGCTCTTCGGCACCTGAAAGAGATCCTTTGCAGCCAATTTGCCCAGTGCTATACATCGTCTGATGTCCTGACTGCTTCCATTGGCGTCAATTGTAGAACCAAGCAATGTGAAGTCTTTGACAATTTCAATCTTTTCTCCATTTATCATAAAGCTGCTTATAGGTCCAGTTGTGAGGATTTTTGTTTTCTTTATATTGAGATGTAATCCATACTGCAGACTATATTTTTCAATCTTCATCAGTAAGTACTTCAAGTCATCCTCACTTTCAGCAAGCAAAGTTGTGTTGTCAGGGTATCACAGGTTGTTAATGATTCTTCCTCCAATCCTGATGCCATGTTTTTCTTCATATAGTCCAGCTTCTCAGATTATTAGCTCAGCATACAGATTGAACAAGTATAGTGAAAGGATATAACCCTGATGCATTCCCTTCTTGATTTTAAACCATGCAGTGTCCCCTTTTTCTGTTTGAATGACAGCCTCCTGGTCTATGTACAGGTTCCTCATGAGTATGATTAAGTGTTCTGGAATTCCCATTCTTCTCAATGTTATCCACAATTTGTTATGATCCACACAATCAAATGCTTTTGCATAGTCAAAAAAACACAAGTAAACATCTTTCTGGTATTCTTTACTTTGAGCCAAGATCCCTCTGACATCAGCAATGATATCCCTCACTCTATGTCCTCTTCTGAATCCAGGCTGCCCCTCTGGAAGTTCTTTGTCAATATACTGCTGCAACCATTTTTGAATTATCTTCAGTAAGATTTTACTTGCATGGGATATTAATGATATTGTTCGATAATTTCCACATTCTGTGGGATCACCTTTGTTTGGAATGGGTACAAATATGAATCTCTTCCAGTCAGTTGGCCAGGTAGCAGTCTTCCAAATCTCTTGGCATAGCCTAGTGAGTGCCTCCAGTGCAGTATCCATTTGTTGAAACATCTCAGTGGGTATCCCATCAATTCCTGGAGCCTTGTTTTCACCACTTCCCTCAGTACAGCTTTGGCTTCTTCCTTCAGTACCACTGGTTCTCGATCATATGCCACTTCCTGAAATGGATGAACATTGAAAAATTCTTTTTGGTGCAGTGACTCTGTGTATCCTTTCCATCTTTTTTTTTTTTGATGTTTCCTGTATCATTCAATATATTGCCCATAGAATCTTTTAATATTGCAACTCGAGGCTTAAATTTCCTCTTCAGTTCTTTCAGCTTGAGAAATGTTGAGTGTGTTCTTCCCTTTTGGCTTTCCAACTCCGTGTCTTTGCACATTTCATGATAATAATTGACTGTCTTCTTGAGCTGCTCTTTGAAATCTTCTATTTAGCTCTTTTATCTGTTCATTTCTTCCATCTGCTTTAGCTACTCTTCGTTTAAGGGCAAGTTTCACAGTCTCTTCTGACATTCATTTTGGTCTTTTCTTCCTTCCTGTCTTTTTAATGACCTTTTGCTTTCTGCATGAATGATGTTTTTGATGTCATCCACCAATTTTTCTGGTTTTCAGTCATTGGTGTTCAATGCATCAAATCTATTCTTTAGATGATGTCTAAATTCAGGAGGGATATATTCAAGGCCATATTTTGGCTCTTGTGGACTTGTTTTAATTGTCTTCATATTGTAAAGATTTATAGTTTTGGAAACTGAAAGGTGGTTGCTCTGAGTCAGAATCAACCCAATGGCAGTGAACTTTTTTGATGGCAGTAAGATATGTAAGTGGAGGTGCCAATACATGCCTGTGTGCATGCATTTCTTTCACCAAGGAGGCATTCAGATACACATCTCTGTATTTTACATGAGAGGCATGTGTTGGAAATGCAAATTTGGGAGTTAGCAGTTTAAAGATGTCAAATCCAAATAACTGATCAAGACTATAGTTAAGCTACTGCAAGAACAGATATATGTACACCCATGTTCATCGCAGCACTATTTACAATAGCAAAAATATGGAAACAACCTATATCCCCATCAACAGAAGAATAGTAAACCAAACTATGGTATATACACACAATGGAATACTATGCAACTAAAGAATAATGTTGTTGTTGTTATGTGCCGTTGAGTCAGACCCGACTCATAGTGAACCCTCCTTGGGTTTCTGAGGCAGTATCACTATGGAAGTAGATTGCTCCATCTTCCTTCTGAGGAGTGTAGAATCTGCAAAATACTGCATAACATGGATGAACTTGGAGGACATTGTGCTGAGTGAAATAAGTCAATCACAGAAGGACAAATATTGTATTAGTTCATTATTGTAAAAAGTCAAGGAAAGGTTTATATATGGAAGGAAACTTTCTTTGTTAGTTACCAGGGGTGGGAGGGGAGGGAAGGGAACACTGCAAAAAAAAAAGTATTGACTCATGTCACTTTAGTTTTGTGTATTTCACTATACATAAATTATATTTCAATTATATATATACATACATATATAAGCTCTGGTAGCATAGTGCCTAAGGCACTTGACTGCTAACCAGAAGGCTGACGGTTCAAACCCATCAGCCCCTCCTCGGAAGGAAGATGGGGCAATCAACTTCTGTAGTGATACTGCCTCAGAAACCCAAGGAGGGGTCGCTATGACAGTGCATAACAACTACTCGACAGCACATAACAACAATAACAACATATATATATATATTAGTTGATTAGTTATTTCGATTTGCCATCTTTAAACTGCTAACTCCCAAATTTGCATTTCCAACCCATGCCTCTCATATGAAATACAGAGATGTGTATCTATCTATCTATTTCTCTATCTTTAAAAGACTATATATAGTTAAGCTCCTAACTATTTATATGCTATGATGTCTACTGCTGTTGTTAGGTGCCACTGAGTCTGTTCTGACTCATAGTGACCTCAGGTGCAACAGACTGAAATGCTGTTCTGTCCGGCACAATCCTCACAATCATTGCTAAATTTGAGCCCTTTGTTGTAGCCACTGTGTTAATCCATCTTGTTAAGAGTCTTCCTCTTTTTCATTTACCCTCTACTTTACCAAGCATGATGTCCTTCTCTGGGAACTAGTTCCTCCTGATAACATGTCCCAAATGAGTGAGACAAAGTCTTGCCATTCTCACTTCTAAGGAGCACTTTGGCTGTAATTCTTCCAAGATGGATTTGTTCATACTTCTGGCATGGTGTATACTAAAAACTCACTGCCATTGAGTTGATTCAACTCATAGTGACCCCTCCTTGTGTTTCTGAGGTGGTATCTCTATGGAAGTAGATTGCCCAATCTTCCTTCTAAGGAGTGACTGGTGGTTTTGAACTGCCTTAGTCATACCAAAATCTCTTCTTTCCACTGGTCATGAGATGAAGGGCTAGAAAGATAAAAGCACAGAGAACAATAATAATAATAATAATAAAAGCCCACTCATAGTGACTACTCAAAGTGACCCTATAGGACAGGGTTTCCAAGGCTGTAAATTTTAACAGAAGCAGACTGCCACATTTTTCTCCCACAGAACAGCTGCTGGGTTCCAATGGCCCACTTTTTGGTTTATAGCCAAATTCTTTAACCTCCAGGGATCATTGGAATAATAAAAGGGGTGAGCAATTTTACCAGTAGAGGTATAGGTACACTATTGGCATCTTACTGCCACTCACTGCCATTAAGTTGATTCCAACTCATAGCAACCCCCATTGGGTTTCTATGGCTGTATGTCTTTATGGAAGCAGACTGCATCACCTTTCTTCTGCAGAAAGGCTGGTGGATTTGAACAACCAACCTTTTGGTTAGCTGCCAAATGCCTTAACCACTATAGCCTCTATAGCTCCTTTTTCTATTGGCATAGTATAGAGGAAAAAACAAGTCAATTCTGAGCTTTACTTTACAAAGAACAGTGATTCTAGCCTTTTCAGAAACCCCAAAGTCCTGCTAGACCTTCTTCCTTCCTCAAACACAAAATTCATAGTTTAGGAGTGATTATATCCATGGGATTGTCTTGTACTTGTTTTGAAGGACACAGGCTTGGAGAACAATTATGATTTATAATCCAGCTCCCTGCCTTGATAGCTTGACTTTGATCCAGTCATTTAATTATGATGGGCCATTTTCCCCAACTTAAATAAAGACGAAAAATACCTGTGATCTGCCCATTTCATATGAGTGTTTTGCCATCCACACATTAAGAAAGAAAATGCTTGCTTCAGGAGCACATGTACTAAACTTGGAATGATATAGAAAAGATTAGCATAGCCCATGGGAAAGATGACAAGCAAATTTATGAAATATTTTGGTTTTCTTAGTAGCATAAAGGACAAATATCACATGATCATCTCAAAAGACACAGAAAATGCATTTGGCCTTCAACACACTTTCATCATAAAAATACAAAGCAAACTAGGAATAGAAGGGGAACTTCCTCATCCTGATGAAAAATATTAATGAAAAACCCACAGTTAACATTATACTTAATGGTGAAACATTGAATGAGTTCCTCTTAATATCAGCAATAAACAAGGACGGTTGTTCTTACCACTTCCATTCATTATTATAAAGGAGTTTCTAGCCAAGGGAATTAGGTATGAAAAATAAATAAAAGACATACAGACTGTAAAGGAATTCACTAAACAAACTATTAGAACTAATAAAAGAGTTCAGCAAGGTTGCAGAATACAAGATCAATATATATAAATCAATTATATTTTTATACACTAAACCAAAACCAAAACCAAGCTCACTGCCGTGGAGTCGGATTTGACTCATAGCAACCCCTCCTTGGGTTTTTGAGACAGTATCACTAGGGAAATAGATTCCCCAACCTTCCTTCTGATTCTATACACTAGCAATGAACAATCCAAAAATGAGATTAAGAAAACATCCATTTACAATAACTTTAAAAATAATGAAGTACTTAGGAATAAATTTAACAAAAGCAGTACAAGACTTATAAACTGAAGACTACAAAAAATTGTTAAAACAAATTAATGAAGATCTAAATAAAGTTAGACATCCATCCCATGATCATGAATCACAAGATTTAATGATGTCATTGAGATGGCAATACTTCCCCACCTGCAATCCCCATCAAAATCCCAACTGGCCTCTTTGCAGAAATTGACAAGTTGGCCCTAAAATTCACATGAAATTTCAAGGAACTCAGCTTAGTTCAATTTTTTTGGGAAAAAAAAAGTCTATAGGGCTCACATTTCCCAATTTCAAAACTTATTACAAAGTAAAAGTAATCAAGATTGGTACTACCATAAGATATACATATAGATCAATGGAATTGAATTGAGAATTCAGAAATAAATCCATACATTATTGGTCAATTGATTTTCAACAAGGGTGCCAAGAGCAGTGAATGAGGATAAAACAGTCTTTTCAACAAATGATGCGCTAAGACAACGGAATACTCATTCAAAAGAATGAAGTTGGATCCCTTCCTTAACAGCATATATAAAAATTAACTCAAAATGAATTAAACATATAAATCTAAGAGTTAAAACTATAAAACTCTTAGAAGAAAGCAGGTATAAATCTTTGTGACTTTGGATTAGTCAATGGTTCCTTAGATATAATACCAAAATCACAAGCAACTAAAGGAAAAACAGGTATATTGGGCTTCATTAAAATCAAAAATGTACTTCAAAGAACACTATAAAGAAAGTGAGAAGACAATCCACAGGATGGGAGAAAATATTTGCAAATTATATATAAGAATCTAGGGTCCAGAATATATAAAGAACTCTTACAACTCAATAATGAAAAGATAAATAACATAATTTTATAGAAAGTTTCAGCAAAATAGCAGGATACAAGGTCAACATACAAAAATCAGTTGGATTCCTCTACATCAACAAAGTTGTTTTTATGTGCCATTGAGTCGAACCCAACTCATAGTGACCTCTCCTTGGGTCTCCGAGGTGGTATCACTATGGAAGTAGATTGCCCAACTTTCCTTCCAAGGAGTGGCTGGTGGGTTTGAACCACCAGCCTTCTGGTTAGCAGTCAAATGCCTTAGTCACTAAGCTACCAGAGCTCTCATCATCCACAAAGAGGCCTCTGAAAAGGAAATAAGGAAAACAATACCCTTTATAATAGCTACCAAAAAGATAAAACATTTAGGAATGACAGAGACACAAAAGACCTATACAAAGAAAACTACAAAACAGTACTACAAGAAACTACAAGGGATCTACATAAATGGAAGAATATGCTTTTTTTATGGATAGGAAGACTGAATATTGTGAAAATGTCAATATTACCCAAAGCAATCTCACATTCAATGCAATCCCAATCCAGACTGCATCAACATTTCTTAAGGACATGGAAAAACCAATCACTAATTTCATATGGAAAAGAAAGAGACCTCAGATAAGCAAAGCACTGCTGAAGAAGGAAACCAAAGCAGGAAGTCTCACACTCCCAGATCTCAAAACCTACT
>NW_006921699.1:5910582-5913126 GCF_000298275.1 Orycteropus afer afer | reverse complement strand
GACGGCACATAACAACAACAACAACAACAATATCAAGCAAAGCCCAAAACACACCGGCAGTGGAAGAGAAGCTAGATGACTGAGACTTTTTGAAAATTAAATTCTTATGCACATCAAAAGACTTCTCCAAAAGGGTAAAAAGGGAACCTACAGATTGGGAAAAAATATTTGGCTATGACATATCTGACAAGACTTATCTCCAAAATTTATAGAAAACTTCAACATCTCAATCCCAAAAAGACAAAAAATGGGCAAGGGACATGAACAGACACCAAACAAAACCAAACTCAATGCCATTGAGTCGGATCCAACTCATAGCAACCTCAGTGCAGAATCACTGCAGAAGTAGACTGCCTAATCTTCCTTCTGAGGAGTGGCTGGTGGGTCAAACCAGCCTTCTGGTTAGCAGTCAAATGCCTGAACAAAATATGCTGGTGGCCAACAAACACATGAAGAAATGTTCATGATCATTAGCTATTAGAGAGATGCAAAAATGAAAACAACGAGATATCATCTCACTTCAGCAATAATAGTAAAGTTCAACAAGACAGAAAATAACAAATGCTGAGGAGGTTGCAGAGAGATTGGAACTCTCATTCACTGTTGGTGGGACTGCAAAATCATATAACCATTATGGAAAATGCTATGGTGTATCCTTAAAAAACTGAAAATAGAAATACCATTTGACCCAGCAATTCCATTACTAGGAATATATCCTAGAGAGGTGAGAGACAGGACATGAACAGCCATATGCACACACATGTTCACTGCAGCACAATTCATTATAGCAAAGAGATGGAAACAACCTAAATGCCCATCAACAGATGAATGGATAACCAAACTATGGTACATTCACACAATAGAATACTATGCAACATTAAAGAATAATGAAAAATACATGAATCATTTCACAACATGGATGGATTTGAAGGACATTATGCTGAGTGAAATAAGTCAATCATAGAAGAACAAATATTGTATGAGCCCATTTTTGTAAAAAGTCAGGAAACTTTGGTTTATTCAAGAAATTCACTTTGTGGGTTACTGGGAATAGGAGGAAAGGGGAGGAAAAATTTCAGACTAGTTGGGGGTCACATGTTGATTTGGGTGAGGAGAGTGACAGTATGCAAAGAGTTTGTGACCAGCAAGATAACATTGTGGAAAGGAAGGACACTGAAACTTGTACATACAATATAGACAACAGAAGCAAATACTAGTACATGCACAATACTGTGTTACCACTAATACCAAACACCAGGCTACAGATAAATGCATAGACAGGTGAGAAGATCAGGTAGGGCTATGTGAACAGGAATATACCCTAGACCAAGGATAGATTTGGCTGAAGATAATCTTACGTATGCACTTATGCTACAAAATTAGCCACATACATTACAGAAGCAACAGAAGACAGAGTTGGAATAACTTCTCAGAGACAACCAAACACCTTGAGAGAGAGAATCACTGGAGCTGATGACTCAGGACCATCATCTCAGTGGACATCATGCTCAATTGGCACAACATAGTACATAAAAATCTTGTTCTACAACCTACTTTGGTGTATAGCAACTGGTGTCTTAAAAACTTTCAAGTGGCCATCTAAGATGCAACTATTTGTCTCCTCTCATCTGATTCAAAGAAGAGTGAAGAAAATCAAAGGCATCTGGAAACAATTAGTCCAAGGATAAGATGGGCCATGAGGACCTCAGCTTTCATGACCTCAAGACCAGAAGAACAAGATAGTGCCTGGCTACCAAAGCCAAATGCTCGGAAAGGGATCAAAACTGGAGATCCTGGATAGAGTGGGAAGAAAAATGTGGAACAAAATTCAAAAACACAAAAATGACCAGAATTACTGGTCGGATATAGATTGGTGGAACCCCTGAGACTATGGTCCCAGGTTACCCTTCAGGTCTAGAAATGGACTTACTCCCATGCATTGGCGCTCAGCCCAACAGTAGAAAGACCTACATGCAGAACACCTACCCCAGGGCAATACACCTACCTACTTTAGGGAGTTGCATCCCTTAGAGCAATCAGCCATGAGACACTACTGGGGCAGCATTCACACAGAGGGAAAGCTGGACAGACAGGAGTGAATAGTTAAGAAGAGCACAGGGACAGGGCGGTCACAGGGATGGGAAGGAAGGAGAGTTTTTTATGGTTGGGGGATGGTAATTGGGGTGTGAAATCAAATGTGCAAGAACTGTTGAATGTAAAACAAATATGCTTTGTAAATCTGCACCGAAAGCACAATAAATTAAAATAAATAAATAAATAAATAACACAATTTTTTTTAAAAATGGGCAAAGGATTTGAATATAAATTTCTCCAAAGATGATAATAAAAATGGCCAATAAGCAAATGAAAAGATGTACAGTATCATCAGTCATTGTTGTTGCTGTTATGTGACATCAAGTCGGACCCACTCATAGCGATCCCTCCTTGGGTTTCTGAGGCGGTATCACTACAGAAGTAGATTGCCCAACCTTCTTTCCAAGGAGTGGCTGGTGGGTTTGACTGCCAGCCTTCTGGTTAGCAGTC
>NW_006921699.1:5905270-5910457 GCF_000298275.1 Orycteropus afer afer | reverse complement strand
ACCCCTCCTTGGGTTTCCGAGGCAGTATCACTACGGAAGTAGGATTGCCCAACCTTCCTTCCGGGGAGTGGCTGATGGGTTTGAACCGCCAGCCATCTGGTGAGCAGTCAAGTGCCTTAGCCACTATGCTACCAGAGCTCCCTCAAAGCCACTATGAGATATCATTTCATACTTATGAGGTTAACTGTAATTAAAAAAGAAAGAAAGAAAGAAAATAAGTGTTGGAGAGGATGTAGAGAAACTAGAAACCTCAGACACTGCTGGAGGGAATTTAGAATGATGTAGCCACTGTGGACCACCACTCATTTGTTTGTTATATTGTGGTGACTTTTGTGTTGCTGTGATGCTGGAAGCTATGCCACTCATATTTCAAATACCAACAGGGTCACTCATGGTGGACAGGTTTTAGCAGCATTCCCAGACTAAGAGACTGGGATGAAGAATGAGGTGTTCTACTTTTGAAGACATTGGCCACTGAAACCTTTATGAATAGCACTGTAACGTTGCTTGATAAAATGTCAGAAGATGAGCCCCTCAGAATGGAAGGAACTCAAAACTGGGTAAGAGCTGCCTCCTCAAAGTAGAATGGACCTTCATGATGTAGATGGATTAAAGCTTTTTGGGCATTCATTTGCTAATGTGGCACAACTCAAAATGAGAAGAAACAGCTGTAAACATCCATTAATAATCAGAATATGGAATTATAAAGTATGAATCTAGAAAATTTGGAAGATGTCAAAAATAAAATGGAACACATAAAGATCAATATGTTAGGCATTAGTGAGTTGAAATGGACTGGTATTGGCTGTTTTGAATCAGTCAATCATATGGTCTGCTATGCTGGGAATGATAAATTGAAGAGGAATGGCACTGCATTCATCTTCCAAGAGAACCTTTCAAGATCTATCCTGAAATACAGTGATGTCAGTGATAGGATAATATCCATATGTCTACAGGGAAGACTAATTAATGTGACTATTACTCAAATTTATGTACCAACCACTAAAGCCAAAGATAAAGTAATTGAAGATTTTCACCAATTTCTGCAGTCTGAAATTGATTTTTTAAAAAATGCAATCAAGATGCATTGATGATTATTGGTGACTGGATTGTGAAAGTTGGAAATGAAGTTAGAAAATATAGCCTTGGTGATAAAAATGATGGTGGAAATCACATGATAGAATTTTGCACAACCAATGACTTATTCATTGAAAATAGCTTTCTTCAACAAGATAAACAGTGATTGTATACATGGACCTCACTGGATAAAATACATAGGAATCAAATCAACTTCATCTGTGGAAAGAGATGAAGGAGAAGCTCGATATTATCAGTCAGAACAAGGCCAGGGACCAACTGCAAAACATATCATCAATTGCTCCTATGCAAGTTCAAGTCGCTGGAAAAAAAGAAAGAAAGAAAACAATCCACAAGAGCCAAAGCATGTCCCACCTGAGTTTAGAGACCATCTGAAGAATAGATTTGATGCACTGAACATTAATGACCAAAGACCAGATAAGTTGTAGGATGTTGTAGGGCAAGTTGTAGGACAGAACACATGAAGAAACCAAAAGGTCATCAAAAAGACAGGAAAGAAAGAAAGTACCAAAATGGGTATCAGAAGAGACCCTGAAAGTAAAAGAGCTGAACAAAAGATTTCAAAGGGTAGCTAAAAAAGACAAAGTAAAGTATAATGAAATGTACAAAGAGATGGAGTTAGAAAACCAAAAGGGAAGAACACACTTGGCATTTCTCAAGCTGAAAGAACTGAGGGAAAAATTCATCCTTCAAGTTACAATACTGGAAGACTGTGTGGGCAAAATATTGAATGACATAGGAAGCACCAAAAGAAGATGGAAGGAATATACAGAGTCACTGTAACAAAAAAACTAAAAAACTCACTGCCTTTGAGTTGGATCTGACTCATAATCGGACCTATAGCAATCCCTCCTTGGGTTTCCAAGGCAGTATCACTATGGAAGCAGATTGTACAATCTTCCTCATAGAGGAGTAGCTGGTAAGTTTGAATAGCCAGCCTTCTGGTTAGCAGTCAAATGACTTAGGCTCTACGCTACCAGAGCTCCTAACTTTCAACCATTTCAGCAGGTAGCATATGATCAAGAACTGATGATAGCATAAGTTGCGCTGAAGGCACTGGTGAAAAAACTTTGTTGCTGTTGTTGTTATGTGCCGTCGAATCAAACCCGACTCATAGCAACCCCTCCTTGGGTTTCCGAGGCAGTATCACCATGGAAGTAGGATTGCCCAACCTTCCTTCCAAGGAGTGGTTGGTGGGTTTGAACCGCCAGCCGTGTGGTTAGCAGGCAAGTGTCTTAGCCACTATGCTACCAGAGCTCCCAGTGAAAAAAGTAGGCTCCAGGAATTAATGGAATACTCATTGAAATGTTTCAACAAATGGATGCAGTGCTGGGGTTTCTCACTCATCTATGCCAAGAAATTTGGAAGACAGCTACTTGGCCAACCTACTGGAAGAGATTCATATTTGTGCCCATTCCAAAGAAAGGCGATCCAACAGAATATGGAAATTATCAAACAATAACATTAATATCACATGCAAGTAAACTTTTTCTGAAGATAATTAAAAAATGTTTGTAGGGAACTGCCAGAAATTCAAGTTGGCTTTAGAAGAGGACATGGAATTAAGGATATCACTGCTGGTATCAGATGGATCTTGGCTGAAAGCAGAATATATCAGAAAGATGTCTATTTGTGTATTATTGACTATGCAAAGGCCCTTGACTGTGTGAATCATAACAAATTATGGCTAACATTGGGAAGAATAGGAATTCTAGAACCCTTAATTGTGCTCATGTGAAAACTGTACACAGATGAAGAGGATACAGAATACGGGGATACTGTGTGGTCTAAAATCGGACAGGTGAGCATCAGGGTTGTATTCTTTCACCACACCTATTCACTCTGTTCACTGAACAAATAATCAGAGAAGTTGGACTCTACGGAGAAGAACATGGCATCAGGATAGGAAGAATACTCATTAACAACCTGAGATACGCAAATAACACAACCTTGCTTGCTGAAAGTGAAGAGGACTTATTTCATCTTACTGATGAAGATCTGAAACTACAATCATTAGTATGGATTACACTTCAACATAAAGAAAACCAATATCCTCAGTACTGGTCCATAAAGTAACATCATGATAAATGGAGAAAATATTGCAGCTGTCAAAGATTTCATTTTACTTGGATCCACAATCAATGCCTATGGAAGCAGCAGTCAATAAATCAACTGATGTATTGCATTAGGCAAATTTGCTGCAAAAGACCTCTTTAAAATGTTTAACAGCAAAGATGCCTCTTTAAAGACTAAGGTGCACCTGACCCAAGTCATGGTATTTTCAATCATGTCAAGTGGACTCTAAAGCTGCATAATGAGTAAAAAACACTCAAGAAGAATTTCTATCTTTGAATTATGGTGTTGGTGAAGAATTTCAAATATACCTTGAACTGACAGAAGAATGAACAGATCTTTCTTGGAAGAAGTATAGCCAGGATGCTCCTTAGAAGATGCGAAGATTGTGAGATTTTGTCTCACATACTTTGGACATATTATCAAGATGGACTAGTCCCTGGAAAAGGACATCATGCTTGGTTAAAGTACAACCATCACTCTTTGTTCGTTCCCAAATTTTTCCATTACACTTGACAGAAGCTCAGTATTCCCAAAGTACTGAATCCTCTTTGTCCCCTCCTACTTTCCTCCCTCTAACAAACTTTGGTTTTTATTTATTTGCCTATTTAGATATCTCACGTGTGTGGGATCATATAATATTGGTCCCTTTGTGACTGCCCTAGAGAAGTGCAGCCTAAATGCTCCTTGGAAGCGAGAATGGCCAGACTTCGTCTCACCTACTTTGGTCATGTTGTGAGAACGGACCATTCCCTGGAGAAGGATGTCATGCTTGGTAAGGTTGAGGGTCGATGAAAGAGGGGAAGGCCTTCAACGAGATGGATTGACATGGTGGCTGTGACAATGGGCTCAAGTATAGGAACGATCATGGATCTGGTGCGGGATAGGGTGGTGTATCATTCTGTTGTGCATAGGGTCGCTATGAGTCAGAAACAACTCAATGGCACCTAACAACAACATAATATTTGTCCCTTTGTGACTGACTTATTTCACTTAATGTAATGTTTTCAAGGTTTATCCATGTGGAATCTACTTTAACAAACACTTCAGGAGATGTTACCTGTGTTCAATCCCTGATTCTTGATTGACAGAGAAGCTGAGAGTGTCCTTGGTTTCACAGATGCTTCTATACTCTCCCCAGCCACTTGGGTGTGAGTAGCATGCTTCTGTACTGTTAACTATAAAGGAGTATCACTGAGCCTGGAGTGGGTCTCTAGGCACAGTCTCCTGCTCAGAATATCAGTATTTCCATGCTGTATCTGCTTTGTGTCTGTTGGGGGCCCTTAAACCCCAACAGAAATTTCTGCAGAAGCAACAGACAGCACATAGTGAACTTTTCCCCTGGGATCCTCTTACAATTTAGGACCTGCACTGTAGCCCTGGATCCTGGATTCTAGGCCCAGCTCTGTAACCCAGCCCTAGAGTTGATGTGGGACCATGGAGAAGCCTATTAGGTCCATAATCTCTCAAGCCGGATAGTCAACTAATTTCCCAGGTACTATACTTGAATGCTTTCAAGGATGGGGAAGGATTTACACTTAAAAGGAAGCCTTCTGTCTTTCAGAAGGTCTGCTACCAGACCCTAGAACAGACAGCAAAGTAATGCCAGTTAAATAAACTGCTTCAGGCCTATCTGGTCATCTCTTCTGAATACATCCTTTCCAGCTCCTTCCAATATATTTTGGAAACACAGATGTCCTTGCTCTGGTTAAATTCCTCATTGGCTCTCCAGTCCTCTTCGGATCTAGATCACAATCCCTATCAGTGGTCTACTGGCAGTTTCACCTCTTCTAGTCTTCCTGCCTCTTCAGAATCCAGTCACACAAATCTTGCTGCTTTTCAGTATGGCGATTCCTTCAAAAGTTGGAATTAGAAATACCATTTGACCCAGCCATCCCATTACTAGGTATATTCCCTAGAGAAATGAGAGCCATGACAAGAACAGATATATGCACGCCGATGTTCATCGCAGAACTATTTACAATAGCCAAAACATGGAAACAACCTAGATGTCCA
>NW_006921699.1:5901456-5903921 GCF_000298275.1 Orycteropus afer afer | reverse complement strand
AAAAAAAAAAAAAAAAAAATCTTGATGCTTTCTACCAGGTCAGGCTCTCTCTGGCCATGGCCTGTGCCCCTTTACTTAGCTAACTCTGCACATCCCTCAGCTCTCCATCATTGCCTCCTAGGACCAGCCTTCCCTGACCAAAGTCCGGATCAGATCCTTTGCTTATTTGTGTCCATCCATACCGCTCTTATTGGGAGCTCTGGTAGCCTCGTGCCTAAGGCACTTGACTGCTAACAAGAAGGCTGGCGGTTCAAACCCATCAGCCACTCCTCAGAAGGAAGAGGGGGCAATCTACTTCCATAGTGATACTGCCTCGGAAACCCAGGAGGGGTCACTATGAGTGGGGTCCGACTCCACGGCATATAACAACACTACTATCACTTTTATTACCTGTCATAGATAAAATTTTCCATTTACAATTACTTCACTAATGTCTGCCCCCCCCCGCCCCCCCCGCAGGCAACATTTCATTACAGCAGGACTCTAAGTTTGCTCTCATTGCAGATTCAGGACCTAGCACACTGCATGGCAGGAATTCATTGGTTAGCTGAGTGGATGGATGACTTGCTCCAGGCACACCACAAGCTGGGTGAGATGTTGAGACCATTGAGAATGGATCAAAGACGGACCCCATTATTGAGAGTGATATGAGGCCAAGACCCCTGAAGTCGTCCAGGGTAAGGCGGTGCTGGGCATGAAGGACACAGTGTAGTTCTGGCTGTCACGTGGCTGCCCAACTGGGAGGGGGGAGCCCCACGCACACCTCAGTTTCTCCGTGGCTCCCAGCGAGGTGGTCAGCAAACCCGCCCCTGCGGCATGTGGCATGTGGCGCCGCGAGCTGCGGAGCTCTGAGAGGCCGAGCTCGTCCGGCTGATTCGGCCCTTGGGCCCGCCACTCCCCGCGAGGGCGCTCTAGGGCAGTCCTCCAGAGCAGTCGTGCACCTCTGGGACCTTTCTAGCCGTCGCGCGGTGGTGCGGTGCGTGTCGGGAAAGCGGCGGAGTGGTGGGGCCCGGTGGCGGCGGGCGCCATGGTTGGTGGCGAGGCAGCTGCCGCGGTGGAGGAACTGGTTTCGGGGGTGCGGCAGGCCGCCGACTTCGCGGAGCAGTTCCGCTCCTATTCGGAAAGCGAGAAGCAATGGAAAGCCCGGATGGAGTTCATCCTGCGCCACTTGCCCGACTTCCGCGACCCGCCCGACGGCGGCGGCCGCCTGGACCAGCTGCTGTCTCTCTCCATGGTTTGGGCTAACCACCTCTTCTTGGGCTGCAGGTGCGGACCCTTGCCCCCGGGCTGGCGCCTCCCTTGCCCTCCGACCCACAGCGTTCCTCGAGGGCTGTGTCTTCAATCCATCCTTTGCCCCAGGCTGAACTCTCTCCCAGCCCCCAACCGCCTTGGCCTGGCCTGTAGCTGCTTCCCATCCTGTCGGTTCCTTGACAGATATTTAACTTCTCTGAGCCGCAGTTTCCTCATTTGAAAAATGCGTCGTTGTTATGACTACAGTACTAAAGGCTGAAAAGCACTTAGCACAGGGCTGCCATCTAGCAAGGGCTCAAATACATGGTAGGCGCTGAAGTTGCCATTGTTGTTTTTACTTTTACTATTATCAGCTCAAACTGTCACCTTTAGGAGTGCGTTTTAAGCCTGTTAGCTCCTTTAACCTCCATGGTAATCATACGGAGACAGATACCAAGACCCTTATTTTACAGATGACGAAGTTGAATGAGGAGGGAAAGTGATAGGTTTAGGGTCATACAACTTCTGGCAGAATGGGTGGATTTTACCACTTCTGGTGAGAAGTAATCTGTGTGCCTGGACTGTTTCTTCTTAATCCCCAACTGCTGAGTCCTGAGGAGCCAACCTTGCCTGTCTGCTCTCCCTCTTATGAACTTGTCTTTTTGGCAAGGTCCAAAGCCCACCTGGCTACTTTACCGAGAGGGCAAGGGCAAGGGCCTGCTGTTGAAGTGCCTCATAAGGCACCCCTTATGGGCCACCTAAAGGAGCCCTGGTGGCACAATGATTAAGTGTTTGGCTGCTAACCAAAAAGCTAAATCCACCAGCTGATCCAGGAGGCAAAAGATGTGTCAGTCAGCTTCTGTAAAGATTTACAGCTTTGGAAACCCTGTGGGCAGTTCTACTCTGTCCTGTAGGGTTGCTGTGAGTCAGAATCAAGTTGATAGCAGTGGGTTGATTTTATACCCCACCAGGGAGTCATGGCCCAGTGGTTAAAAGCTTAGACTGAAAAGTTGGCGGTTCAAACTCGCCAGCCACTGTGTTGGAGAAAGATGTGGCAGTCTGCTTCCATAAAGATTGCAGCCTTAGAAACCCCATGGGGCATTTGTACTTTGTCTTATAGAGATGCTGTGAATTGGAATCGACTAGACAGCAATGGTAGCATAGTGGCTAAGGCACTTGACTGCTAACCAGAAGGCTGGCGGTTCAAACCCACCAGCCACTCCTCGGAAGGAAGG
>NW_006921699.1:5884717-5900781 GCF_000298275.1 Orycteropus afer afer | reverse complement strand
TATGGGGCCTTTATTTTTGTAAATATCAAAACACTTGCTCTATTGATGTTCTTAAAGCCCACTTCTGTATCCATAAGCAGGAAAAACTTTGACCTACTGCTAAACGTGTAATAGTTTCTCTTGCAGAATCAAATCAGTTCTTTGAGAGTTGAATTTACAGTCCAGCAACCTGCAATTTTGTATTAATCCACAATGACTCTTCCAAGGCTTTTACCTTACTGCATTTTTTATTGTGCAGTTACAACAAAGACCTTTTAGACAAGGTGATGGAAATGGCTGATGGGATTGAAGTGGAAGATCTGCCACAGTTTACAACCAGAGGTGAATTAATGAAAAAGGTAAACAGGATTTCCAAGTTCATTTAATGAAATTGTGTAGTTAATAGTTCCACCTTTATGATATGTATAGAGTATATTGCTTTTTGAATGCTTCTGTTTATTACCCAGAAGGTCTAAGCCCTTTTACTTTTATTTCCCTGTAATTGCTATAAACCTTTTCATAACTAGATAACAACACAGTATGATAAATTATGCACTGTTGGTAGAGTAACATACAGACTCTTCTGTTTTTCTAGGAACATTCTGTTTTGAGCTTTCTGCTTGATTTTTAAGTACATGTTGGCCCAGAGTGTGAATGTTTTCTACTTGTTAAAAAATCTTGTATGTAACAGTAGCTCATCATCACCTCAGCTGATGAAGGTCAGACCAGACTTGTTTGGCCATTCCAACTTGCTGATGGGAATGTGGCTGGAGTAAGGTCCAGATACTATAGCTGATCCCTGTTCTTCAAGGCTTAATCTGGTTTGGGGCTGTGAACTTCTACACAGTGAGCTGCTATTGAGACCCTTTTCTCTGGACCCTGGGACTTAGGCCAGAAAGAACCTTAGAGGAAGGTGCTGTTCATTCCACCTGTTTTCCAAAATTACTCCCAGACATTCTTTTTCTAATTTGCCTTCTTCTCCTCAATCAGTAGAATTAATTGCTCCCTTATCTCCCAGAGTTCCTTTGGCACTTTATGCAGGTCTCTTTTAGAATATAGCTCATGAGCTGTTGTCATTTGTGTGTCTCTTTTGCTGCTAGATTTGTGACCTTCTTGAGGAAAGAGATGGCACATAAAGTGTATTCCTTGTGACTCCAAAACCTAGTATAATCTTGCCCCAGAGAAGGTACTCAGAAAATGCTTATTAAGTTGACTAGAAGTAGTAAAGTAAAAGGTTGCTGGGTCCTTATAGCTCTGCCCTCAGAAACATAGGTAAGCCCTAGCTTCACCCTAGTTTGATCTTGTTTTGGGAGCAATACCTTAAGGAGGTCCCTGTCTATGTGAATTGTTGTTGCTGTTGTTAGGTGCCATCGAGTCATCTCTGACTCATAGTGACCCCATGCACAGCAGAATTAAACACTGCCCGATACCATGCCAGCACCATGATCCTTGCTATACTTGAGCCCACTGCCACTGCCCCTGTGTCAATCCATCTCGCTTTGGGCCTTCCCCTCTTTCATTGACCCTCCACCTTACCAAGCATGACATCCTTCTCCAGTGAATGGTCCCTTCTGACAACATGACCAAAGTAGGTGAGATGAAGTCTGGTCATTCTTGCTTCCAAGGAGCATTCTGGCTGCACTTCCTCCAGGACAGATTTGTTTCTTCTTTTAACAGTCCATGGTACTTTCAGCATTCTTCTCCAACACCACAACTCAAAAGCATCGACTCTTCTTTGGTCTCCCTATTCATTGTCCAGCTCTCACATGCATATGAGGTGATTGAAAATATCATGGCTTGTATCAGGCACTTGAAAGAGGTCCTTTGCAGCCAATTTGCCCAGAGCTATACATCGTCTTATGTCCTGACTGCTGCTTCCATTGGCATCGATTGTAGAACTAAGCAATGTGAAGTCTTTGACAACTTCAGTGTTTTCTCCATTTATCATCATGCTGCTTGGAGGTCCAGTTGTGAGGATTTTTATTTTCTTTGTAATGAGATGTAATCCATGCTGCAGACTGTATTCTTCAATCTTCATCAGTTAGTGCTTCAAGTCATCCTCATTTCAGCAAGCAAAGTTGTGTCATTAGCGTATTGCAGGTTGTTAATGATTCTTCCTCTGATTCTGATGCCACGTTCTTCTTCATATAGTCCAACTTCTCAGATTATTTGCTCAGCATACAGATTGAATAAGTATGGTGAAAGGATACAACACTGATGCATTCCCTTCTTGATTTTAAATCATGCAATGTCCCCTTGTTGTGTTCAAATGACAGCTTCCTGGTCTACGTACAGGTTCCTCATGAGCACAATTAAGTGTTCTGATATTCCCATTCTTCTCAATGTTACCCATAATTTGTTATGACCCACACAATCAAATGCTTTTGCACAGTCAATAAAACATAAGTAAACATTGGTCTTGCAAAATTCTGTCATGTGATCTCCAGTGTTACCTCTGTCACCAAGAGCAAATTTTCCATCTATCAGTGATTCTTCTTTGTTTTCAACTTTGGCATTCTAATCACCAGTGATAATTAACATATCTTTATTGCATGTTCAGTCAGTTTCAGACTGCAAAAGTTGATAGACATCTTCAATTTCTTCATCTGTGGCTTTGGTGGTTGGTGCATAAATTTGAATAATAGTTGTATTAATGGGTCTTCCTTGTAGGCGTATGGATATTATTCTATCACCAACGGCATTGTACTCTAGGACAGATCTTGAAACATCCTTTGTGATGATGAATGCCTAGGATATCAATCTTTATGCAGTCCATTTCATTTTCGACACCTTCCAATTTTCCTAGATTCATACTTTGTACATTCCATGTTCTGATTATTAATGGATGTTTGCAGCTGTTTCTCCTCAATTTGAGTCATGCAACGTCAGCAAATGGAGATCCCGAAAGCTTTACTCTATCTATATCATTAAAGTTAGGTTTCTTCTGATGAGGCAGCTCTTTCCCAGTCCTGTTTTGAGCGACTTCTGACCCAAGGGGCTTGTCTTCTGCCCTGTGTCCAACAGCGTTCCCAGGCTATTCATAAATTTGCTCAGTAATGTGTCAGACAGTGTTTCTCAGCTATTCATAAGGTTTTCCCTGGCCAGTTGTTTGAGAAGTGGATGGCCTCTTCCTTCTTCCTAGTCTGTCTCAGTTTGTAAGGTGTGTTGAAACCTGTGCACTGTGTGCTGGCATCTGAAACACTGGTGGCACAGCATCAAGCCTCACAGCAACGTGCAATCCCCACAGGATGAGAAACTAACAGACAAGTTTGTCTCCCTTAGCTGTTGGAAACCTCTCCAACGCCCCCTTACCTAATTCCTACCTGGATCCTGCTACTTTTGTGGTCCCCGGTGTTTCCTCCCTTTACTGCCTCTCAGGGAGTGGGTCCTGCCTCCCACCCCTTACCTGGATCCTGTCGCTTTTGTGGCCCCCAGCCCTGTGAGGATATCGAGGAAGAAATCAAATCCTTGGTTTCCCAGAAGTATGCCATGTCCAAACAGCATGGCCATCCTGATTTAGATGATTTTCCTAAAAAGTTACTCTTTTTGTTTTTCATTTGAACGTGGAATCAAAAGCTTCATTGTGAATTGGGCTTTTTGAGTTTGTGGCTTCACATATCTCCTCATGTAATGCTTATGAACATTCCATGGTAGTCTTCCTTAGGTATCCCAAAGTGATGTGATCTATGGGATCCTACCAGGGAGGGGCTAGATAGCTGCTGCCCACCTAAGAGTTCCCCACAGGATGGGACAGGAAGGGAAAGGGGCAAGCCTTCACTTCTTCATGGCATATAGCAAACTCTGTCCTTGCTTTTTCTTCTTGAGAGGTGTTTTGCCCTCCTTAGATCTGTTTTTTCCCCATCAGTTCTCTATTATACTTCTATGTCTTATATGGGTTCTGAAAGGTAGTTGGGTTCCTTCCAGTATGCTGGGCTATTAGAGATCAAAACACTTTATGATGTTTGGGCTGCAGACCCTGGAGGAGACTAAGGAGATTTTTTCATGGGTAGGCATGTCCCAAACATTATCCATAGAGCAGTGTGCCACAGTGGGTGTGTTATGTGTGATGGGGTGTTCTGCTTAAACTTAAAAATTGGAAAGGAATCTTGAACCTCAAAATTGTAGAGCATCCCTGCCTTGGCTGAAAGCAAAGAATACCAGAAAAATGTTTACCTGTGTATTATATACTACGCAAAGGCATTCAACTATATGGATTATAACAAATTATGGATAACATTGTGAAGAATGAGAATTCCAGAACACTTACTTGTGCCCATAAGGGACCTGTATATGCGCCAAGAGGCAGTTGTTCCAACAGAACAAGGGGATACTTCATGGTTTAAAATCAGGAAAGGTGTGCATTAGGGTTGTATCCTTTCACCATACTTATTCAGTGTGTATGCTGAACATATAATCTGAGGTACTAGACTATGTGAAGAGGAACATGGCATCAGGATTGGTGGAAAACTCATTAACGACCTGCAATATGCAGATGATAGGACTTTGCTTCGCTGAAAATGAAGACTTGAAGCACTTAACTGATGAAGATCAAAGACTACAGCCATCAGTATGAATTACACTTCAACATAAAAAAACTAAAATCCTCACAATTGGACCAATAAGCAACATCACGATAAATGGAGAAAAGATTAAAGTTGTCAAGGATTTCATTTTATTTGGATCCCCAATCAACGCCCATGGAAGCAGCAGTCAGGAAATCATAAGACATACTGCATTGGGCATATTTGCTGCAAAAGAACTCTTTAAGGTGTTAAAGAGCAAAGATGTCACTTGAAGACTAAGGTGCTGCTAAAGGGGCAAGGAGGCAGCATCTTCTGATCTCCTTTAACTCCACAAAAGGAAAACAGAATCACCATCAGCAGTCCAAGGCCTGTTCTTACAAGGCCAGACATGGCACCACCCTCCAGCTCTCTAAACCTTGACAACCACCCATTCCTCCCTTGGCACGCACCACCTCTCTGCTGGGTTCAGTAATTCGCTGCAGTGGCCATACAGAACTCACAGCTTATGGGGTTTATTAGGGAAGCAACAGGCTACAATTCAAGTTCAGCAATGCACTCAGTCTCTGTCAGCTGGCAGTCTCTCTCAGTAACATGTCTCTCTTAGCAGCGAGTGTCTCTCGCATCTCTCTCTCAGCAGTGCATCTCAAGTCTCTCTGTCAGCAGTGCATTTCTCTCAGTAGCACGTCTTTCTCAGCCGGCAGTCAGAGAGACTGCTTCTTCCTCCAGGAGGACTCATTTTAAGCCTGGCAGAGTAGCAGAACTAATCAATCCCAATATCAGAATTCTATACACTTGAGAGAGTGTGAACTTCCCAGAAGATTGCTTCTTGCTGCTCCAGCAGAAATATATCAGGTGGATAACTTTAACAATCAGGAGCTACTCAGTTGCTCATAGCAAATTCCACCATGGAGTTTACAAAGACTATGGCTAGAAAAGCCACACCATGTTATATATTACACCACAGATCACCCCCTGGCTTTTCTGACCATTATCCCTTTGATACTTAGAAAATTAGCATCTCCTTCACCATCAGTTTGAGAATAACCACACCCATGAAAGCATGTAAGCCAGCCATTTCATGCCTTTATCTCCCCCCCATTTTAAATAGCCAATTTCTAATTTGCCCATCCCTATCAAACCAATAGGAGCTCTGGTAGCATAGTGTCTAAGGCACTTGACTGCTAACCAGAAGGCTGGCGGTTCAAACCCACCAGCCACTCTTCGGAAGGAAGGTTGGGCAATCCTACTTCCATAGTGATACTGCCTCGGAAACCCAAGGAGGGGTTGCTATGAGTCGGGGCCGACTCGACGGCAAATAACAACAACAACAACAACAATCAAACCAATACCCTGAGGAGACGAGAATGTTTCTTTCTCTCTGGAGAATCTTCTGTTCTTCTTGGAAACTTTGGGCATCTGCATCCATAAACAAGCAAAGTCCAGCCCAGTGTAAGCCATCAAATTGCAGCCACTTAACACCAGCCCAGTGTCAAAATCTTCCTCTTTGTTTAGTTGGGTTCTTGTCAGCTCTGCCCTAGCCATCCCAGCTAGGTCATGGGTTCCAGCTGCCACGTTTGGGAGTCACGGTCTTCCCTTCACTTCAGACCAGCCAGCACCTTCTCTCTCTCACATCCTCAATTCTCAGGGATTATTTCAGTGCCTTAGGCTCACAGCTCTTTGCACTTCAATCCACCCAGCCCTTCCTCTCATACCTAGCCTTCATGGCCTCGGTCAAAGGGTACCAAACTCAGCCTGTTTCTTCATTGCTGCACTTCCCTCATTTCCACTCACGTGGACCCAGGTGGTCACAAGCAAGCAGCATACCAGCCTACTACTTGCTGGCTTCCTTTAATTTCCAGTCCTGGAAAGGGTTTCTCTCAGGGACCATGACTTTCCTGCTTTGATGTATCCAGAACCTCATTGCTTCCTTGAAATTCAAAAAGCCAGTCCTTTTTTTTTTTTTTCTTCCTGTTCAGGTCTTTTCTTCAAATGCAAATCTTCTGTTTTCTCAGTAGTTCTAGGTGGGGTTCAGGTTTTCTACCTAAGCCCCCTATATTCTACACACAGGGTTTGAAACAAAAGCCTGTGTTTCTTCTGGGCAAATTCCATTTCCCCTTTTAACATATCCAATCAAGTATTGGCTGAAGACAGACTTACACACTCTCTGTTACCCATACCCCATAATCATTTCTTATGTACAAGTAGGTAAGTTGTTGTTGTTGTTTGCCGTCGAGTTGGACCGACTCATAGCGACCCCTCCTTGGGTTTCCGAGGCAGTATCACTACGGAAGTAGATTGCCCTATCTTCCTTCCGAGGAGTGGCTGGTGGGTTTGAACCGCCAGCCTTCTGGTTAGCCGTCAAATGCCTTAAGCACTATGAGTAGGTAAGAGAACATTCAATACCCATAGTACATTCAGATAAATACATAATCTTTTTTAAGACATTCCAGTTTCATCTCTTCACCTTGATTATCTTCCTATTCTATGTATATAGCCTTGGGCCTTTTGCTGGGTGTAACCAAAAGCCCTAGTCTCTGGACCAGTTATCTCCTTTAATAGGTAACACCAACCAAAGTTACCATCTGAGATCCAAAGTTTCACTTCCCAGGCCCCTTCCTTCTTTCTTTTACAAGGTCCAATGCCACTGCAACACATTCTACCGCTTCTGACACCAATTGCTAAAGGGGCAAGGAGGCAGCACCTTCTGACCTCTTCTAACTCTACAAGAGGAAGACAGAATCACCGTCAGCAGCCTAAGGCCTGTTCTTAAGAGGCCAGACATGCTGCCACCCTCCAGCCCTCTTACTAACCTTGACACCACCTGTTCCTCCCACAGCACCCACCATCTCTGCTGGATTCAATAATTCACTGCAGTGGCCACACAGACTCACAGATTATGGGGTTTATTAGGGAAACAACAGGCTACAATTCAAGTTTAGGAACATGCTCAGTTTCTCAGCTGGCAGTCTCTCTCAGTAACTCGTCTCTCAGCACTGCGTGTTTTTTGTGTCTTTCTCTCAGAAACACAACTTTCTCAGCTGGCAGTCAGAGAGACTCCTTCTGCCTCTGGAAAAAAAAACTAAACTCACTGCTGTGGAGTTGAATCTGACTCATAGCAACCTCTCCTGGGTTTCCAAGGTGGTATCTGTACCAAAGTAGATTGCCCAGTCTTCCTTAAGCCTGACAGAGTAGCAAAACTAACCAATCCCAATGTCAGAATTCTATACACCTGAGAGAGAGCGAACTTTCCAGAAGAGTGCTTTGTGCTGCTCCAACAGAAATACACCAGGTGGATTACTTTAACAATCAGGAGCTACTCAGTTGCTCACGGCAAATTCCACCATGGAGTTTACAAAGACTGTGACTAGAAAAGCCACACCATATAATTTACTACACCACAGGTGCACCTGACCCAAGCCATGATATTTTCAATAGCTTGATAATGCATGTTTAACCTGGACAGTGATGAATAAGGAAGAATGAATAAGAATTGATGCATTTGAATTTTGGTGTTGGTGAATAATCCTGGAAATGCCATGGACTGCCAGAAAAATGAACAAATCTGTTTTGGAAGAAATGCATCCAGAATGCTCCTTAGAAGTGAGAATGGCCAGACTTCATCTTTCGTACTTTGGTCATGTTTCAGGAGGCACCAGTTCCTGGAGAAGGATATCATGCTTGGTAGAGGGTCAGTGAAAAAGAGGAAGACGGTCAGTAAGATGGCTTGACACAGTGGCTGCAATGATGGGCTCAAGTATAGCAGTGATGTGAGCACAGGACCAGGCAGTATTTAATTCTTTTGCATATAAGGTTGCTATGAGCTGAAAGTGACTGGACAGCACCTAACAACAATAACCTGCCCTGGGATGTGCATTCTTGATTATGATTGTACAGTGTGCACCTCCAGAGAAGAGTCCTCACGCATGAACCTGGCATCTCGGAAACACAAGTGCTGTCATCATATCAGTCGTTAGCACTTAGCTACCTAGGAGCCAGAAGAAAGGGCATAAAATCGTCATAACATCTTTGGATTATATGTGTTTCAGCTTCCTTCAAATAAAACTTGTATTTTCTCAGTAGCCAAATTTAATTTTAGACTGTTGATGCCACTGAAGATGAAATTCAGCTGATGCTGTGAAATGAGATCGTTGGAGGGCACATAGTGTTTTGCCATTTGTCATGACTCTTCTAGATAAGCCCATCTTGATAGCAGGTCATCTGATCTTTGTGCCATGACAGACTTTGTGTGGTGTTGAAGGCTGTCTCCTCTCCATTGAAGGCCACCCTGAGAGCCCATTGGAAAGAGGGCACAGAGATACAGGGACTTCACAGCAGTTTTTTCCCTCTCCTGATGTTTTTGCATGCGGAAGAGGCAGCTGGCAAACATTAGGCAACATTGCCAGCCCAGAAACAACAAAACCCTGGTGTAAAGCTATGTACCTGACAGTGTCTATTATTCTTCTGCCCAGAATTGATCCTTAAATCTACAATTAGAGTCTAGTTGAATTTTAAAGCCATGTATCTAGTAAGTAGAACTGAATCGTCTGGTATTGTTCGTATTTCAAGACTAGACAGTGAAGACGAATTAGAGACATCAGCTCTTTGAAGTAGGATTTTAAAAATACTTTATGGCTATTCTGCAGCTTTGAGGCGAGTACATCTCTGTGTTTTGTCCAACTGTTTTTTTGTTTGTGTTATTTTGGTCTAAGAAAAGAAATGTGCCTTGGCCTCTGACAGGTGGGATTTGTCAAACAGTTGCAGTGTTTGGCTTTTCTTTTCAAAGAGATTCAAACACAAATATATTCAGAAAATCTCAATTTTATAACAGTCATTCCCACATACCTACTATCAGTCTTTGTGGTTGACCAATTTACCCATTAATGAGTGATAATTAACAGAACAGTAGCTGACTCAGGAAGGGTGTCATTACCATGACTGTCAGAGTTAATTTTTCCAAGGTATTGTCTTAGTCAAGGAGAAAAAGGAGTGATTGACAAAGAATAAGAATCTATCATTACTGGCTTAAAGAAAGAAGCTGTCAGCTTAATTACTTGGTCCATTTTTCCTGAGAACATTTTTATCCCAAGAGGGGAAATGACATTATGGAAAATGACTGTATATGAAATGAGAAAGATCATTGTGGAAAACAAGTTTGCATACATATCAGGGGACTCTCTTTAGAGCATTGGCACCCTGGTGGCACTGTGGTTAAGCTCTTGGCTACTAACCAGAGGTTAGCAGTTCAAATTAACCATTGTTCCTCTGGAGAAAGATGTGGCAGCCTGCTTCTGTAAAGATTACAGCTTTGGAAATCCTCTGGGGCAGTTTTACTCTGTCCTATAGGGTCTTTATTAGTTGTAATTGCCTTGATGGTAGTGGGTTTGGTTTTAGTTTTCTTTTGAGCATTATATCCAGTCTTGGTGGAGCTAGGATTCCAAGCAAGTATTGTTGTTCTATGGCGTCGAGTCAGACCCGACTCATAGCGACCCCTCCTTGGGTTTCCAAGGCAGTATCACCATGGAAGTAGATTGCCCAACCTTCCTTCTGAGGAGTGGCTGGTGGGTTTGAACTGCCAGCCTTCTGGTTAGCAGTGAAATGCCTTAGACACTACGCTACCAGAGCTCCCAAGTGAGTATCGGTGACTAAAAAAAAAAAAAAAAAAAAATTACCATCAGTTGGTTACATCAAAGGAGGTCTTATATCCAAGGGTATGCTCAGTGGAGTTATCTGTTTTCCCTTTATCCACTAGAAACTGAGGCAGCTATAAAGGCTTTGTCCTATACTACAGGTAAATCTTGCTGTCTGGTGGACTCAGTCATGCCAGAGTCCAAGATAACTGCCCATACCTTTTAGAAAAGAAATCATTTGTACGCCCAGAGGCCTGAGTCAGTGGCATCTGTTGTGCTGTTGTAGTCTTGGTCTATTCTATCAGAAATTTGAGAGATGACTTAGGTGTTTGTTTTGGTTACTTAGTGCCACTCTGACAAGAATATACCACAAATGGGATGGCTTGAACAAACGGGAGTTTATTCTCTTACAGTTTGGAGGCTTTAAGTCTGAGTTTAAAGTGCCAGGCTCTAGGGACTGGGTTAAAGCCCCTCAACCTTGGGCTTCAGCTCTGCCTCCTGCTCCCAGCCCACTGGAGCTAGAGCTTTTCTTCAGTCAGCTGCTGGCTGCTGAGGCTGACAAGCAAAAAGGCACAGTCCCAATGTTACCAGACCACATGGCCATTAATTCAAGCCCATTGAAAGTCCCAAGGTCAGCAGAGCATGGCAGGCTGCTGAACAACGACACAGCTACATGCAGGGTTCAAGTGTGCCATACATAAGCTAGAGGCCATTCATTCCCAAAGCTGTTTCCTATATACGGAAAGCAGACCACATACCCAAAGCAGCTACCCAGCTGCTCCAATAGATTCCACCATGGAGTTATACCAGTCTCACCATGGGGAATAACTACATTCAGCTTCCCAGCCACTCAACCAGGCCCATCCTGGTGGCACAGTGGTTAAAGTGCTCAGCTCCTAACTGACACACAAACTTAACCACCACAGGGTTATTTTTCATTTTGGACTAAAGATGGTTTCTTTTGAGGATACTGCATTCTCCTAAAAGGAGACAGACTTATCTTTTTGCTTTTGCTGGGGAATTTTGTTTGTTTTTACGTCTCTCAAAAAGTGACTGGCTTAGCTGGAAAATAGGTCATACCTTGAAAACTGATTACTAAAAAGACTCTCAGACTGATTCATTCTCACTGCTAAATGTTAAGGAAATCCATTCAAATACAGGTGACAGCCAAAGTGATTTCTTCACGCCCTGATTAAAAGTTGTGTATAGCCAAGTTTAAATTTACCAAAGATGCTAGAGTACCCAAAAAGAATACATGTGCTTCAACTTGTCACTATTTGCAGATAGGCTTTTACAGTTTCTAATAGTGTGAAATCCAGAAATACATAACCTTCACATCTAAATACCCTGACTCAGTGTGAAATGTTGTGAATTAATACCTGAATTCAACTGCTTTTAATTTAGAACAATAAGTATGTGTGTGATTCTGCTTTTAGAATTCTTCATTGCAGCTCATGCCTGGAAAAGGTTGTATTGTTAAGTATTTCTGTTATCACTTTAGATTGTGAATGCTTATAGATCACAAGGAGCCCTGGTAGCACAGTGGTCAAAGTGCTCAGCTACCAACTGAAAGGTCAGTGGTTCGAACCCACCAGCTTCTCTGTGGGAGAAAGATGTAGCAGTCTGTTTCCGTGAAAAATCACAGGTTGGAAATCCTTTGGGACAATTTCACTCTCTCCTGTAGGGTCGCTATGAATCAGAGTCAATTTGATGCAACAGGTTTTTAATAGCTCACAGGTGACAAGACAAGAAAACTATGTTCTGGCTTCTAAGGAGGGTATGGTCAGTGTTTTGCTGACTTTTCTGTGTGTAGTAAAATTTTAATAATTTCTAAGATTGCTTACCATCTGGGTAGTACATAAATATTGCATCGCTGTTAGATTTTAATTTATGAAGATGAATTTGATTCATTGGACTGCATGGCTATATAACTTTCTGTTTTCTTTTCTCCCCTTTACTTCTTCCCCAGCATCAAAGCTAAGACTTAGCACATTTTCATCATCAGCTACAGGCTCGGAAGAGGCTGGTATAAATGTGACACTGACCCCAGGCGTCTCTCTCAAGACTTCTGGTATTACCAGCACAAAGGAAGAGAGGCAGTTGGTATGAAATGGAATCTGCCATTGGCTTTTTAAAAGTTCTTATTCTTCTAGAACCTATCATTGTAAAAGTATGCATGGACATTTTATGTATTTATAAATCATGCACTCTAAGATGAGTTCATCAACATTGTGAAAGTCCTCCTGTTTATAAATGTCAAACTTTTTATTAAAAATGTCTGACTTTTTTTCAATGTTGATGTATTAATGGCAGATAATGAATTTAACAATTTGTATTTTTCAACAGTGTGCCTTTTTAAGTATGATACTTTTATGCTCCCCTATTCCTATTCCACTCCAGCAAAACAGATCTTTTATTTCCTTATTTCTACCAGCAATGGATGCCATATTTTTCTGTCTATATCCCTTCCTATACACATTCACCTTATTTTTTGAAAAAAATTTTATGGTGAGAATAAAATCATAGGCCTTGGAGGTCTCTGAGGTACCCACAGTCTTATGGGAAGAGGTAGCCTAACCAAAGGATCTGGCCTTATTTTAAAGCTCAATGACCTGAGATTCCATAGCTTTGTCCAGACATCCACCTGATTTGTAGATTCTTTACAAGGTCTCCCAAGTTGCTGAGCTAAAGTCCACATTTGGTTTCTGGAGGGAACCCTGAGGCTTGAGTCTTAAAGGCTTGAGGAATTGATTTGCATATAGCCCTTCAGGAAATACTTGTTTATTAGAGTTCTGCTTGTCTTTGAAATTTTTATATTAATTTTTCCCTTTTGGTTAGTGTAGGACCTCTGCTGGCACAGTGGTTAAAGTGCTTGGCTGTTAACTGAAAGGTTGGCAATTTGAACCTACCATCTGCTTCGAAGGAGAAAGATGTGTCAATCTGCTTTATAACTGCTTAAACAGTTATAGCCTTGGAAATCCTATGGGGCAGTTCTACCCTGTCCTGTGGGGTCACTATGAGTCAGAATCGACTCAGTAGCAGTAGGTTAGGTTTTTGGTTAGAGTAGTTTATCCATTCTGTATCCCTCCTTGTTCCTCTATACTACTTAGTACCCACTATCAATTACGTATTTCCAGGCATAAATAATGGAAGAGGGCTTCCTTTGGAGACCATGATTTAACAGTCTACCTCAGTAGGATTTACTCATTTAGTGCCAGGTCCTGTGCTTGGTACTGGGGATAGTGGTGAATAAGACAGTGGATCCTGCTTTACTGTAATCTGTAAGGAGCTCTGGTGGCATAGTGTCTAAGGCATTTGACTGCTAATCAGAAAGTTGCTGGTTCAAACCCACCAGCCACTCTGCGGAAGGAAGACAGGGCAATCTACTTCCGTAAGGATTTACTGCCTCAGAAACCCAAAGAGGATTGCTATGAGTTGGAAAGCTGGTGAATATAGGTAATTGAACAGAGGAGAGCCAGCTGTGGGAGCATGTATCTGTGGGCAGAGAAGTGGGACAAGACTTCTTCCCATGGCTTGAGGCTAAGGTAAGCAGCTCACCCAGATGGGCCACATTCCTACAGGTTTTTTAACAACTAGGATGAACTGAGGGAAGAGGCCAAGCTACTTCTCTCCTCTGAGCCTTACCTGGAGAATGGAGATCAGAGAAATGCTACTCACAAAGAGCTATAACAACAACAAAAAAAACCCATAGTGACTCTAGAGGACAGACTAGAACTGTCACATAGGGTTACAAAGAGCTGTGGTGAGGATTAATTTAAGATAGCGAACATTAGGGGACCAAGCATAGTGCTCAGTGAGCCTTCACCTATTTTTGTCTTTAAATGTAGCCCAACCTCTTTCCATTTTGATTATCTGTACAAATTTGTGATTTGTGAGGCTTAAAAAAAAAAAAACAAATTATAAAGTGGAAAAAGTCAGTGTATGATTATTCATTTTATGTATATGTAAATCTTCCTATTTTTAATTCAATTATTTTATAACTGTGCCTTAAATTGAGGCATCTAGGTCAGAAGCAACGCCTGAGTTTCTTGCTCCAGTGTGATTGATTTTTCCAGAAATGCACTAGAGTTTAATAGCAATAAAGGACATTTGGGAGGAGACAAAGGATTATTCACTTTTAAAATGTATTCTTCATAAGTTTCTCATGCATTTTCTTATTAAGAGATAACATCAAAGATATAAAGTAATAAAAGCCTTTCAGGAATGCATTCCTGCATAAGCAACTTTAAATTGTGAAATAATGTATAGTGTGCTGTTCAAACCCACCAACTGCTCCACAGGAGGAAGGTGAGGCAGTCTATGCCTGTAAAGATTTTTTTTTTGTTGTTGTTGTTAGATGCCATCAAGGCTCCTCTGATTCATGATGACCATATGTACAACAGAACAAAACTGCCCAGTCCTGCACTAGACTCACCATCCCCACTATACCTGAGCCCATAATTTCAGCCACTGTGTCAATCCATTTCATTGCGGGCCTCCCCTTTTGTGCTGACTCTTCACTTTACTAAACATGATCTCCTTCAGGGAATGGTCCCTTCTGACAACATGACCAAAGTAAGTGAGATGAAGTCTGGCCTTTCTTGCTTCCGAGGAGCATTCTGGCTGCACTTCTTCCAGAACAGATTTATTAGTTCTTCTTCTGTATATCGTACTTTAAGTATTTTTAGCCAACACCACAACTCAAAAACATCAACTCTTCTTTGGTCTTCATTATACTTTGTCCAGCTTTCACATGCACATGAGGCGGCTGAAAATACCATGGCATGGGACAGACGCATGTTAGTCTTCCAACAGATATCTTTGCTCTTAACACTAAAGGGGTCTTTTGCAGCAGATTTGCCCAGTGCAATACGTTGTCTGATTTCTTGACTGCCGCTTCTGTGGGTGTTCATTGTGGAACCAAGTAATACGAAAACTTTGACAACTTCAGTCTTTCCTCCATTTATCAGGATATTGCTTAATTGGTCCATTTGTGAGGATTTTCATTTTCTTTATGTTGAGGTGTAATCCATACTGCTGACTATAGTCTTTAATCTTCATTGGTAAGTACTTCAAGTCATCTTCACTTTCAGCAACCAAGGTTGTGTTGTCTGCATATTGCTGGTTGTTAATGAGTCTTCTAATCCTGATGCTGAGTTGTTCTTCATGTAGTCCTGCTTCTCAGATTATTTGCTCAGCATACAGATTGAATTAACTATGGTGAAAGGATACAGCCCTGATACACTCCTTTCCTGTTGGCAAACCATGCACTATCCCTTTGTTCTGTTTGAATAACAGCCTCCTGGTCTGTGCACAGATTCCTTATGAGCACAATTAAGTGTTCCAGAATTCCCATTCTTCTCAATGTTACCCATAATTTGTTATGATCCACAGAATCTAATGCTTTTTGCATAGTCAATAAAACACAAGTAAACACCTTTCTGGTTTCTTTGCTTTGAGCCAAGTTCCATCTGACATCAGCAATGATATCCCTTGTTCCACGTCCTCTTCTGAATCCACCTAGCATTTCTGGAAGTTCCCTGTTAATATACTGCAACTGTTTTTAAATTACCTTCAGCATGATTTTACTTGCATGTGATATTAATGATACTGTTTTGATAATTTCTGCATTCTGTGAGATCACTTTTCTTTGGAATGGCTATAAATATGGATCTCTTCCAGTCAGTTGGCCAGGTAGCTGTCTTCCAGATTTCTTGGCATAGGCGAGTGAGTGCCTCCAGAGCAGCATGCGTTTGTTCAAACATCTCAGTGGGTGTTCTGTCAATTCCTGGAGTCTTGTTCTTTGCCAGTTCCTTCAGTGCAGTTTCAGCTTCTTCCTTCAGTACTATATCATATGCAACCTCCTAAAACAGATGAACATCAACCAATTCTTTTTCCTACAGTGACTGGGTGTTCCTTCCATCTTCTTTTGATG
>NW_006921699.1:5844226-5877199 GCF_000298275.1 Orycteropus afer afer | reverse complement strand
AGAAGGCTGTCATGCTTGGTAGGGTGGAGGGTCAACGAAAGAGGGGGAGGCCTTCAGGGAGATGGATTGATACAGTGGCTGCAATGATGGGCTCGAGTATAGCAGGGATTGTGGGGCTGGCGCTGGATCGGGCAGTGTTTCGTTCTGCTGTGCATGGGGTCGCTATGAGTCGGAAAGGACTCGACGGCACTTAACAACAACAACAGTGATTCTTCTTTGTTTCCAACTTTTGCATTCCAATCACTAATAATAATCAATACATTTGATTGTATGTTTGATCAATTTCAGAGTGCAGAACTTGGCAAAAATCTTCAATTTCCTCCTTTTTGGCTTAGGTTGTTGGTGCATAAATTGAAATTATAGTATTAACTGGTGTTTCTTTTAGGTGCATGGATAGTATCCTACCACTGACAGCATTGTACTTCAGGACAGATCTTGAAACATTCTTTGTGATGATGAATGCCACACCATTTCTCTTCGTCATCCCTGGGATAGTAGATTATATGGTTGTCTGATTCAGAAGGGCCAAAAGCAGTCCATTTTAGCTCACTAATGCATAGGATATCTTTCTTGATGCCTTCCATTTCATTTGTAACAACTTCCAGTTTTCCTCGTCATACTTTGCACATTCCATGTTCCAATTATTAATGGATATTTGCAGCTGTGTCTTCCTGTTTTGAGTTGTTCTATACATCAGCAAGTGAAGGTCCCAAAAACTTTACTCCACCCTGTTAGTAAGATGGACTCTACTTTGAGGAGGCAGCTCATCCCCAGTCCTATTTTGACTGCTTTTCAACCTGAGGGACTTATCTTTCAGCACTGTGTCAGACGATGTTTCATAAACATTGCTATTCATAAAGTTTTCCAGTAATATATGAGACAGTGTTTCACTGTTTGTAAGGTTTTCACTGGCCAGTACTTTGAGAAGTAGATGACTCCTTCCTTCTTCCAAGTCTGTTTTAGCCTGGAAGCTCTGCTGAAACCTGTCCATCATGGGTGACTCTGCTGGTGTTTGAAATGCCAGTGGCATAGTCTCCAGCCTCATACCACAGTATAACAAACTAACACACTAGTTGTGGTTGTAAAAGTTTATAGCCTTCAAAACCCAATGGAGGTGCTTGAGTTGCAATTGACTTGATGGCAGTGGGTTTGGTTTTTTTGGTGGTTGTCTCACATAAAATTAACCACTGTTTTAGAATTTCATCCTTTTGTGTTTTTCTGAAATAGGAAACAGCATAGAAACAAATTTTTGCATTGCAGCACCTGCATATAATAAAAGGGTCCAGTGTCAGCCTTGGAACAAGAGCTCACACCAGATACAAAGCTGCAAGATTCTGGCCTTTCTTTTTTTAAAATTTTATTGTTCTTTAGGTGCAGATTTACAGAGCAAAATTTGTTTTATATTCAGCAGTTCATGTACATTTGATTTCATGCCCCGATTACCGTCCCTGACCATAACAAACTCTCCTCCCATCCTGTCCCTGTGACTACACCCTCTAAACTATGCACTGTGACCTTCTTAACTATGCACTCCTGTCTGTCCAGCTTTCCCTCTATATGAATGCTGCCCCTCTGGTGCCCCATGGCTGATTGCTCCAAGAGTAGGTAGTTGCATGGGCCTGTGGTAGGTGTTTTACAGTGCAGTTCTTTCTCCTGTTTGGGTGAGAGCCAATCCATAAGAGTGAGTCCAATTCCAGGCCAGAAGGGTAACCCAGGGCCATAGTCTTGGGGGTTCCACCAGTTTATATCCAACCAGTAATTCTGGTCATTGCTGTAGTTTGAATTTTGTTCCACATTTTTCCTCTCACTCTATCTAGGATATCTCCAATTTTGATTCCTTTCCGAGTAGTTGGCATTGGTAGCCAGGCACCATCTAGTTCTGCTGGTCTTGGGGTCCATTGTGTCCTTTGGATAATTGTTTCCAGATGCCTTTGATTTTCTTCACTATTCTTTGCTTCAGATGAGAGGAGATCAATAGTTGCATCTTAAATGGGCACTCGAAAGCTTTAAAGACCCCAGTCACTACTCACCAAAGTAGGTTGTGGAACAAGATTTCTACGTACCATGTTGTGCCAATTGAGCTTGGTGTCTCCTGACATCATGGTCCTGAGTCATCAGGCTTTGTGATTCTCTCTCAAGATGTTTGGTTGTTCTGAGAGGTTACTCCAATTCTGTCTTCTGTTGCTTCTGTAATGGGTGTGGCTAATTTTATAGCACAAGTGCATATGTAAGATTATCTTCAGCTAAATTAATCCTTGGTTTAGAGTACATTCCTGTTCACCAACTCCCAAAGATTCTGGCCTCTTTATATGTACAGTGCTGCCCCAAGACTTGGTGTGAGATCATACAGAAAGGGACTTGGTAAAGTATCACTTTCCAAATGGAAGTTAATGACCAGAAAGGATCTTCTCTGTTAGTAAGTCTAAGAGCTTATGAGAAGCAGTTACCAACATTTAGTGCAGTTTGGGGATGTTCAGTTACCTTAACAATAATGCTCTTTCTTGTTATCCAAACCACATCCAGGAAAATGCTTTTTGAAATAGCCTTGTCTGCCCACCTGACCAATCCTCTACAATAGCAGAGGGATGCTGCATTCCTTTGAACCTTTCCAGGATCCATTTAGTTCTGAATTTATTGAACTATCCCCTGGGCCCTGGGAAGAATCATACTATCACTATTGCTTTGCTTTGCTAATGTGTAGTAAATGGCAGTAAAAATTCACCTGAAATGAGGTTTATATTACCCTAAATGTCAGGTAGGAGCTCTGGTAGTGTAGTGCCTAAGGCACTTGACTGCTAACCAGAAAGCTGGCAGTTCAAACCCACCAGCCACTCCTTGGAAGGAAGGTTGGGCAATCTACTTCTGTAGACATACCACCTTGGAAACCCAAGGAGGGGTCGCTGTGAGTCAGGTCCAATTCAATGGCACATTAACAACAAATGTCACATTACTTGGTGTTTCCCAGCCGTCCAGCTGTAAAGAAGGCTGGGTGCCTTATGACTGAAGAACACTATCAGCTGTTGCTGCTGGTGTCCAAAGCCTTTATGTCCCATGACATCTAGTTATGGCTCTTGTCCTTGACTAGAGAGTTAAGGGACAATTTTCTGTTCTGTAGGAATAAAAGTCAACACAAATCCTCCAAGGCAAGACATGGAAATTGCTTCACTCAACATTTTACACACTTTGTGCCAGGTGCTTTTTGTAGGTGCTGTGCAGAACAGTGACTTAAAACGGAAAAAAAAAAAAAATTGTCCATGTATAGCTTATATTCTTTTAATGAAAATCAAACCAATAGAGATTCTGTTTCTTTCCCCAGATTCACTGTGCCCCTTCTAAAATTGACTCCTGGAATTAAGGGTGACAGTGGTGGCTGCCCTTCTCACTTTGGTTTAAAAGGCTTTTCTTACAATGTTAGCGTTAGGGGCAGTTTTTAATCTGAACTTCTGTTAGTGATGGAAGTGGGCCTAAAGCCGTTACCCACAGACACCTACACACTAAGAGTCAAATGGGCCACTGTTTATAAGCGCTAAAACCAAAACCAAATGTATTGCCATCTAGTCTATTCTGGCTCATAGTAATCCTATGGGATAGAGTACAACTGCCCCATAGAGTTTCCAAGGCTGTCAACTTTCACAGCAGACTGCCTAGCATGGACCTTTTGGTTAGCAGCCGAATGAATGAAGCACTACAACACAAGAGCTCCTTTTGTAAAACACTGGTCACAATTTTTTTTGGTGGTTGTAAATCATTTAGCCCTTCATTTGACTAATGTAACATTGTATTGACTGAGTCCCTCTGGGTTTACTCATGTAAGTCACTTCTGTTGACTTAAATATCAGGTTAAATGATAACAAATGGTAGAAGGTACCCTCTCTCTCATACCATGGAGAGGCATAAAGACCCCATTAACTGTTGACAAAAATTAGTTTCCTGTGAACACAGATTCTCTTGTTCAGATAAAGAATAAAGACTGGAAATTGAGACATGATTTTTAAATTCATTAGATTTGATATTCTAGACCTGGCCATGTGGGCCAGAGCTGCTTCCTTGTCTGTGCTGTCAGAGAAGGGTGCCTACTTTTTTTAGAACTTGACCCATTCCTCTTTCCCAGCAGAGTGGGCTAAGAAGCCCCACCCTCAAAAAAAAAAAAAAAAGAAAAAATCCTTGAGAATTTGGCCCTTCTATCTGCTTTGCCTAGGAGACAGTTGCTAATAGGGGCCCGAGGCATGTCTTCTCCCTCCAGTTTATTGTGAAGGGGCAATTAAAGTTAGCCTCTAGCTGCATGGTTGTAGTGGTTAAAGCCCTTGTGAAAGCCAGCAGCAAATTTTCTCTTACATTAAGAAAACTGTAATTGTTTCTAGTAGGTCTGAGTTGGTAGATACTCTCTTCTCCTGAGAGTGAGTGATGATGATTCCTACACTTCAGTCTTTACTGGAGACTTCAGTGGAAAAACTGAAAGTACTGGCACTTAGTGGGCTCTTGTAACTGCTGCTGCTTTCCTGCCCTAGTTTCCCCTTGAGGCCAACCTGGAAAAACAGGAACTCTCCAACTGACTTGTTATGTACCTTCGAGTCGGACCTGACTCATAGTGACCCCTCTTTGGGTTTCTGAGGCGGTATCACTACAGAAGTAGATTGCCCCATCTTCTGAGGAGTGGCTGGCGGGTTTGAACCGCCAGCCTTCTGGTTAGCAGTCAAGTGCCTTAGACACTATGCTACCAGAGCTCCTTTCAACTGACTTAGATTTACACAAAAGGTAGGTACGTGCGCACAATTAACCCACCTGACCAGGCTCTATCCTCAAGGCTGCAAAGGCAGACTGGACTTTTTCAATGCAAGATGCAGAGCAGGTCTTAAAAAGAACTTGGCACCCATTAAATGTGTTGACTGAATGAATGGCGGCAGGCACTGAACACTGCAGCACCAATAATGCCAGGCTACTCTGGAGAGCATGCAGGAGCAGAACTTCCAGGGGGCTGTTGTAATAAAATGACCAACCTTGGCCAGCGCTTGTATGGCCTACACAACCTTCTACACTAGGCACCTAAGAACCCCAGTACCACTTGGGCATACAGCCTGGTACTCATTCTGTCATAGGCACAGCCTTTGCTGTAGTGCCAGCTGGCAAAAAGCGCATCCTCCACCACCTATCCAGGAAAAGGGCTCCTGCAGACTGTGACAGAAAGCTTGGCCCAGGGTTTTGTCCCGTAAACTGACTAATTTCCTCATCACTCTGGCTGTGTGAATCATAGGCCCCAGCTGGACTGTCATGTATAGTTGCTACTTCCCTTTAAACCACCTGTTCTAAACCTCCCAGGGGGCGAGACTGACTTATACTGCTATCTTTCTGTATTTACTGAATTGCCTTTTCTGACAAAAAACAGAATGGCTATTTAGTGTCCCCAAAGGACGGGGAGCTTGGAGCCAGAAGTCCATTGCTGTCTTACATAGGCTTCCTGGTCCTGCCCAGGTCTGCACATGCACAGGCAAGGCCTACCTGCAAAGCAGTTCCCAGTTTTGGGCTTTAAGTCTCCATTTTTGATGCTTAGATTGTCTTTTACAGCTTGATCCTTCAGACTTGTACTTGAGGGGGTAGCAGCGATTGTGGGCTGTTCTCAAGCTGTTCTGTGCAAGAGGAGACTCAACCTCTATCTTTACCCCAAGAGTGAAGTGTAAGGACTAAAAAGTCAGGGTGGTTAACTTTTTCCCATAAATCAGTTACCGGATTCACTATTGCCAGGTCCTGATACTGCCTTGCTATCTTCCTGGCTTGCAGATCTCTCGTACCCACCTGAGATTGATCTCTTCTTCACTCTGAAGGCAGTATTCCTGCTGATGTTCATGGGAGTCTCCACCTGCAACCACAGCCTTATGGGCCCATACAAGAACAGTCCTGTACCAAAACCCACTGCAACACAGTAAGGTTACCAATTCACAGGTTTTCTTTTTGATGTTCCAATCTTTAGCCAGATCTGGTAACACAGACTCTGGATTCCTCCTTATTCTCAGCCCAGCATGGTTATAAGGCCAAGCAAAAAGTTTTCTACTGAAGGAAAAAGTATCCCTCAGATTTGGAATGACATAGTAGGTAAGCCACTTCTGTTTGTTTTCTCTGCACCAGCACCAATGCAAAAACAAAATTTCCCAACTCAGTTTTGCAAAGTAACTTTATACAGAGCCCAACCAAAGAGTAGCAAGCTTCTCTTCAGTTGACATTTTCTTGTTCAAGAGTGCAGCTAATTCAATTCAGCTGGTAGGCTGTGGTATTCTTGGCAAAGTTCCTGTTTGAAAAGGGGGAAGGGAAGAGGGCAACTGTATTCTTTGTGCTTCAGACAGGATGCAGTGAAACCAATCCTTTGCTATCCAGAGGTGTGCATTAAGTGCTCTTATGTTTGCATTTTGGCAGTTTTAAAAACACCATAGAACTCCTCCCTTACTCTAAGAAGAATGACAATTAACAGATGGTTTCAGATTGGGAAAGGATGGCTCAGTCTGATGGGAACCTTAGGGGATCCTTTCAGAAACAGGCTCTGATCCCCTCTCCCCAAGCTCCCAACCTAATGGCACGTTATGAGCCCCAATCTTCCAGATAAGAGTTCAAGTAGGCTACCTTCCAAAAGGACTATAGAAGCATCATACTTACCAAGACCATAACCATATAAAGATTTCTCTAACCAACTAAATGATTATTTGCTTTCCCTCAGCAGAGGGTCTTCCCAAGCATGTTACTTGGTAAATTAGTGACAAAAGCACAAGGTGGCCAAGTTTTAGCACAGAGGAAATGCCAGAGTTCCTGAAAGTCAGTTCACGCACACTTCTCAGCCATGTATGACTCTTCCACATACCAAAAAGGAAGCTTGGAGCCTGACCTTCTCGGCTTCTTCATTTCAACACACAAGGAGCGAATGTTGCTGAGCTGAGGGAGAGTCATGCACCAACAAGGTTTGTAAAGGTCATGGCTCATTCATCTTTTTGGCCAAAAAAAAAAAAAAAAAAAAGCACCCTAACCCCATGCTATGAATAGAGAAAACTTAAAAAATGTAAAGACATTCCTGATGAGACTTGTACAACTTGAAGGCACACAGATTTTCTTTGTTCAAATAGAGAAAAAGTCAATCTTTATAACAATAAAACTTAGTTATTATCTCTGCTCCATACCACACACCAGAATTAAACAAAGAAAATGAATCTTTCCCTCTATTCTGTGATAATTTGTTACCAGGTGGGAACTGAAGTACCAGGGCTACTTGGCACAAGGCCCTGTCCTATGGGCAATTTCATTTATCTATAAAAACTTTCCAACTATTGACTTTTCTATTACTTAATATATGATTCCAGCATAACAAGGGATTTCTTTGGACTTTGCATTACTGAATGCAATAGGAATGAATTGTAATAAACACTCTCAGGACCCCAAATATGACCCTTAACTCCCAGAACCTGGGAGAACTGGGAGATCAGAGTACCTGAGACCTAACTTTAAATTGTGCTCGAGTCCCAGGGTTAGAGAACTAAATGAATAAAACTGAATAGACAGCCACCTTGTTTACTGAACATAAAACAGACTTGCTGAATACTGCCACCTTTAATGGCTTCCTTCCCCACTAGCTTCCACACCTACTTAAGTAAGACTTTTTAGTTCTAGAATGAATATATATAGAGCTCTGGTAGCATAGTGCCTAAGGCACTTGACTGCTAACCAGAAGGCTGGCGGTTCAAACCCACCAGCCACTCCTCGGAAGGAAGGTTGGGCAATCCTACTTCTGTAGTGATACTGCCTCGGAAACCCAAGGAGGGGTCGCTATGAGTCGGGGCCGACTCGACGGCACACAACAACAACAAATATTAGGTGAGAAGGGTATGTTTTCACAGACTCAAGGGTAATTTCCAGAAGGGGAAAAAAAATCTAGTCTGTTGATAAATCCTATTTATTAATAAGTCACAGTCCTATGTATCAGACCATTAAGTGTTCCTATGTCCAAACTTTACTTGTTTACATTAAAAAAGAGGGAAAAATTGTGGTCAAGAAACCCCTTTTCATTGATAGATACAAGTCTGTCTGTAATTCCAAATCAACTGAAATATTTTCACAAACTGGGATGAATATTTAAATGCAGACTTTCCAAAACTAAACTCAATTCCTTAATATCTCTTAAAGAACAGTAGCTACTCATTATGCAACGTGACAATTCACTTTTTATGGCCTCTCCCACCATGGTCTTCTTCTTGTTATGTGCTGCTGAGTCGGACCTGACTCATAGGGACCCCACTTTGGGTTTCCGAGGCAGTATCGCTACGGAAGTAGATTGCTTTATCTTCCTTCCGAGGAGGGGCTGGTGGGTTTGAACCGCCAGCCTTCTAGTTAGCAGTCAAGTGCCTTAGGTACTACACTACCAGAGCTCCTGTAACTCCTACTAAATGATTGGGTGAGGTTATGCAAATAAGGTACTTGTGGCTCACTGAGTGGGATTTGATAGCTTCCTAATGATGCAAATAGCTGAGATTGGTCAGTTCTGCCATCCTGCTAGGCTAAAAATGAGCCATCCCAGAAACTGGGGTGGGCAAGGTGGTAACTGACTACCATCACCAAGAATAGCTGAGAATGGAATGTGTTCTTTGGACCCGGGGTCCCTGTGCTGAGAATCTTCTAAACCCAGGAGATAGTGAGATTTAACATTGGAGGCAGTGAGAAGCAGTAGCAGAGAAACAACCGCAATACAACCAGGAGACGTGCAAGATGGTGTGGTGGGTTTCCCAGCTTATGGAGCAAGGCAGCTATAATGGGTGTACCAACCCACAGCATGAGTCCTGAGTGCTTAGAGGCAGGCTGCTTCATGGTAGAGGGGGGTGCCTCTGGGCAATTGGTAGAGCTAGGCTCATTGAAGAAGAGAGCTGAGTGCCTCCAAGCTGAGGCTTATTAATGGAGTGCAGTGCCTCTGGACAATTATTGGCAGAGGTAGAGCTTTGTAAACTTGCCTGAGCAGGACAGAGAGGAAGCCAAGGGCTAGAGAGAGGCCTGCCTATAGAAACAGGTGAGAAGCAGCTGTCCTGACCAAAGAACTATTCTGACTCATTTTTGATTGTGAATTATAACCTGCCACTTCCCTAATAAATCCCTAAACCCCATAATCATATTATCTGTGAGCTCAGTGCAGCCACTGAAATAAATGATCAAGCCAGCAGAGAAATGGAGAGTGCTATGAGCTGGACACTGCTTGTGTCAGAACTAGTAAAAAGGATGGACGTATGTCTGACCAGGCACAGGAATCAGCCTTGTGCTGATATTGATCTTTATTCTGCCCCCGTGTGAAATGAGAAGGGCAGACATCTGTGCTGCCATCTTTACACGTTAAAAGACCAGACTGCTTGGGTTCAAATCCCAGCTCTTACTACTAGCTGCCTGACCTTGGGAAAGTTACTTAGTAACTCTGTACTTAAGTTTCCTCACATCTGCAATATAATAGTACCTATGTATCTCATAAGGTTAATTTGAGTTTTGAGATAAAGTAATACATGTTAAGTGCTTAGAACAGTGCCTGGAACAGAGTGCTGTATGTTAGAGCTATTGTTAGAGGAATTACATCATACATGCATTTAAACTTTAACAAAGTCAACTGTATAAACTCACACTGAAAATAAATACCTCAGTCCCACATCACACATTAACGAAGTATTTAAAGCTGAATCATTTTTTGTATGACATGTTAAAATGTGAAGGCTTACATCTGGTACTCAGTCAATGAAATAGGAAATCTGTTCCAAAGCTGAAGAAAAAACTGGAAGTTTTAAGAAATGGAACCATCCTAAGGATTTTTTTCCAGGGTGAACATGAACTAGGTATGAGTGTTGCTACATATGTTGATCACTGATCTCTCCACATAAGATGTACTGCTCCCTTGGAGTTACCTAGCAATACCTGACATGTTCCAATTTTAAATAGGGGAAGGAAAAATCGGTTAAGGATAAAAATGGATTTTGAAGCAGTATCCAAATAGCATTTAATGAAATTAAGAGGAGATTCCTCATAGATACTGTATATTTAAGAGTCAGTCACTGGGGTAAATGTCTATAGAAACTAATTTGTTGTGAAGCTAAACTATAAAAGCATCACACCTTTAATATGAGCAAAAAGTACCTTTAAACATTTTTTTTTCCATAATTCCAGTCAGCATTCCTGTTTGAATCAAAAATCAGCACTTACCCATTTCAGTGTCACACTTTGCTTAATGAATAGAAGTTGTAGACACTGCCATCCTGTAACAGTCTTCCAAAAAACCAAACTTAACTGCCATTGAGTTGGATCTGACTCATAGTGACCCCTCCTCCTTGGGTTTCCAAGGCAGTATCACTATGGAAGTAGATTGCCCAACCTTCCTTCCGAGGAGTGGCTGGTGGGTTTGAACCGCCAGCCAGCCTTCTGGTTAGCAGTCAAATGCCTTAGGCACTACACCACCAATCTTCCAAAAGAAAAATCTGCTAGTTTACTATCCTCTAAGCTAGTACTGATTTAACAAAAAACTCTTGGGGTTTTAATTGTAGTTAAAATAGCTGTTTTAACTAGCAGAAAGACTACACACATGGTGCAACAAAATTTACTAGCATATTTTCCATTTTCTATACTACTTGAAGGCATAGGATAGCTTGGTCTCAGCTTTCTACAATACTGTGTTTTAAATTTATCCAATAAACTCAGTACAACATTTATACAACTTAGGAGATTAAAAAAAAAAAAATCTCCACAAGAGAAAGCAACTCAGCAGACCCTGGTGTTTAACATTTTCCCACAATAACAGATAGCAATTGCAGTAAAAGGCAGATTTCAAATGTATAAATTATACCAAGATTCCTTGCAACCATCTGCCTTGCTCAAACTAATGCCACCAATTCTTATTCACTGTTAACAGTGGTGCATGAATTTTAGTTCAATGTTTATGGTCTTACTTTCTTCTTCATTGATAAAAACCTATTGAAGATGCCTCCAAGCAGCAAGGTAAGTTGCATCAGCTCTCTACTTATGGTAGAGGTGCTAACTGCAGAAGGTACATTTTAACAATAAGTAGTGCATGAAAAAACCTTAACAAGAGGCCAAATACAGAACTAGAGAGAATCAAACCAGTTATGTACATAATTGCTCAATTAAAATATAGGTACATTCAAATTAAAATATGAAATTATAACTGGTATTTAGAATCAAATTTGAAGAATTTCTTGATAAAATATAAATCCATTTCTCTTGAAATTGGAAATGACACTATCATTAACTGATGGAAAGCTAGAGACTTATTTAACCCCTCCTACACAGATAAGGAAATAAGTGACAAAGTCTCTTGCACTGAAGTTATGTATTTTAACAGCTTTACATGTAATATTCATATATAAAAAACTTTAAGTGCTTTTCTCCAATTTAAAAATCTAAAGAATTCAAAAATAAGGCATTCAATATTTGAAAAAAGTACAGATTTACAAAATGTGTATATTCTGTCATGTAAACTCCACACCAACATTATACACTTGGAAAAAAATACAAACAGGATATATTACAAATTTATGTAGCAATAACTTAGTTCATACCATGCAATAAAAAGTACATTAATCAAGATACACAAGCTTTTGTAGGTTCTAAACTGAAGGACTTTTTTTTTTTTTCTGCAGAATCCTTAAAACCTGTGGCACTTAAAATTTGTTAGCCTTTCTACGGAGAGGTAAATTATACACAACAATGATGAAAAAGATTTAACAGACCAGTTGTCTATTATGAATCATTCCAGCTTTGTTCAACAATGGCCGAAACTCTTTTCTCATATTCTCGTTTGTTTTCCTGATAAAGCTGTGCTGCCTGGCTATTGGCTGGACTGTTTGGATTTGGTTCATCCAGCAGAGACTACAAGAAAGAGGGGAGAAAAGACTTGCAGATTTATTCTTTTTACTAGCAAGTGATCAGAAATGTACCATAGAAAAGTATAGTAACAACAAATTATTCAGTGGCAGAGATTAGTATTTCTTACATATTTTTGTAGTACTTTCAGAAATGACTTGATACAATAATATAATGAGGGTTCCTACTGTTAAGAACTTACACTTCTAAAACAAATAGCTCTCAATTACCGACCCTCTAATTCCAAATAAAGTAGAACTGCATTCTTCAGCATACTAACACTTCCTCATTAACCAGAAGAAAAATAGCTTAATTAGGTTAAAATAGCAACTAACACTTTCCAACTCACTGCCACCAAGTCAATTCTGACTCATAGCGACCCTCTCTGGGTTTCCAAGGCAGTTAATCTTTATGGAAGTAGATTGCCCATTCTTCCTTCTGCAGTGGCTGGTGGGTTTGAACTGCCAACCTGGTCAGCAGTCAAATGCCTTAGGCACTACACCATGAGAGCTCCTTAACACTTTCCAAAGTTAAATCCTATTACTGTGATTACTCTGCAAATGTCTGACAGCATATTGGGTGATGAATTTTATTTCCTTTAATGAACAAAACATATATATACACCTAGCAGCAAAGGAACAATTTAGTAAAGTTGAAAACAATGTTTTTAAGATGATAGAATTAGGAGTGTGATGGAATTTTTTAAAGTCAAAAAACAGAATGTTACTTCTGCTACTCTCAAATCCATGTAACTAAAAGATCCTTCATTCTACCTCTCTTCCAAAACTGTCCTTCAAGGTCCACACTGAAAAACTGTCAGATTGCTTTGGCAATCTTTTCTTAGAAAATAGGATTTCTTGGCTAGGGCAACATGCTTGATTCTTCTCTGCACTTGGCAGTTTGAGGTCTCTATGGTTTTCCAAGCAATAATCTTTTTCCCTCCTCAAGAAGATTTTTCACTCTTCTCCATAGATCCTGTATTTCACCGGCATTTTATTAAATTTTATTAAATAAAATAAATTTTATTAAATAATTAAAGCTTGACCTGAGAAAATACTTCACTTACACATGATCAGGAAAGAGACTGGATTTAATCCAATGTGTCACTAATGAAAAATCAAACCAGTTATAGATGAAAAATCATGGTTCTTGTTTTAGCTCTGCCATTGGTTACCTGGGTGCTGGGGAAGACTTTGCTTACTTGGTCTTTAGATCACTCATAAAGTACTATATCCCAGAGAATCCTAACACACACTTACCTGAATTGATGTTAAGATAGAAGATACATCATATGTTGGACTCCATCGATTCTGAAGGATATCTAAACATATGCTACCATCAGCATACACTGGAAATACAATACTAGAATTAGTTACATATTAACTCCATCATTATTTTTAACAAAAATCATTACCACAAACAGAATGCTTGGCCTAGTCAGAAGATCTGAATATTAGGCAATAACCAAAGTATATAACCTTTCTGTCTCACAGGAAAACCAATCTTAAAATTAAGGTTTCTATGGCACACCTTGTCATCAGGAGGCTGAGTGAAAATTTTTTAGCACATATCATATAGTAAATCCATTTAATTTTCACATTTGTAAATATTCTTAAATAAAGCTTAAAAAGTTGTTCGTTTAAGGAAATAATCATGGATATGCACAAAGTTTTATCTAAGGAGGTTCATTGTCATACTATCTCTCAGAGTGAAAAACTGGAAACTTCCTTGTTTTATAAAGAGGGGACCTTGCTAAATAAATAGGTGTATATTCATATAACCAATATTAGTGTAGCCACCAGAGATATTTATGGTGGCGTAGTGCCTGAGACATTTGACTGCTAACTAGAAGGCTAGTGGTTCAAATCCAACAGCCACTCCTCAGAAGGAAAGTTGTGCAATATACTTCCATAGAGATAGATACTGCCTCAGAAACCTGAGGGGTCACTGAGTCAGGTTTGACTCAAGGGCGTTAAGTTTGATTTTGACCCTGTATTTATTAATATAAAAAGACATCCACAATTTATTCCCTTAAATAAATTTTCAATTATATATTCTACTCTGGAAAAAATTTATGTGAATGTTTTTATTTAAAATATATGCAGCCACAAAAATATCTGTAAAACTAAGTACCAAAATGCAAGTAGTGGTTATCTGTAGATAGTAGGATTAAGAATGATCTTATTTTCTTTACCCTTTTCTTATATTTTATAATTTGTTTTTGTGCTCCATTTATAACCAGAAAAAATTTTTTTTTAAACTCTTATGGTACCTTTGGGTGCGTTCAAACTATAAACGTTTCTGCTAGTACTAAAGTACTTAAACAATTTAAGTGAAGTACTTAAAATTTCCTTTAAATTTTATAGGCTGCTAAATTCTGGAAAGCTTCATGAAGCAAGACAGGTCACCCTACATAAAAAAAGGAGTAAGTGAGGCTTTTTTGGGAGGAGATGCAAATCATACTTAAATACTGTTGATTCCTCCGAGCTCTACTCTAGGCCTCTTCCTTCTGTATACAGCCTCTGGGGAATCATACTCACTCCCATGGCCTCAGGTTCTGTCTCTGTGCTCAGTACTTAAACTTAGTATGCTGCTAATAGTTATGGGGATTTGAGAGTGATGAAAATGCTCTAAATTATTTGTGGTAATGGTTGTACAACTTTGTGAACACACTAAAAAACACTGAATTGTATAATTTAAAGGGGTGAATAGTATGATATGTGAATTACATTCCAGTAGACACTAAAAATAGTAAACTAGAAAGTCAAATAATAAAAAACTCGTACCAGAAAAAAAAGTGAACTCACGCTATGAATAAGAAGGTATAAGAAACAATCCACTACATTTGTTTCCCTGTAAATTTGCTTAAGTTGATAATGCTAGCCCTATACATACACCCTTGTACATTTTATAGTTTTGGTAACCTTGATTTAAAGAACTCCTTTACAATAACTTCAGATGATTTAATATCAAGACTAAGCCAGGTAAAGCTTCAATGGAGAGTAAGTAGAGGTAAGTTGGGAATTCTCCAAAAGAGAACTAAAGTCAAACCTTAGTTTTTAAAAAAATAAAGGCAGCTGGAAGGAAAAAGTAACTTCACAGCAATGAAGCACCAAAAAGATTAAATCTACTATTGGGAAGTTACCTTGATTCCAGACACAGACAAACATACCTCTCCTCTGGGTAATTAGCTTTGTTTGTCTGGTAGCCAACCCATCAAATCTGTAGTACTAAAAACATAGGCAAAAGGACCCCTGAAAATGTTTTCACTAAAGATCAGTCAGCTGATGGGGAAAGACCATATTCAAATGAGCCCAATTTAGAAACAGGAAAATCTTTCACCTGGTAATTTATAATCTAGGAATATAAATGTAATAAAAGCAAATAGCAAGAAGTCAAAGGAGAGCAAATTTAATCACAAGTGTTAATTAACAACCAGTTATTAAGAATAGTAATAAAATAAACTTTTCAAAGTAAAAAATGGGATAAACCCTTTGAAGGCAAAGTATGGAAAACGATAATAAAAGCCTTAGACATATACAATGCTTTGACCTAGTAATTCTACTTCTAAAACTTTATTCTAAGGAAGTAAACCATGGGCATTTGAAAAGATTTATTTTCAACAATATTTAAAGTACTTGTTAAAAACGAAAAACAACTGAAAAACCAACAATTAAACAATTATTAACTTATGGTAAACACATAGAACATTTTACAGCTATTAAAAATTATGAAGAATATTTAATAAGAAAAAATGTTCTTATCATAAAAGAATATATATACACACATGTTGTTGTTGTTGTTGTTGTTATGTGCCATCGAGTCGGCCCCAACTCATAGCAACCCCTCCTTGGGTTTCCGAGGCAGAATCACTACGGAAGTAGGATTGCCCAACCCAGCGTTATTATGCTTTTAAAATTATAAGTAGCAAAATCCTTTTGGTATCTTTCACATTTTCTACAAATATGTTTTACTTTTAAATCAGAATTATTAAAATAATTTTATGTCCATTTTGGAACCCTGGTATGAAAATGTGGCTAACAATACATGGAAGCAACATCCAGAAATGGGGCCTAACAGTGAGAAGGAGCAAGACCTAAAAGAAGGGAAACAACTATGTTTTTCCTGTCATTTAAAGAAATCTAATAAATTGCTACTTACCATTTGGATGAAACATTTTGGATAAAAACCTAACAGTTGGTGGTTTATTTGGATATTCTTCAGAAAATTCTATTACTAGTTTAAAAGTACCTAAGGTAGAAAACAAACCAAAATGATTATGGTAAAGCCAGGCACAACTTTTTAACCTCTTTATCAATGAATCACCACCCTCATACTAGTTTTTGCACAACCACAAAAAATTAATGCATATTTTGTTAGCACATAAAACATATTAAACATACTTCTATGAAGACTGATAACACAGCACTGGCAAGCACTTTCTTGTGCTACTGGTAGGAATGTTAACTGTCACATTTTTGGGAGGTAATTTGGTCCTAGTGACCAAGGTTTAAAATACACATTTAGTGAACCAGTTTATGTACGAGAAATGTGGGGTGTGAAAGGATTTTCAGAGAGGCTTACTAACACATGGCAAAGGACCCAGATTGGAAGCACAGGGGCTAATATGAAAGGTCTGTTTTGTATCCACATCAGTGCTTTCACCTGAATATGCCAAGAATTGTTAAACTTTACTGTAACTGCCTACTACTGGTTAAGAGACATTTTGGTCTGTCTCCATCTATTTAATGGTCACTAGAGACACATGTGAGAGCTCTGGTAGCATAGTGCCTCAAGGGCTTGACTGCTAACCAGATTGCTGAAAGTTCAAACCCACCTGCCACTCCTCAGAAGGAGCTGAAGTCAACTCAATGGCAGTGAGTTTGTTTCTGGTTTAGAGACACAGGTAAGGAGTGCTGGCAGTACAGTGGCATTTGGCTGTTAACCAAAAGGTTGGTGGTTCGAACCACCAACTAGCTGCTCTGTGGGATAAAGATGAGGCAGTCTGCTTTCATAAACATCTACAGCCTTGGAAACCCTACGGGGGTCACTGTGAGATGGAATCGACTCCATGCCAGTGAGTTTTAGTTTAGAGACACAAGCATTTATAAAATCATGCGTTTGTAGTAATGCAATCTGTTAAATGTTAAACTCTCAATTCCAATTCCCTGAAATAAACATTATTAATGAATTTGTGTTTGTCTTCCTTACTTCTTTTGGGCTTATTCAGTTATCCAAGGAACTTTTATCTTGAGGAAACCCACCTGATGGTTGGAGAGGTTTTCCCACTACAGCCTCTTGGACATACTCAGGCAGCTGGGACTTAAACTTTAAACCATTCCAGATTGTTTCTACAAAATTCTTCCCTTACCTCATCAATACTGTTTAAAAACATGCAACAAACAAACAAAACCCTTTTCAGCCTAAAAAAAAATCATTCTGACTTCATTTGACTAAGACTTGAGGCGCATATTTAGTAAAATGTTGTAGAGGTTGTATATCAAATATATTATCACACAGACAAGGGTTGGAATTTATTATCAATTTTTACTGTTCCATCAAGCCATTTTTAAGTGAAATTAGTATCCTTTCGAACTACAAAGACTACAAGACAGTATGGTGCCACTGCCTTGATTTGTGCCAAGATGTTAAAGTACTTAGGTGCAGCTTTAGCTGCCTTTACTTTTGTATTACCAATGTAAATGACTTATTTTGAAGACAGTTTTGATCACATGGACCCCCGTGGTTCATGGACCACACTTGAGAACCCCTGGTATAGGGTAAAAAGCTGAAATATTTAAGTACTTTTTTCAATTCCTCATCCACACTTTGACTATGATGTGTTATCAAAAAAACTCACTCATTGCCATCTAGTTGGATCAGACTCACAGGGACCCCTCCTGAAAGCTGAAATAGTTAAGTACTTCTTTCAATTCCTCATCCACACTTTGACTATGATGTGTTATCACAAAACTCACTGTCATCTAACTGGATCAGACTCATAGGGACCCCTCCTCCTTTGGTTTCCTAGGCAGTATCACCATGAAAGTAGATTGCCCAATCAATCTTCCTTGCCTTCTGGTTAGCAGTCAAATGCCTTAGGCACTATGCTACCAGAGCCAACAGGGAACATGCAAATGAGGTGTATGGAACTCTAATGTTGGGAATGGTTAGTTTTGTCACTCTGGCAGGCTTAAAATGAGCCTTCCTAGAGGCAGAAATAGGAGATCTGGTAGCATAATGCCTAAGGCACTTGACTGCTAACCAGAAGGCTGGAGGTTCAAACCCACCAGCCACTCTTAGGAAGGAAGATAGAGCAATCTACTTCCGTAGTGATTATCGCCTCGGAAACCCAAGGAGGGGTTGCTCCTAGTCGGGTCCGTAGTATGCACATAACAACAGAGGTAGAAAAAGGGATCTCACTCTTATCAAAACAGAAGAGCTGGAGTTGGAGTGTAGTGTGTGCTTGGACCTGAGATACCTGTGCTGGATCTCCTTGGCAGAGACACCCGGCTGAAAAATGGCGGCAGTGGAACCAAGAGGCATGAGACAGAGTGGGAACCTTACCAGCCCACAGTGAGAAAGCTGAGTACCCTTGGGCAGGAGGCTTGCTGGTGGAGTGGGGTACACCTATCAGCTGAGCTAAAAGGGCTTTGTAATACTTACCCGAGCAGGGCAGAGGCCAGGCCAAGAGGCCAAGGGCGAGAGAGGCATGCCTGAGGGGAGACTGACCTGATCAAAGAACTGTGTCCTGAGCCCATTTCTGAATGTGAGTTGTAGCCTATTACTTCCCTAATAAACCCATAATCTGAGTATTGTTTGTGAGTTCTGTGTGGCCACTACAAGGAATTAAAGAACCCAGCAGATAAGTAGTGAATGCCCCGGGAGAGATGGCTGGTGTCAGAATTGGTGAACAAACTGGAGGGTGATAGCATGTCTGGCCTCATAGGAATTAGAAGCCTCAGGCTTTTGATGGTGATTCTGTCTCCTTCTTGTGAGGTTAGAGGAGTGAGAAGATGCCTCCAGGCCCTTTTTGCATGTGTGCTATAACTAGGGAAAACCTAAGTGCTTGGTTAAAATAAATTTGTTAAATTCACTTATATATTGTAACTAGTTTCCTTATTTTCCTGGCTCCTGGTGAGGATACCTAACCTGACTTGCAAAAGATCACGCAGAATGTTACCATCGACACTATGGCCTCGGGTTATCCTTCAGGCCTGGAACTGGACTCACTTTCTTGGATTAGCTCTCAGCCAAAGAGTAGAAAGGCCTACAAGCAGAACCTCTACCCCAGGGAGATGTACCCTTTAGCTCAATCAACCAGGAAGCATCAGAAGGGCATCATTTGCATAGTGGGAAAGCTGGACAGACAGGAATGCACAGATAAGAAGGCCACAGGCAAAGGGTAGTCACAGGGAAGGGATGGGAGGAGAATTTTGTATTGTTAGGATTATAATTGGGCTGTGAAAGCAAATATGCATGAACTGTTGAGAGTAAAACAGACCTGCTTTATAAATACATAAAATCACAATAAAAAAAATTATGCAGAATGTTAACTACTTATGAGTTAAATGCTAGTTGTATGTGAAGCTACTGGGAGCTATGTATGTTTAAGAACCATTTTCATTTTAGTTCATCACACTATCAATATAGGTTACCAAAAAAAAAAAAAAGTGTGATTGTTTTCATGTTTACTTCAGGAACATCTTTAGCATGCTACAAGGCCATCTAAATAGAAACGATTTTCAACTTCTATCCTGCCAGTGGTAGCATAGTGCCTAAGGCACTTGACTGCTAACCCGAAGGCTGGTGGTTCAAACCCACCCGCTACTCTTCGGAAGCAAGGTTGGGCAGTAGTGATACTGCCTTGGAAACCCAAGGAGGGGTTGCTAGGAGTTGGATCCGACTCGAGGGCAAATAACAATAACAACATCCTGCCATCTAAGGAGCTCTGGTAGGACACTGCCTAAGGTATCTGACTGCTAACCAGAAGGCTGGTGGTTCAAAACCCAGCAGCCACTCCTCAGAAGCAACACTGGGCAATCTACTTCCATAAAGATTCACCACCTAGGAAACCCAATGGGGGTCGCTATGAGTTGGAATCGACTTGACGGCAATGGGTTTGGTTTGGTGTTTTGGATCCTGCCATCTAGGCTTACAGTTCCACAGCCAAATTTCAACCTAAGAGAGGGAACCAGCAATGGAAATAATCAACCTGATGTGGGAAAAAAAGCCTTTGTGAACTATATATCCTCAGCAAGTTTATTTCGTTTTAACCTAGCCTGTTAACAATCGAAAATGGTTTTAAGTAGATGTACTACTTCTACAATTTCCTACTTAAAAGTATCCTATTAATACTTTAAAAAAAAAAAAAAAAAGCATACTGAGAATAACTTACCATCTTCAAAGGGTGTCCCTTCTGGTCTGAAAACAAGAAGATTTCTGATTAAAATTAAGCTCTTCAATTCAATCAAATCTGCTTTTTTCTTGATCTTCAAAAATGGAAAGGATTAACTCCAACAGAGAAAGAAGGGTTCAATCTAATGATTTGTGGAATTTTCCCATATTATCAAATACCACCTTAAGTCCAGATTTTCAAAGATAAAGGCATAAAGAATAACTTACATTTTCTGAGCATTCCTTTTAGAATGGTTTTATAATAAATTTGTCATGATTTTAGCACAAGAATTTAATTCATAAACACCAGTCATTTTGTAAATATGTGTGTATTTAAGAGAAAAATTTACACCAATTAAGAGGGTAATCAATAGTCTAATTATGACATCAAACCAAAGGGTACTGTTTTTCAACAGTTAGTAGTTTCCAGTAATCATTCTTGTTCAAGTTGGCTAGGAGTGGCTTATGTTACCAAGAAAGTCATTTCCTTTTGTTCTGATCTTTTCCTTACCTCCTCCATATCCCAATTTCAGCTTTCCTAAACAGTAGTATGGTTTAATTATTATTTGCAAAAAACATTCAGGATCTCAAAAACCCATGGTACAGTCTCTACGTAACGGACGATCACTTTAAAAGTGCATTTCGTTTGCTTTTTGTTTCTTTCTAGTCTTTGATGTACATTCTTACAAGTGATTTTTTTTATCAAACTATTCCTTTGAAACAAACCTGGATTTTAAATTTTAATGCAAAACCCTAGCTTAAAAAGAATGAAAGAAAAATGAAAAAAAAAAAAAAAAAAAAAACCCACCAAACTCACTGCCATGGAGTCCATTTTGACTCATAGCGACCCCCTTTGGGTTTCTGAGGTGGTAAATCTTTATGTAGTAGATCACACAGTCTTCCTTCCACAGAGTGGCTAGTGGGTTTAAACCACCAACATCACCAACATTCTGGTTAGCAGTCAAATGCCTTAGGCACTATGCCACCAGAGCTCCTTAGATTCAGTCCAGGGAACACAAAAAAAAAGACATAAGGAACATTTAAATTAAAAAACATATATATAATATTTAAGAAGACTGTTTCGCAAATGGCTCATTTGGTTATTTCACACTGAGCTGTGAAATATTTTCATTTAAATTCTCGCCACAGTGGAAATTCTCAATGTTTTTGGTTCCAAGACTTTTCACAGTTGCAACAAAATACAAGGAAAATATTTGCTTGGTACATTTTGTACAAAATACTGTATCTTTTCTCTTTTCTTATGCCATTCAATTTAGTTTCAAATGGTATTTTTCAGTAAGACTCAAAATGACTCTAAAACCAGTATGTAAATGTTGAACCACAAATAAATTTTATGTGACAAAACTCTTAATTATTTTCCTAGTTTATCTTGCAGTTTGTCCTTACGATCCTTGATTTCACCTCAGTCTCATTTCCTAAACATCTGTCACACATTCACTTTTCTTAAGAATTACACCTATTATTTGTTCTAACTTTGAACTCACCCAAATATAACTGCATTCCACTGCATGATGTTGTTTTCAGATGGTGCGCCACTAACACCCACAGGTGGGTCCTCTTGCAACCTAGGAATCCAAAGTAGTAACTTTAAAAGTTAAACATTAAGGTCAGTAAAGAGATAAAATGAAACACTTACTTTCTCTTCATCATACTAGGCGACACAAACTAAACTCATTTCCTTGTCTTTGTGCTAAACTGGAATGAACTATTTGTGATTATAAAAAAATCAATATTTAATAGATTTACTAAATACCTCTGCAAATATTCTTAAAGTCTAAAGGGTTTGGGATTCATCTCTCTTCAAATATCTTCAATACTCTTCTCTTAAAGAACTGATGTTAAAACTCAAGTGCAAAAATAGTTTTACAGAATCCAATTTGCTGCTCTAAATATGCAAAGACTTAGATTCCTAACAAAAGGTATGTGTGCCACACACACACACACAAAACCTTAATGTAAACACTAAAGGGCTGCAACTGCTCATACTCTTTTAATTAGGAAATCAATTTTAAAAAAGAGTGATTTTATCTCATTTGCTTCAGTTAGCAATGGCTTTTAAAGTTATCTGAATCTTCAGTTTGGTTTAAACAGCTCTGTACTAACAACCAAATCATAGCCGGCAAACCATGAGACAATACAAAGTCAAATTCTTGTAACCCAAAGACCCTTGGAAAACTACCAAAGGGGCCATGTGTTCAAAGCAGAATTAAATCAGCGAAAAGCAGTATTGAACCAAGGGAACAAAGGACATGATCTGCAAGTTTTATTATTTGATTTTTCAGTCATGCGAGTTAATCTCAACTCTACTAATTTCGAACTTCAGAACTTTTGTACCAAAGAGACTTTTCTTTTAAAAACTATACCACCTAAATATAAGCGTGTGTGTATATATAAAGAGAATTATCATGTGGTATTTGTCCATTAGTCCACAAAAAATGGTTTTTTAGTTAACTTTAACCAAATTAAGCCATGATGAATAAGAAAGACCCTTACAGAACTGCTAAGACGCCTAAAGCGGCTCCGGAAGACTTAAGTTGGGCAAAGCCCGAAACAATGGTTTCTAAACGTCTCACCTAAAGCTTTATAATGGGAAAGTTTAAACGTTACTTCCTGAGCAGTTAGCCTTTTATACTCCCCAAAAAATGTGGCTTGTGCAAAGGATCACGGTGTCAAGTTTTCTCATCTCTTTTTATTTTTCCATACCTCAAAGTATTCACTAATAAGTAAGCAGCTGAAAAAGTCATTTTCTCCTAGCCCAACACCTAACAAAACCTCATTTTACAAACGGAGGCCCAGGGACTATCAAGTTAGTGCTTGCCGGAAAGAAGGCATGATTCCAGAAGGATTTGGAAATTACAGATAGGGCTCTCTACACGAGAAGGCACTGGCAGCCAGCGGTGCCAGCCCGAGGCCCAGGCCTCCGGGCCAGTTCTCAAGGTCTTTTCAGGCGAGCGGGGGCAGAGTCGGGTTTCGGGGGATGGGTTAGCAACCTCGGAACCTAGTGCTTCAAGACCCCACCCTCACTGAAGAAAGGAAAGGAATGAGGGGTAGTGGGCTTATCCTAACCCCTAGCCCTCAAGGAGACCGCAGCCGAACAAAGCTGACTGGTGCAGCAGGCGAACAAACCTCGGCAATACAGCTCACTTTGCGGGGACTGCAAAAGGGGCGCAGTACGGTGCAGGGGCCGGAGAATAAGGCTTGAGCGCTTGGGCCGGAAGCTGGCCGAAGTGGGCAGCAAGGAACCCTAGGCCTGCCGACAGCCACCTATTTTTGGGGGGCGGGGGGAGCTATCAAGATTCCTAACCCTGCCAGTGAGTAACAAGAGAGGGAGTGGAGCAGGGAATAAGACCGGGCTCCCCTCGATCGGAAGGGAAGGTGTCTCCGCCCTACAGCTCCGTAGCTTTGAGGAGCAGCCAGCCAGAGGAAGGTGAAGGCCCTTACCGCTTGAAATCCCGCATGAGCCTCCTTCTGGCTGGGGTCGACATGCTCCCAGCTGCCCCGCGGTCAATCTGAAAGAAAAGAGTCCCGCACAAGCCCCCCCCACCCCCCGGCGCGGCGGCCGAGTCACCGTGGGTCACAGCCGCCGCGGCAGCACAAACAACTCTGCAATGACGTCTCCCTCCGCCGCCTCCAGATCCCTCCGCCCTCCGCCAGTACCACAAAGTGAAGGGAGAGGTAGAAGGTGAGCGAAGGCGGGACGTAAGAAAGCTTGTTCCAGGAACCTCTCAGCAGAGACTGTTGTCATTTTGACTTCCTGAAATCATCGCCAAATTGATGTTCTTTTAGCCCGGGGCCATTCTATTAAAAGCCATTATGGCCGAAACACCACCCTGTTTCCCCCCTTAACTGGTTTAGCCTCGGCCGGATGGGGACAGAGGGACGCATCCGGGGCCAGAGATTTCAGGGGAAGGGGGTGGGAATGACGTAAGGTCACGTGACTTGGGCAGCGTTGTCAACAATCCATCTCTGAGGGGGAGGGGTGAAGTATCTAGAACCACGTGTCCCTATGACGCGATCAGAATGGATCACGTGGGAGCGTCTCCTGAATCAGCTTCAGCCGAGTCTACCAAGCGGGTCCGACTGGAGGGCACATAACCATCACCACCACCACCATCACCAAGCGGGTACCTAAATTTACCAGGCTGAGTGCTTTTATTAGTCTTTCCTCCAGTTTGTCCCTGATACTGGGACCACATTATCGAAGAGGTCATGCTGGAAGCAAGTTTGTATTACTTCCTAAATCTTTAAAACGGAGCCCAAAATAATGTGGACTAAAAATTCACTCTGGTCGGTTCAGTGGTTTATCAATCTGGGTATGAGGCAAAGGGGGCCTGCTCGATTTTCTACTAAGTGCAACATTGAATGTTGAGGCTCACCCGAAACAAAATCCCTGGAATTGCTTCCTTAACGTCACCCAAACGCGCTTTGGTGGCATGGTGCCTAAGGCATTTGACTGCTAACCAGAAGGCTAGCGGTTCAAACCCACCAACCATTCCTCGGAAGGCAGGTTGGGCAATCTATAGTGATGATAACCTTTTCCTTTAGGTGGGGTTTTCATAATTGGAAATTCTGGGCAAATCTAAAAGAAAGGTGTACAAATTCTACACGGTTGTTTAAAATCATCATGGAATTAGTTTTGTTTTTCCTATATGGTTCTCTCATTTTTAGGGTTTGTGTCAAGAATCCATGGATTGAACTATGGTAGAATATCCTATTTGTCAAGAAACGCGAGGGTGCGATGGCTGTTACAAACATCTACAAATACTCAGATTTGCAGATCGTGCTAACATGAGCAGGGATTATCTAGCTAGCCTGAGATAACCTCATTTCTGGCTTTCTACACTAGCAAGTATGGCTCAAATGAGCCCACTTACCGCCATTTCCTCTATTCACTGAGTTTCCTCCCTCTATTGAAAAAAAAACAAAAAATCCATTGCTGTGGAATTCCTACTCATAGCAACCCAAGAGGACAGAATACAACTGTCCCATAGGGTTTCCAGGGAGCTCTGGTAGCATAGTGGCTAAGACACTTGCCTGCTAACCAGACGGCTGGCGGTTCAAACCCACCAGCCACTCCTCGGAAGGAAGGTTGGGCAATCCTACTTCCGCAGTGATACTGCCTCGGAAACCCAAGGAGGGGTCGCTATGAGTCGGGGCCGACTCGACGGCACATAACAACAACAACAATAGGGTTTCCAAGGCTATGTCGGTTCCAACTGCCCACTCTTTGGTTAGCGACTGAGCGCTTTAACCTCTGCATCATCAGGACTCCTCTGGCTCCAGGTCTTTGTTGCTCAGAATGACTCTCAGTACTTTTTCCTATACCTCTGGCAAATTCTTCAGCTCAAGATGGGGGAAGTGAGGACCTTTGTACTGCAGTCTTCAACTTGCTCACAGTTCCAAGGACACAAAGGATTAACTTTCCTGGTACCTCCCTTTCTTCAAATCCTGACTTCTTCCTCTAGCTTTTCATAACTGATCAAGTTAGTCAGGCCTAATCTTGATAAATCTTGCTATTCATTCACAAATGTTACTCTGTAGGCTAAAAACTGACTTTTTTTTTTTTTTTTTGGCCATCCTGGCATCCCATCTATAGCTAGGAAGTAAGACAGGCTGGGTAGGGTACCATGCAGTGAAATGCTGAAGACAACAGGCTGAGTTTGTTTGTTTTTCAGTCCCTGTTATGTCACTTATCTAGTAATTTATAACTGTATGTGGTTTTCCTAAACGAGTAATACTTTTGACAAGTACCATAAAGGTTCTTCATAGTCTTGAGAGTAATGTATAAGCAAGAATCATTGGTTGTCCGGGTCTCCAGGACTGCCATAATCTATTATTTGCACAAAGAATAGTTTTAAACTAAAATTGTTTAGTTTATCAATTCTGTAGCTCTACACTATAAACTGACTGAGGCAAGGACCAGTCTGATTCATGCTCTGTCCTTTACAAATATCTAATCCACAATAAATATTGAATACATACTTACAGCAAGTCTGGGCTGACTATAAGATTTACTTTGAGGAGCTCTGGTAGCATAGTGGCTCAGGCACTTGACTGCTAACCAGAAGGCTGGCGGTTCAAACCCACCAGCCACTCCTCGGAAGGAAGATGGGGCAATCTACTTCCATAGTGATACTGCCTAGGAAACCCAAGGAGGGGTCGCTATGAGTCGGGGCCGACTCGACGGCACATAACAACAACAACAACATTCATAGATTCAAAGTACTTTATAATACTGTTAAATAACTTTTCAAAAGGAAAAGAAGGTTTTGAATATTTTGCTGGTGGAAATGAAAACCATGGTCATTTCTCTTTCTCCCACTCACAATCTCTACACCTTAGCAGCATATTAGAAACACTTAGAGGAGCTTTTAAAATACCAATTCCTTTACCATATTCCAAGTAAATCAGAATTTCTAGGCGTGAGGACTTCTTAAAAGTTCTCCAGGTGTGATTTAAATGTGTATTTTGGGTGACAAGAACTAGGCTGGTATGTATTAGATAGTAACAGGGTTAGTCCTTATTAGGGGAAGCATGGTAAAATTTGAACCCTCAACTCATTTTACAGAAAAAAACAAACCCTAAAACCCTGAGAAAGACAGTATTCCCTAGGCACTTTGTTAACCTATACCCTAATTATTTATTGTAAGCTGTCACTACACTTGAACATGTCCAGTTCTTAAGCAATTAAACACCAGCCTCTTGTTTCTGTGTCCTTCTTTTACGTGTGTGGTAGAATTCTTTGAACTATTTTCTTCAGAGCCTTTTAACAAAGTGGCAGTTTTAACGTGTAATGGAGTTTTTTTAAAAGACAGATTACTCCAAAAACCATAACCAACTCACTGCTGTCCAGTCCATTCGACTCGTAGCGGACCCTTCCTTGGTTTCCGAGGGGGTGGTGGTGGTTGTTATGTGCCGTCCAAGGGGGTATCTCTATGGAAATAGATTGCCCAATCTTCCTTCTGAGGAGTGGCTGGTGGCTTTGAACCGCCAGCCTTCTGGTAAGCAGTCAAATGCCATAAGCACTACTCCACCAAAATTTTAAAACATATACTAAGTGTTCACAAAATGTTCTTAAGTTATCATCATTTCAAGGCTGTATATTAATAACCGAGGACAAATTCAGGTCTATGGAATATTATTGCAGCTAGGTAACTTTGGTTAGGTAACTTAGCCAAAACCAAACCATACGCCTTGGAAGTCTAACTTTACAAACTGTCACACCTTAATGTCAACAGCCATTCTTTTAGCTGCTAGTCCAACAGAAAGGTCAGCGGTTCAAACCCACCAGCCACTTCGCGGGACGTGGCAGTCCGCTTCCCTAAAGATTTACATTTTTGGAAACCCGATGGGGGCAGTTCTCTGTTCTGTAGAGTAACTGAGTCAGAATCGCTTGAGGGCAACGCGTTTGTTTTTGTTGTTCCCCGATCTGGTGGCGTCCGCGACGCATGCCTGACAAGTTTGCCTCGGCTCCCCTCCCTAGCAGATTTGCAGACGCTCACCCTGTTGTCAAAATGTGGATATCCTCATCCCACTCAAAACTAACCTTGTGAAGAAGCCCTGAGTTTGAACGAAGCCAAACCCACCAACCCCCCAACGGATCCCCAAGCAAGCTTCCATTTTAGCGCGCTCCAGGAGCCCCTTCCGCTTTTTCTCACTTTCCTTCCGGGTCGGGACCAAACCGATGATCCGGTCTTGCGCACCAGGAGACGAGTGCTCTGCCCGCTATTCTGTTGCCATGGTAGCGGGCGGCTGCGAACTGGCTGGATTCGCAGGCAAAGGAGGGTCGGTGTCGGGTTGCAGGAGTGGGACTGCGTGGAGTCAGGCCCACAGGATTGCAGAATGGGTTGAGGTGGTGGCCGCTGCCACACCAAATCGACAGCGGGGTGAGGCGCGTGACTCCCATCCTAGACCTTTAGACGTCGGATGTGAGAAGCGGGCGGGACTTGGGCTTTCTTGGGTCCCGGGGCCTGATATGTGGGCGACTGCAGTAGTGTGGGGAACCAATAATTGACGCAGGAATGACCGGCAGTGTGGGGGGACCTTACGCTTGATGGGTGGGTGGGACGTAGTAGGTGAACCTCAGTGATGGGAATGACCGAGGCAGCCGGGTAAGTTCTAGTAAGGTCTAGAGCCCTACAGGTACGTCTTACTACCAGGCTGCCATAGTTCTCAAAGACAGTTTCTGTGGAAAATATTCAGTTTTGTCTATGTTTCTATAGTTGTACGTATGGGTTTATTTTGGAAATGCGTTATCTAGATTGAATAAAAAAAATATAAACAATTAACATTTTTTCTCTTTATTTCTGTGAAGAAGTAGAAGCCAGACTTGAAAATGGAGATGTATGAAACCCTTGGAAAAGTGGGAGAGGGAAGTTATGGAACAGTCATGAAGTGTAAACATAAGGTTACTGGGCAGATAGTGGCCATTAAGATATTTTACGAGAAACCAGAAAAATCTGTCAACAAAATTGCAACAAGAGAAATAAAGTTTCTAAAGGTTTGCTTCTTTTGCCTTAATTGTTCTATAAATCAAAAGATAAATTGTTGGGGAATAAAAAAAAAAAAAAACCTAAGATACTTCAGTTAACACAGGTACTAAGAGGTAATAGAAAAACAATTGTGATATCCTGCTTATTTTCTATGTATTATAATTTTATAGTGATACAAGATGCATGTGCTTATGTATAATTTAACAAAAGCCGTGCCAAATGTGGGGCGCTCTTGTGGCGTAGTGACTAAGGCCTTTGATTGCTAACCAGAAGGCTGGTGGTTGAAACCCACCAACCACTCCTGGGACGGAAGATTGGACAATCTACTTCCTTAGTGATACCACCTCATAAACACAAAGAGGGGGCACTATGGGTCGGGCCAACTCCATGGCAGTGAGTTTGGTTTGTTTCTGGTAAAGATGTAAAAGACAGTCCCTGTTATTAAGGGAACTGTGTACATCAGCTGGTTAGAAGGCCTTTTCCTGGACAATCTCTCTTGTTCTGTAACTCTCTTGCACTTCAGCTGATTGTTTTCTTGTACTTAATCATTAAATATATATCTATATATAGATATAGATGTATGCTAGGAACACAAAGATGAAAATCTAATTATTATTAAAGTGAAACCTGTGAGAACTGGAAGTTGGCTGGACTGCCTTGTTTTTCTCAGTGTTACAAGTTTTCTGCCTCTGACAGTGCAGTCACCACTTTTGTATTGCTGTCTGTTACATGGGAAAGATTTTAGTTTTCATTCTCTGACAGGTTTACACCTTATACAGGTTCCAGTTTTCATAGGTTCTACTGTATAACTATTATACAAAATTATTTTGAGATGCCTTAACTATTCTCATTGCCTTAATGTAGAATTTTTAATTTGGCATAGTCTAACTCCACTTAGAGAGATGTCTTGGATTAGTTAACATTCTTAATCCAAAAAGGTTTCTATAATGACCTAATTTGAACTAAATTTTTATCTCTTAAAATTTTATTAAATAAATTATGGTTAGAATAACTAGTGAGAGTATCTGTAGGAAAGTTGTGAGGTAATGGAGAAAAACAAAATTAATCAAATTGGAAAGGGGTAATAGAGCATTTCCAGGAGTTTTGTCCTTTGAGAAAATACCTGCCTTCTCACCCCTGAGTGATCTCCCCTAGGTTATTAACTAATATTAACCCTTCACTGTTTCCATTGTCTTTACCTTTCAAAACAAAGACTGGTTAGGAAACCCATAATTTTCTTTGGTTGAAGGATTAATTTGTAGTGTCTGTTGTTGTTGTTGTTATATGCCGTCGAGACTCGACTCGACCCCTCCTTGGGTTTCCGAGGCAGTATCACTACAGGAGTAGGATTGCCCAACCTTCCTTCCAAGGAGTAGCTGGTGGGTTTGAACCGCCAGCCTTCTGGTTAGCAGTCAAGTGCCTTAGGCACTATGCTACCAGAGTAGTGTCTAGAGACAGTGAATTCTTTCTCTTGCTGCCAGCATTTTGTCACTGCAGTACTCCGCTATCTTGCCAACCAGGGAAATTGAAATCAAAAATAGGAAAGAAATCTGGTACTATATTTTGGCATGTTTTTCTATTAGGCGTATTTTAAGGACTTTAGCCACTCCTCGGAAGGAAGATTGGGCAATCTACTTCTGTAGAGATGTCACCTCAGAGACAAAAGGAGGGGTCGCTATGAGTTGACACCACAGCAGTGAGTTTGTTTTGAGTGTTTGTATTAATGCAGAGAATTGGGAAAAATTGACATTATGCCAGTGGAATAACGGAAAATATTTTTTCATTATAATGTGATTTTCTAATGAATTCACTGTTACCCCTTAATATTTAGCCAGATGAATATTTTTGATAATTTTAATAAATGGTTACATTATTTCAAAATTGGTTGTAATTAAGTCAGTATGTTGAAAAATAAAATAAGCATGTTAAACCTCATTTGTTTTTTAAGTTGGTACATATTTTTGACATTTTGAAATTCTGTCATTGTTAATAATTGCTACCATTATAAAATGTTTTGTTGTTTAATAGAATAGTACAGACAATAGAAGTTTAATCATAAATAATTATCTTTCACATATCTGAAGAGAGACCTTATCAAGACTTTCTAGACATTTTGATACTCTTCTCTTTCAGACTGATGAGTTTATAAACATGTCCACCTAAAACTTATGATTTACTATCTAGAGTTTAGGACCAAAATCAGAGAATAATTAATTTCTGTAAATTCAAATCAAATACTCAATGCTGTGGAAATCTGTGCATTTGAAACGTAAGAATCTTTTAAATTTCAGATGTTAAATTTAACTACAAACCAAGGTAAATGATAGCAATATATCTCTTAGCGAGTTGCGTTACAGTACATTAAATTATTTTAATAAGTAATCAAGTGCCAATTTGAGGTAAAGCAATATATCTCACTTTGTTCTATAAATACTGATCATGAAATGGATTAAAAGTTTCCTTAAAATAAGAATATAAACAAATCATCTGAGAAAATTTGGTTGAAATACATGAAGGAAAAGAAGCTGAGGTTATTTGCTTTTTTTAAAAGTTAGATAGGTGTTTGAATTATTGTGCATGAAATAATTTATTAAAAATGTGTTTCTTTTGTCAATAGCAATTTCGTCATGAAAACTTGGTCAACCTGATTGAAGTTTTTAGACAGAAAAAGAAAATTCATTTGGTGTTTGAATTTATTGACCACACAGTATTAGATGAATTGCAACATTATTGTCATGGACTAGAGAGTAAACGACTTAGAAAATACCTCTTCCAGATTCTTCGAGCAATTGAATATCTTCACAATAATAATGTAAGTGCTTCAGAATATACCAAAGTGTTGGGTGAATATGAATTATAAATGTCCTTTAAACAATGTTCTATTTTATGAAGGTTAAAACTGTAATTAATATTAATATAAATATTAATTTGCTTTTAATTTAAATTTCTCTAATTGATATCTTAAAATGGAGGTAGGAGGTAAGATACAAATAAATAAAATTGATCTTACTATTACTGACCTCATAATTTGATTGCGGAACTGAAAACATTTACTGAGCACACAAAAATTGTAACTGTAGGGCAAACCAAGTATGTGATGCTCAAGGGGAGGAATCAGCAGTTAGGAATAGAAGAATCAGCTATCATTTGGGGCACTTTTTTTTTTTTAATTGTGCTTTGGGTACAACTTTACAGAGCAAATTTGTTTTACATTCAACAGTTTGTGTACATTTGATTTCCCAGCCCAATTAGCATTCCTAACCATAATAAACTCTCCGCCTCTCCCATCCCTGTGACTACTCCCTCCCTGTGCCTTTCTTAACTATGCACTTCTGTCTGTCTAGCTTTCCCTCTATGTGAGAGCTTTTCCTCTATGTGAATGCTACTTCTCTGGTATCTCATGGCTGATTACTCTAAGGGGTGCAACTCCCTGGAGTAGGTGAGTGCATCACCCTGGGGTAGGTGTCATGTGTGTAGGTCTTCTTACTGTTGGGCTGGGAGCCAGTCCATGAGAGTGAGTCTATTTCTAGGCCCAAAGGGTAAGCCAAGGCCATAGTCTTAGGAGTTGCACCAGACTCTATCTGACCAGTAATTCTGGTCATTTTTGTTTCTGAATTTTGTTCTACATTTTTCCTCCCACTCTATTCTAGATCTCTAGTTTTGATCCCTTTCAGCTGGGGTATTTTTTATTAGAGAAAGTTCATTAAGATGTTGAAACTCAGAGCCATAGCTTGATGGAGACATGATCAAATGAAGGGAGGTGTGGAGGTAGGAACTAAAAATTTGGCCATGGGATTGACAGTAGCTGTGGATATCTTAGGGGAAGAAAGGAGAAACAAAGTGACTGAGATGTGTAGGGCCTTGTAGTTTAACTTACGAAAAACCAAAAAAGAGAAAAGGTAAGCTATTTTGATTTTTAGCGTTGCCTTTAGCATTGCCTAGTGCTTAGCTCAGCAGGTTTTTATGGGACTGTGCTTTTTCTTATTTTTAATAGAGCTCTGCTTTCTGGAAAATTAATATGTATTCAGGAAATAGCTCAACAGTAAAAGCCTCAAAAACAAATTTACTAGTAAGTGATGCAGGCACCACCACCATTGGTGCCATCATGTTGATTCTGACTCATGGCAACCTCATGTATTGCAGAGTATATCTGTGCTCCATAGGGTTTTCAAGGCTGTGACCTTTTATT
>NW_006921699.1:5821945-5839741 GCF_000298275.1 Orycteropus afer afer | reverse complement strand
TGACTGCTAACCAGAAGGCTGGTGGTTCAAACCCACCAGCCACTCCTCGGAAGGAAGATTGGGCAATCTACTTCCGTAGTGATACTGCCTTGGCAACCCAAGGAGGGGTCACTATGAGTCGGATCTGACTCAAAGGCATATAACAACAACAACAACCAACATCCTCATTTTGTGACTTTGAAAAATATGGTTATGATTGCAACTGAAATTCAGATTATAATCTACCTGCACCTGAACCTGTGGGAAGGAATAATAATTTGATAATTAAAAATATATAGTTTAGAATCAGACTGTCTTGGGTTTTCACCACTTGAGATGCTATGGATGACCATTAAACTTGTGTACTACACAACTTGCACCAACCAAAGGTGACAGCCCTGTGATTCTGTGGCCTTAGGAAAATAGTATCTAACCTCTCAGGACCTCATTTTCCTCATGTATAATATACTACCTCATATTTGTTGTAAAGATAAAGTGGGATAGTAGGTGTAAAATGCTTAGCACTGTGTCAGACACATTTTAAGTGTTCAATAAATACTGCTGGAAAAGAGTTAGGAATAGTCATATTATGTTTGTATCCCTACAGTACCTTGTCTGTAGTAGACTGAAATGTTTCTCAACTTGGCCAGACTGTTAGAAGAATTCAAACCAAACCAAAAACCAAACTCACTGCCATTAAGTCGATTCCAACTCATAACAACTCACTTTGGGTTTCCAAGGTGGTAAATCTTTACAGAAGTAGATTGCGCAGTCTTCCTTCCATGGAGTGGATGGTGGGTTTGACCCGCTAAGCTAACCTGGTTATGCCTTAGGCACTACAGTGCCACCAGAAGAATTCAAGGGAGAGGTAAAACTAAAGTTAGTATAATGTTTAACTATAGCCAGGATTTTGTTAGAAGAGGAAATGCATTCATTCAGATGGGGTTCCACTGTGAGAATAGAGGTTGATCTGAGCAGGGCTATTCAGAGAGTGGTGATAAGTCAGTACACAGAGATCAGGTAGCACAGGTGCCCTAGGGATACATTTTCCAGAGCCTTAATATCATCCTGAGGAGTAGGGACTTTATGCTGAGGATACTGAGGGACTATTGAAGGTTTTTTAATTTGGCAGTAAGAGGATGAAAACAAAATCTAAGCTTATTTTAGCAAGAGTAGAGGATGTATGTGGATAGATCCAGAGAAATCAGGGGAGAAACTGTTGTGAGAGTCCAGATACGAGGTGGTAACGGCTTGGACTTGGATAGTGGCAATGGGAGGGAAAGGATGGAGATTTCATAAAACAGAAATGACAGGATTTGGGAACTAATTGGATGTGAGAGAGATGAAAACAAGGGGGAAGAAATAAAAGATAACTACAAGATTTTTAATTTGAGAGCAGGAGAATTGTGGTATCATGACAAACTGATTTTAGGAAGGCGAATTGCTTTTAAATATATTAATGTGCTTTAAGAGATAGGGGGAAATCCAGGTAAAAAATAGCAATTAACCAATTATATAACTTGACCTTAGGAAGTTGTTAGAACTAGATTTACATATTAGGGGATTTTCCTCTCAGAGACTATGGTTGAAGCAGTAAGACTATATCACTCTTCAGGTGTAGAGGGAAAAATAAAAAGTATCAGCATCAAGTGTGAAAAAGTCTCTCTCTCTGTGTATGGGGTAAGAGTAGCAGAGAAGGAGGCCTAGATAGAAGCACTCATAGTCTTTAATTCTGTTGGTTGTATCTAACACCTAGAGCAAAATTATCCCTGTCCCTCCATTCATCTCACAGAATATTATAGTTAGTAAGTTACCTTTGAGAATTAAGACAGCCACAAATGTTGTAGTTTATAAGATTAAATATTATTTTACTTATTATCTGGACATATGGGTATGGGGTTTGATGATTTAAAGTTATCTTCATATTGACAAAGTATTAAGAAAATAAAACTGTCATCCTAATATGTCCAAATTTCAAGCAGATGATTGGTATTTCCTGTAGCTGTGAAATATCCAAGGTAGTGTGTACTGTGATCCTGCATGTCCTTTTAATAAAATAAAAATTTCTGATGTAAGGTACTATTTAGTACCAGAAAACATCATCTCTCCAGAAGTATTTGTATACTTCTTTTATCTGATGATGAAACATACTTCCTTTAAAATATTGGTTTCTAGGAAGCTCAAATAAAATTTAATATTCAATTGAAGTAACTCATTCATCATAGTAATCTAGTATATCTTTCTCCTTCTAGTTGTTACTTATCATTTAGAATTTTGATCTGTTTAATATTGTAAGATTTTTCAAAACCATTTTCAAAGCAGTTCAGAGTATTAATGAAAATATCTGGCCAGTTACAGGGAGATACAGTTTTTATTTCTTCCCTCATTCATTTAATATTTGTTACCAATAATAAACATTGTACTGGTTGCTGGGGTGGCAACCTTGAATAAGTGACTTTGTTCCTAACCTTATGGAATTAGATTTTACCTAATGTTTAGTAAACTTTATGAATTATGAGTAATTCTCAGTAATACCTAAGTATTATTAAACTTTACTGGCCATAACCCCCATCCCTCATTCTACAAAAGCCCTACCTACCTCCCTAAAGTTAGTCTACTTTTTCTTCTTTTTAAATTAATTTATTTAATTTTTATTGTGATTTGGGTGAGAATTTACAGAACAAATTCATTTTCCATACAGAAGTTCACACATATTTTGTTTCGTGATATTGACTGCAATTCCCCACAATGTAACAGCTCTTTTCTCACTTTTGCTTATTTTCTTAGCTCTGTCTTTAGGTCTCAAAGTCATAACCTTTCGAACATAGAATTATTATTATTTAAATATTTTTAAATTATTAATATTTTGCCATATGTGCTTCATCTATTTTGTTTTCTGAAGTATTTTAAAGTAAATTAAAGCAAACTGGCATTTTATCCTTAAATACTTCACTATGTATTTGTTTTTTAAAAAAGGATATTTTCCCATATAAATTCAGAATTGTTGTTATAGCTACACAATTTATAATAAGTCCTTAATAGTCTATATTAAAATCTACTCACTTGTTCCTAAAATGTCTTTTACAACTGGTTTATTAAAATTAGGTTTATAGGATATCTGGCATGGATTGAATTATATCAAAAATGTGTGTCAACTTGACTAGACCATGATTTGCAGTATTGTATGGTTGTCTTCCATTTTGTGCTCTGATGTAACTACATTTTGTGAATGAGGCAAGATTAGTGTGGTGGTATAGCTTGAGTTACAGCCTTGTAAGAGGGTATAACTTAAGTCACACCCTTACTCAAATAACCACCCTTGTTCAATTCACACTCTTGCTTAAGTTACACCTTTTATCTTACAAGAGATAAAAGGAGAGTGAAGTGAACAGAGAAGTGAACCAGGAAAGGAACCAGGAGGAAAGCTCATCCTTTGGACCCATGATCTCTGCAGTGAGAACCTCCTAGACCCAAGGAAAGATTAATGCCAAGACACATGGAGATCTCCAAGGGAATGCTCAGCCCACAGATGCTGAAAGGAGACAAGGAATTTCCACCAAAGCTGACAGAGAAAGAAAAAGCTTTTATCTAAAGCTAGTGTCTTGAATTCAAAGTTCTAACCTCCTAAACTGTGGGAGAATTAATTTCTATTTGTTAAATTCATCCACTTGAGGCATTTCTTTTATAGCAGCATTAGATAACTAAGACAGTCCCTGTTAGTCAGAATAAACTCAATGGCAACTAACAACAAGAACACACTTTCCATTTGGTGATTAGGCTTATGTTTTCATATACTACATTGTTATTGTTGTTATGTGCTGTCGATTCGGACCCAACTCACAGTGACCCCTCCTTGGGTTTCCAAGGCAGTATTACTATGGAAGTAGATTTCCCAACCTTCCTTCTGAGGAGTGGCTGGTGGATTTGAACCGCCAGCCTTCTGGTTAGCAGTCAAGTGCCTTAGGCACTATGCTACCAGACCTCCTTATATACTACATTAGCATCTTATTTTAAGACATCAGATTGGAAAATTTAGAAAATTAAAGCTCTCAGTGATTTAGAACACGGGCTCTCTGAGGCTGTTGCAGGTTGTGGAGGTTTGAATTTTCTTGTCTCATGGATATTTAAATCAAAGCACATTGGAGTATTGTGGGTTTAACTGTAGCAAAAGAATTTATTTGCTTCTTGAGAGATAACCTCTAAAACTTTGGAATTTCTTTGGTGAGGATTCATGTTGAGTGGGGGCTGACTATGCTAGAAATACCCACCACGTGACATCAACCTTGTGTATCAACTGACAGGATGGGAGGGGTGAGAGAGAGGGCGGAGTTTGAATTACATAATGAGACCCTCAATGAAAGCTGTGAACACTGAAGCTTCTTGAATTTCTTGCCGGGTGGTAGATATTGGTGCACATGGGAGGGTAGCACATCCTTTGGAACATGGAAATTCCACTCTGGGAATGTTCCCAGATCTCTCCCTATATGTCTCCATTGTATTCTTTTGCAGTAATAAAACAATAGTCATAAATGTAGCACTTTCCATAAGTACCATGAGTTATTCTAACCAATTATTGAGCCCCAGGGAGTAGTGGGAGCCAGCAGGTCAGAAGCAGGGAGGTGGGCTGGAGAGAGCTAATTATCCCAAAGGTGAGTGGAAAAATCCTGAATTGGTAGCCAGCAGGTCAGAAGTGAGGATGTCCTGGGAACTCCCAAGCTTCTGGCTGGCATCTGAGGTCTTGGACAGACTTGGCAGTCAGGAGGACTATGCCTTAGCTCTAGATGGGTGGGGTCTGAGGAGGAAAGATGGCATGGGCTGCTGGTGTCAGAGCAAAATGGAGTAGAGGAACAGAATTGATAATAAATTGATTTAGATTGACCAACACATTTGGTGTCAGAGAAAGGAGAAATGGGATTTGATTTTCCAAATAGCTATATATATTATAAATCAGATTGTAATATGGAGTTATATATACTTCTGCAGCATTCTACTGCAAAGTAAAAGAAAATCAAACTTATTGTTTGAATCCGAAGTCTAACTGTTTACACCACATACAAAAATTAACTCAAAATGGATCAAAGACCAAAATGCAAGAGCTAAAACTGTAAAGTTCTTAGAGGAAACATAGGTGACCTTGAGTTAAGTGATGATTTTTTAGATATGACATTAAAAGCATAAGCAATCAAAGAAAAAAATACATAAATTGGACTTCATCAAAGTTAAAAACATTTGTGCATCAAAGGACACTCTAAAGAAAGTAAAAAGGCAGCCCACAGAATGGGAGAAAATATTTGCAAATCTTATATCTGATAAGGGTGTAGTATCCTGAATACATAAAGAACTCCTACAACTAACAAGATAAATAACCCAATTAAAAATGGGCAATGGATCTGAATAGACATTTCCTCCAAAGAAGATACACAGATGGCTTATAAGCACATGAAATGATGTTAAAAAACACTAGCCATCAGGAAAATGCAAATCAAACCACAATGAGATACCACTTCACACCAATAGTTAGATAAAATAAAAGTGATGGGCAATAACAAATAGTGAGAAATTGGATCCATCATCCATTATTTTATGTTGAGGTGTAATCCATACCGAGGGAGCTGTGGTGGCGTAGTGCATAAAGCATTTGACTGCTAACCAGAAGGCTGGAGGTTCAAACCAACCAGCCACTCCTCGGAAGGAAGGTTAGGCAATCTACTTCCATAGTGATACGGCCTCAGAGACCCAAGGAGTGGTTACTATGCCTTGGATCCAACTCAGGGGCAGTGCGTTTGATTTTTTTTTGGCATCCATACTGAAAGCTGTAGTCTTTAATCCTCACTTTCAGCAAATAAGGTTGTATCATCTGCATATCTCAAGTTGTTAATGAGTCATCTTCTAATGCTGATGCCACATTCTTCATATAATCCAGCTTCTCAGATTATTTGCTCAGCATACAGATTAAATACATATGGTAAAAAGTTCAACCCTGACACACACTTTTCCTGATTTTAAACCATGCGGTATCCCTTTGTTTTGTTCAAACGACTGTCTTATGGCCTGTGTACAGGTTTCTCATGAACACAATTAACTGTTCTGGAATTCCCATCCTTTGAAATGTTATCTATAATTTGTTATGATCCAAACAGTTGAATGCCTTTGCAGAGTCTGTAACATGTAGGTAAACGTCTTTTTGGTATTTTCTGCTTTCAGCCAAGATTCATGAAGCATTAGCAGTGATATCCCTCATTCTGTGCTGTCTTCTGAATCCAGCTTGAATTTCTAGCAGTTCCCTCTCTATGTACTGCTGCAACTGTTTTTTAATTATCTTCAGCAGAATTTTTCTTGTGTGTGACATTAATGATATTGTTTGATAATTTCTGCATTCTGATGGATCACCTTTCTTTGGAATGGTCACAGATAGGGATCTCTTCCAGCCAGTTGGCCATGTAGCCGTGTTCCACATGTCTTGGTATAGACAAGTGAGCACCTTCAGTGCTGCATCCATTTGCTGAAACATTTAAATTGGTATTCTGTCAATTCCTGGAGGCTTGTTTATTGTTAGTGCTTTCAGTTCATCTTTGATTTCATGGTATTTTCAGTCACCCCATATGTATATGAAAATTGAACAATAAGGAAGACCAAAGAAGAACTGATACCCTTGAAGTATTGGTGAAGAATTTTGAATATACTACCATGGACTGCCAGAAGAATGAATAAATCTATCTTAGAAGAAGTACAGACAGAATGCTTCTTAGAAGCAAGGATGGCAAAACTTTGTCTCACTTACTTTGGACATGTTATCAGGAGAGACCAATTCCTGGAGAAAGACATCATGCTTGGTGTTTTGGTTACCTAGTGCCACTCTTGACAGGAATATACCACAGATGGGATGGCTTTAACAAGCAGGAGTTTATTCTCTTACAATTTTGGAGGTTAGAACTCCAAGTTCCAGGTGCCAGGCTCTAGGGGCTGGGTGAAAGCCCCTCAACCTTGGGCTTCAGCTCTGCCTCTTGCTCCTGGCCCACTGAAGCTAGAGGCATCTCTTCACTCAGGCAGCTGCTGACTGCTGAGGCTGACAAACCCAAGGTTGAAAAGTGAAAAGGCACAATCCCAATATTATCAAACTACATGGTAGGCCATTGATTCAAGTCCATTAAAAGTCCCAAGATCGGTAGAGCATGGCAGGCTGCTGAATGAAGACAACTACATGGAGGGTTCAAGCATGCCAAAAGCTAGAGACCTTGCTCAAAGCTGCTGCTTTTATGCTGGAAGCACACCACATCTCTAAAGCAGCTACTCAGATGCTGCAATAGATTCCATCATGGAATTGATTGCCAATCTTACCAAGGGGAATAACTGCATCTAGCTGCCCAGCCACTCAACCAGGCCCAGCCAAGTTGACAACATCCTTAACTACCACACTTGGTAAAGTAGAGGGTCATTGAAAAAGAGGAAGACCCTCGATGAAATGGATTGACACAGTGGGCTCAAACATAGCAAAGATTGTGAGGATGATGCCGGACTGAGCAGTATTTTGTTCTAATCTATATAAGGTTGTTAAGAGTTGGAATCAACTCAGTGACACCTAAAAACAAAATTAACAACGTCCTTTGCTGGTAGAAATGTAAAGTGGTGCAGCCACTGTGGAAAACATCTGTCAGTTTCTTATAAAGTTAAATGTAAGGTTACTATATGCCCCAGGAATTCCACTTCTAAGTATATACTTGTTCTGGTTACCTACTGCCACTCTGACAGGAATATACCATAAATGGGATGGCCTTAACAAACAGGAGTATTCTTAACAATTTGGAGGCTTGAAGTCCAAGTTCAAAGTGCTAGGCTCTAGGGGCTGAGTGAAAGCCCTTCAACCTTGGGGTTCAGCTCCGCCTCCTGCTCCTGACCCACTGGAGCTAGAGGCGTTTCTTTACTCAGACAGCTACTGGCTGCTGAGGCTGAGAAGCCCTAAGGTTAACAAGTAACCCAATGTTACCAAACCACACGGCAAGCCATTAACTTAAGTCCATTGTAAGTCCCAAGATGAGCAGAGCATAGCAGGCTGCTGAGCAATGACATGGCTACATGCAGGGTCCAAGCATGCCATAGACTAGAGACAATTCCCAAAGCTGCTTCTTAAATACAGGAAGCAGACCACATCCCAAAGGCAGCTACTCTCCTGCTTGTGGTAGATCCCACCATGGAGTTGATTGCCAGTCTCATCGTGGGGATAACTACCACCAGCTGCCCAGCCATTCAACCAGGCCCAAGTTCATACACAAACATAACTACCACAGTACTCAAGAGAACTGAAAACACATCTGTTCTGGTTAGCTAGTACTACTCTGACAAGAAATATACCACAAATAGGATGGCCTTAACAGACAGGAGTTTATTCTTACAATTTGGAGGTTTAAGTCCAAGGTCAAAAGTGCCAGGCTCTAGGGGTTGGGGGAAAGCTCCTCAACCTTGGGGTCCAGCTCTGCCTCCTGCTCCCAGCCCACTAGAGCAAGAGGCGTTTCTTCACTCAGACAGCTGCTGGCTGCTGAGGCTGAGAAGCCCCAAGGTTGATAAGTAAAAAGGCACAGTCCCAATGTTACCAGACCATATGGCAGGCCACCAACTTAAGTGCATTGTAAGTCCCAAAGTCGGCAGAGCATAGCAGGCTGCTGCTCAACGACACAGCTACATGCAGGGTCCAAGCATGCCATAGACTGGAGACCATTCCCAAGGCTTCTCCTTATATACAGGAAGCAGACAACATCCCAAAGGCAGCTACTCTCCTGCTTGTGGTAGATCCTACCATGGAGTTGATTGCCAGTCTCATCATGGGGAATTACTACCACTAGCTGCCCAGCCACTCAACCAGGCCCAGCCAAGTTGACACACAAACATAGCTACCATAACATCTATACAAAATGCTGTACACAAATGTTTATAACATCTTTGTCAAAACAGCCAAAGAGTAGAAAAAAACAAATTCTGTCAACTTATGGAATGAATGGATGAAATGTCTATCTGTAGAATGGAATTTTGTTAAGTCACTAAAAGGAATGAAGTACTACTGGTACATGCTACAACATGGATGAACCTTGAAAAAACTAAGTGAAAGAAACCAGACACAAAGACCTTTCAAGGTTCATCCATGTGGTAGAATGAATTAGTACTTCATTTTTATTTATGGTTGAATAATATCCCATCTATGGATATACCAACTTTTGTTTATCCATACATGAGTTAATGAACATTTGAATTGTTTCCACATTTTGGCTATGAATAATGCTGCCATGAACATTCATGTATATATTTTTGTGTGGACATACATATTCACTGCTTTGGGGTATATTCCTAGGAGTAGAATTTCTGGGTCATATGGTCACTTTAATGTTTTGAGGAAACTCTTTTCCAAAGGAGCTACCCCATTTTCCTCTCAACCAGCTGTATATTTTCCTCTCAACAGCAGTGTACACATTTGTTATTGTGTAGGATTATAGCCATTCTAGCATGTGTGAACACCACTCATCTGTCAGTTTGTCATACTGTGATAGCTTGTGTATTACTGTGATGCTGAAAGCCATGCCATTGACATTTCAAATACCAGCAAGGTCACCCATAGTTTCAGCTGAGCTTCCAGACTAAGGTAGACTGGGAAGAAGGACCTGGTGATCTACTTTGAAGAAACTTAGCCAGTGAAAGCTTATAAATAGCAGCAGAACATTGTCTGATATAGTACTGGAAGATGAACACTTCAGGTTGGAAGGCACTCAAAATATGACTGGTAAAGAGCTGCCTCCTCAATACAGAGTCAAATCTTAATGATGTGGATGAAGTAAAGCTTTTGGGAGATTCATTTTCTGATGTGGCATAACTCAAAATGAGAAGAAATAGCTGCAAATGTCCATTAATAATTGGAATGTGGAATGTACAAAATATGAAGCTAGGAATATTGGAAGTAGTCAAGTATGAAATGGGATGCATAAAGATTGATACCCTAGTCATTAGTGAGGGAAAGTGAACTGATATTTTACATTTTGAATCAGACAATTGTGTACTCTACCATCCTGGGAATGACAAAGAGGAAGGGCATCATATTCATCATCCAAAAGAACATTTTAAGATCTAACTCTCGAAGTACAACACTGTCAGTGATAGGATAGTATCCGTATGTCTACAAGAAAGACCAGAAAATATGAGTGTTATTTAAAATTACGCACCAACGACTAATGTCAAAAATGAGGACTGAATGAAGACTTCTACAGTCTGAAAGTGATTGAACGTAATCAAGATGCATTGATAATTACTGGTGATTGGAATGCAAAAGTTGGAAACAAGAAGGATCAGCAGTTGGAAAGTACAGTCTTGGTGATGGAAACAACATTGGAGATTGCATAATAGAATTTTCCAAATACTTCTTTTTAAACAATGTAAACAGCAGCTATAGATGTGCATCTCACCAGATGGAATACGTAGAAATCAAATAGACTACATCTGTGGAAAGCGGTTATGGAGAAGCTCAGTATCATCAGTCAGAACAAGTCCAGTGGCCAACTGCAGAACACACCATCAGTTCATATGCAAGATAAGTTGAAGCTGAAGAATACTATACAAAACATTGTTGCACCTCCTACTTTGGCGAGTAGTGACTGGGATCTTAAAAGCTAGCAAGCTGCCATCTAGATGCAACAATGGGTGTCTCCTTGTCAAGAAGAAAGAAGAAAACCAAATGAATGGAAACAATCAGTCCTAGTGACTGTTACACCATCTGATCTGCAACCTATACAACTATGAGACCAGAAGAACTAGATGGTGCCCAGCTACCACTGTCATCCACTTGGAAGGAATGTAGGAGATCCTGGATAGAGAGGGAGAACAATGTGGAACAAAACTCAAAATCATTTGGAGGCAAAAAAAAAAAAAGGAGGAGGTGGGGACCAGTTTTGCTGGTCCAGTAGAGCCTGGTGAAACCACTGAGACTATGGCCCCTAGCTGCCCTTCAGGTCTGGAATTGAACCCACACCTGTGGTTTCCAGCCAAACAAAGTACAGGCAAGTGAGTTAAACATTTACCTCAAGTAGACACACACCCTGGAGAGAACAATCATGGGAGAAGGAAGGGCTGCTTATGCACAGGGAGACAGCTCAGGGCGCAGAAGAGTATGGAGGGATGGACACTGGGAAGAGGTAACTATGGGGAGGAAGTGGGAGGGGAGCTGTTGTATTGTAAATTTTGGTCAATGACATGAGACAAAGTATATGTGAACTGCTGTATGAAAAGTGAATTTACTCTGTAAATCTTCACCCAAATAAAAAAAAAAAAGATAAGTTGAAGCTGAAGAAAATTAAAACCAGTCTAGGAGAGCTAAAGTATGACCTTCAATACATCCCACCTGAATTTAGAGACCATCTCAAGAATAGATTTGACACATTGAACACTAATGATTGAAAACCAGTTGAGTTGTGGTAAGACATCATATGTGAAGAAAGCAAAAAGTCATTAAAAAGACATAAAAGACGAAAAGATGAAGAGACTATGAAACTTGCTCTTGAATGGAGAGTCACTGAAGCAAATGGGAGAAATGACAAGACAAAAGAGCTAAACAGAAGGTTTCAAAGAGCAGCTTGAGAGACAAAGTCATTTATTATAAAGAAATGTGCAAAACTTGGAGTTAGAAAACCAAAAGGGAAGAACACGCTTGGCATTTCTCAAGCTGAAAGAACTAGAAAAAATTCAAGCCTTGAGTTGCAATATTGAAATACTCTGTGGGCAAAATATTGAATAATGTAAGAAGCATCAAAAGAAGGTGGAAGAAATACACAGAGACACTATACAAAAAAGAACTGGTCGATGTTCAACTCTGTCAGGAGGTGGCATATGATTAAGAATCAATGCAGTATGGACTATACCTAAACATAAAGAAAGCAAAAATCCTCACAGCTGGACCAATAAAGAACATCATGATAAATGGAGAAAAGATTTAAGTTGTCAAGGGTTTCATTTTACTTGGAGCTACAATCAATGTCCAAGCAAGCAGCAGTGAAGAGATCAAAGGATGTATTGGATTGGGCAAATCTGCAAAAGACCTCTTTAAAGTGTTGAAAAGCTAGCACTTTGAGGATAAGGTGAGCCTGACCCAAGCCATTGTCTTTTCAGTAGCTTCATATGCATATGAAAGCTGGACAGTGAATAAGGAAGACTACAGAAGAATTGACACATTTGAATTGTGTTGGTGAAGAATATTGAATAAACCATGGACTACAAGAAAAATGAACAAACCTATCTTGGAAGAAGTACAGACAGAATGCTCCCTAGAAAGAGAATGGCCAGACTTCACCTCACCATGTTGTCATGTTGTCAAAAGGGGCTAGTCCCTGGAGAATGGTATCATACTGGGTTAAGTACAAGATTAGCGAAAAAGGGGAAGACCCTCAACGAGATAAACTGACATCGTGGCTGCAATGATGAGCTCAAGCATAGCAACAATTGTCAGAATGACATAGGACTGGGCATTGTTTCCTTCTGTTGTACATAGGGTGCTATGACTTGGAACCCACTCAATGGCACCTAACAGTAGTACTGAAGAAGTCCAAGCTACACTGAAGGCTTTGGCAAAAAACAAGGCTCCAGGAATTGATAGAACAATAATTGAGATGTTTCAACAAATGGATACAGCGCTGAAGTGCATGCTCATCTATGCCAAGAAATTTAAAAGGCATATAGATACCTGGGCAACTGTGGTGGTTAAGTTTGTGTGTCAGCTTGGCTGGGCCTGGTTGAGTGGATGGGCAGCTGGATGTAGCATGATAAGACTGGTAATCAACTCCATGGTGGAATCTACTGTGAGCAGCTGGGTATCTGCCTTGGCGATGTGGTCTGTTTTCTGTATATAAGGAGAACCCTTGGAGAATGGTCTCTAGCTTATGGCACTCTTGAGCCCTGCATGTAGCCTGTCATTGTTCAGTAGCCTGCCATGCTCTGCCAACCTTGGGACTTTCAGTGGACTTGAATTAATGGCCTGCTGTGTGGTTTGGTAACATCGGGACTGTGCCATTTTATTTGTCAACCTTAGGCTTTGTTAGCCTCAGTAGCCAGTAGCTCCCTGAGTGGAGATATGCCTCTAGCTTCAATGGTCCAGGAGCAAGAGGGCAGAGCTGAAGCCCAAGGTCGAGGCACTTTCACCCGGCCCCTGGAGCCTGACACTTTGAACTCGGACTTCTAGCCTCCCAAACTGTAAGAGAATAAACTCCTGTTTATTAAGGCCATCCCATTTGTAGTATGTTCTTGTCATAGCAGTACTAGGTAACCAGAATAGCAACCAGCTGGAAGAGATCCATGTTTTGCCCATTCCAAAGAAAGGTGCTCCAACAGAATGCGGAAATTATCAAACAATATCATTAATTTCACACTCAAGTCAAATTGTACTGAGGATAATTTTAAAAAGGTTGCAACAGTACACAGACAGGGAATTGCTAGAATTTCAAGCTATATTCAGAAGAGGACATGAAATGAGGGATATCATTGCTGATGTCAGGTGTTTACCTGTATATTATGGACTATGCAAAGGTATTTGACTGTGTGGGTCATAACAAATTATGGATAACATTGAGAAGAATGAGAATCCAAAACACTTAATTATGCTCATGGTGAACCTGTATATAGATCAAGAGGCAATTGTTTGAACAAAACAAGGGGATACTGTTTTGTATCAGGAAATGTGTGTGTCAGGGTTGTATCCTTCCACCATATGTAATCAGCCTGTATGCTCAGCACATAATCTGAGAAGCTGAACTATATGATGAAGATCAGAGCATCAGGACTGGAGAAGACTCATTATCAAATAAGATAGCGCAGATGACCTCACTTTGTTTGTTGAAAGTGAAGGGGACTTGAAACACTTACTGATGAATATCAAAGACAATAGCCTTCAGTATGGATCACCTCAACATTAAGAAGACAAAAATTCTCACAACTGGACCAATTAGCAACATTATGATAAACAGAGAAAGTGTTGAAGTTGTCAAGAATTTTATTTTACTTGGGTCTACAATCACTGCCTGTGAAAGCAGCAGTTAAGAAATCAAATGATGTATTGCATTATGGAAATCTAGTGCAAAAGACCTCTTTAAAGTTAATTAAGTTTCATTATGGTGTTGGTGAAAAATACTGAATATCCCATGGGATCCTATAAGAACAAACAAACCTGTCTTGGAAGAAGTATAGCCAGAATGCTCCTTAGAAGTGAGGATGACAAGACTTCATCTCATGTACTTTGGACATATTGTTAGGAGAAACCAGTCCTTGGAAAAGAAAATCATACTTACTAGCTTTTCAGTGAAAAAAAGGAAGACCTTCAATGAGATGGATTGAAACAGTGGCTGCAAAAACAGACTCAAACATAGTAACGATTGTGAGGATGGCACAGGACTGGGCAGTGATTCATTTTGTTGCACATAGCAGAACCAACTTGATGGCACCTAACGACAGCGACAACAAAGTGCGTGAAGTGGTGTCTTGTGGTTTTGATTTGCATTTTTCTAATGACTAATGATAATGATCATTATTTCATATTCTTGCCAGCATTTGTATATTGTCTTTAAAAAAGTATTCATATATAGTTAGACAGGCTAAATGATCAAGTATGTCTAGGCAAAAGGAAATACACTGAAGACCATATATGTTTGACAGATGATATTTCTACATATGTATGTGCTCTAAGAATGTCCCTATATATAATAGAGCTAACTGGGCAAAGGTATGATAACTTCTTAGCCACAGCCAGACACCTGAGGGTATGAGTCACTGGGCCCGTGTGCTTGGGACCATGGTCAAGGGGGACATCAAGCTCAATTGGCATAACATACTACACAAAAACATTGTTCTACATCCTACTTTGGTGAGTAATAACTGAGGCCTTAAAAGCTTCTAAGTGTTGCACATATAGTACTGGGTTGTCAGTGAAGACAAATATGGGTATATGGGTGGATGGATGGGTGGACAGGCCGAACTATTAGGTATGTCTATGAAGTGGGAGTGTACCCAAGAACATGTATAGGGTTGGCAGACAATGGTGCTATAAGTTTATGTATATGATCTGAATTCCCAGGTGTATAGTAGAGCTGACAAGGGATAGGGTTGTAGTCACTGCTTGGTCACAGCCAGCTACCCAGAGGGACCGAGTAGTTGAACCTGTGGGCTCCGTGCCATAGTTGCAGAGGACATCAAGCTCAACTGGCATAATATACTACACAAAACATTGTTCCACCTCCTACTTTGGCGAGTAGTGACTGGGATCTTAAAAGCTTGCAAGCTGCATCTAGATGCAACGATGGGTCTCTCCTCATCAAAAAAAAAAAAAAAAGAAAACTTGTAAGTGGTTAAGGTGTAGTAAATTACCTGGTATGGCTTTTCTAGCCATAGTCTTTGTAAACTCTGTGGTGGAATTTGCTGTGAGCATCCTGATTGTAAAAGTTACCCACCAGGGTATTTCTTTTCTAGCCATAAGTCTTTATAAGTTTCGTGGTGGAATTTGCTCTGAGCAACTGAGGACCTCCTGATTGTAAAAATTATCTGCCGGGGTATTTCTTTTGAGAGTGGCACAAAGCAATGTTCTGGGAAGTTCGCTGTCTCTCAGGTGCTTAGAATTCTGATGTTACGATTGGCTAGTTTGGCTGCTCTGCCAGGCTCTAAAGGAGGCCTCCTAGAGGCAGAAGTCTCTGACTGCTGGCTGAGAAAGACGTGCTGCTGAGAGAAATGCTCTCCTGAGAGAAACATGCTCCTGAGAGAAACGCGTTCCTGAGAGACATGCACTCCTGAACGCACTGCTGGGAGAGAGATGCAAAAGACACGCATTGCTGAGAGAGACACCGAGAGACATAAACTGCTGGGAGGAAGACTGTGAGAGACTGTTGGCTGAGAGGTGGTGGGCTGAGAGAGACTGAGCATTGTTCCTGAACTTGAACTGTATAGCCTGGTGCTTCCCTATTAAACCCCATGATCTGTGAGCGAATTATTGAACCCAGCCAAAAGGTGGTGGGTGCTGCGGGAGGAATGATTGGTGTCAGGGTTGATGAAAGGGCTGGAGGGAAGCAGCATGTTTGGCCCCTCAGGAATAGGCCTTGGGTTGTTGATGGTGATTCCTCTTGTGCAATTAGAGGAAGTCAGAAGATGTGGCCTCCCTGCCCCTTTGGCAGTGATCATCTAAGATGCAACAATTGGTCTCTCCTCGTCTGGAGCAAAGAAGAATGAAGAAAACCAAAGGTGCACAGTAACAGTTCAAGGGACTAGTGGACCAAATGAACCTCAGCCTACGTGACCCTGAGACCAGAAGAACTAGATGGTGCCCAGCTACCACTGCCAGCCACTTGGAAAGGGATCAAAATAGGAGATCCTGGATAGAGTGGGAGAAAAATGTGGAACAGGATTCAGAATCATTAAAAAGTCCAGGCTTACTGGTCTGATAGAGACTGGTGAAACCCTTGAGGCTACGGCCCCTAGTCACCCTTTGGGCCTGGAATTGAATTTACGCCCTTGGCTTCCAGCAAAATGATAGACTCCTTAAAACAATCAACCATGGGAGATTAGAAGGGCAGTATGTGCACAGGGAGATAGCTCAAAGGCCAGGAATGCATAGGCAAGAATGACCCAGGGTAAAGGTAAACACAGAGAGGAAGTGAGAAGAGAGCTGTTACCTCAATGTCATGAAATAGTCGTATGAACTGTTGTATGGAAAATGAATTTGCTCTGTAAACTTTTACACAAGTCACCATCTTTAAAAAAGTATAACACAGTTATGCAATCATGCATAGAGAAGGCCACAACTCTGAGAAGACAATCCCAGTGCTACTCTTAAGAAGTACTGGAAATGCTGCCATGAGTCTTAATTAGGAATCTCATGCATCTTCTTCAGATGGTCTCTCCAGTGATGCTACTGTTACCAAGACACTTCTTTTTAAAAAATACAGATCATTGCCTAAATAAAAACAGCATTGTTTTTACTTAAATTTTAAAAAATCTATTCTAATCCTTTGCCCATTTAAAAATGGGGTTGCTTGTTTTTACTGTTGAGTTGTATTTTATATATTCTGAATACTAGACCCTTACCAGGTAGAAGATTTTCAAATACTTTCTCCCATTCTCTGTGTTTTCTTTTTACTTTCTTGATAGTGCCATTTTCAATACAAATTTTATTATAGTGTTATACATACAACAAAATATTCAATATTTTATCAATTTCTACATATATATGTCAGTGACATTGATTACATTCTTCAAGTTGTGCAACAATACTTGCTATCTTTTTCCAAATTATCCCACCACCATTAACAGACATTCAATGCAAAAACTCCCACTTTTACTATTTTTCTTCCTCCTGCCCTGGGTAACAACTAATTACTTATAGTTTCTTGTATAATTGCTTATTTCATGTAAGTGATACCATACAAGACTTCATTCCACTTTTTGAATGAGTATCACTCCATTGTATATATATGCCACATTTTGTTTTTCCATTTATCACTTGATGGATATTTCACTTTTTGGCTATTGCGAATAGTGCTCCGATGAACACTGATGTACATATTTCTGTTCACATTACTACTTTCATGTCTTTTGATATATTTCTAAGAGTGGAACTGCTCCATTGAATGGTAGTTCTAGGAGCCCTAGTTTCATGGTAGTTAAAGCACTCAGCTGCTAAATGAAGTTTACAGTTCGAACCCACAGGAGCAAGATGTGACAGTCTGCTTCTGTAAAGATTTGCAGCCTTGGAAACACCATGGGGTAGTTCTACCCTGTCCAACAGTGTCACAATGAATTGGAATCAACTTGACAGTG
>NW_006921699.1:5820806-5821525 GCF_000298275.1 Orycteropus afer afer | reverse complement strand
AAGTCTGGCCATTCTTGCCTCCAAGGAGCATTCTGGCTGCACTTCCTCCAGGACAGATCTGTTAGTTCTTTTAGCAGTCTACGGTACTTTCAGCATTCTTCGCCAACACCACAGCTCAAAAGCAATGTCTGTACAAATTTATAATCCCATCTACTAACACCTACCAGTTTTTATTTTATTTTTTCATCATTGCCATTCTAATGGATGTGAGATGGTATCTCATTGTATTTTTGATTGGCATCTCCCTTACGGCTGATTTAAGGAGCTCTGGTGGTGTGGTGCCTGAGGCATTTGACTGCTAACAAGAAGGTTGGTAGTTGAAGCCCACAAGCTGCTCCATGGAAGGACGATGGGGCAATCTATTTCTGTAAAGATTTATTGCCTCAGAAACCCAGTGGGGGTCACTATGAGTTGGAATCAACTCAGTGGCAGTGAATTTGGTTTTGTTTTGGTAATGGCAGATTTAGAATGCTGGTGGTGCAGTGGTTAAGAGCTTAGGTGCTAACCACAGAGTCATTATTTCAAACACACCAGCTGCATTGAGGGAGAAGGATGTGGTAGTCTGCTTCCATAGGGATTTACAGCCTTAAAACCCTATGAGGCATCGTGTAGGGTCACTATGAGTTGGTGTTGACTCCATGGCAATGAATTGTAAGGGAATTGCTAATGACTTTAAGCATCTTATCATGTGTTTGTTGAGCATTTGAATATCCTTCTTA
>NW_006921699.1:5810617-5820496 GCF_000298275.1 Orycteropus afer afer | reverse complement strand
CCCTGAGCTGTCTCCCTGTGCATAAGCAGCCCTTACTTTACCCATGATTGTTCTCTCCAGGGCATGTGTCTACTTGAGGTAAATGACAAACTTTTTTTAAAAAAATAATTATTTTCATAAATCGTTTCACCCGTATCAAACCTGTCTCTTAATTATCCATCTGTTTCCCCTCCTTTTCCTTCCCCTCCCATCCCTGGTAACCAACAAAGAAAATTTCCTTTCCTGTATAAACTTTCCCTTGACTTGTTACAGTAATGGACTCAGACCATATTTGTCTTTTTGTGATTGACTTATTTTACTCAGCATAATGTCCTCCAAGTTCATCCACATTATGAGGTGATTCGCTGATTCTTCATTATTCTTTAATGTCACATAGCATTCCACTGTGTATATGTACCATAGTTTGGTTATCTATTCATCTGTTGATGGGCACTAGGGTTGATTCCATGTATTTGCTGTCATAAATAGTGCTGCGATTAACATGGATATGCATATGTCTATTTGTGTCCCAGGCTTACCTCTTTAGGATATATTCCTAGTAGTGGGATCGCTGGGTGAAATGGTGTTTCTATTTCCAGCTTTTTGAGGAAGTACCATACCATTTTCCACAGAGGTTGTACCATTTTACAGTCCCACCAGCAGTGTATGAGAGTTCCAGTCCCTCTGCACCCTTGCCAGCATTTGTTGTTTTCTGTCTTATTGAACTTTGCTGTTATTGCTGGGGTGAGATATCTTATTGTTGTTTTGATTTGCATCTCTCTAATGGCTAATGATCCCGACCATTTCTTCATGTGTTTGTTGGCTGCCTGAATGTCTTCTTTGGTGAAGTGTCTGCTTGTGTCATCTGCCCCTTTTTTTTAAAAAAAAAAAACTGAATTGTTTGTCCTTTGATGTTGATGTGTTGGAGTTTTCTATAAATTTTAGAGGTAAATCCCTTGTCAGGTATGTCATTGCAGAATATTTTCTCCCAAAATGTAGATTCTCTTTTGGAGAAGTCTTATGATGCACATAAGAATTGAATTTTTAGTTCCAGTCATCTAGTTTATCTTCTACTGTTTGTGTATTTTTACTTAAATTTTATAGTCTATTAGGAGCTCTGGTAGCATAGTGTGTAAGGCACTTAACTGCTCACCAGAAGGCTGGCGGTTCAAACCCACCAGCCACTCCTCGGAAGGAAGATTGGGCAATCCTACTTCCGTAGTGATACCGCCTCGGAAACCCAAGGAGGGGTCCCTATGAGTCAGGGCCGACTCGACGGCACATAACAAAAACAACAACAACATTACGGCCCCTAAGTTTGCCCCTAGTTTTTCTTTGATGAACTTTTAGGTTTTATATTTAAGTCTTTAGTCCATCTTGAGTTAGATTTTGTGTATGGTGTGAGGTATGCATCTTGTTTCATTTTTATGCAAATGGACATCCAGTTTTGTCAGTACCACTTGTTAAAGAGACTGTGTCTTCTCCATTTAATGGATTTTGGCCCTTTGTAAAAGATCAGCTGACTGTAGGTGGATGGATCTATTTCTGGATTCTCAATTCTATTCCACTGGTCCATGTGCCTGTCACTGTACCAAAACCAGGCTGTTTTGACTACTGTGGCTATACAGTAGATTTTGAGATTAGGGAGTGTGGGATCTCCTACTTTGTTCCTCTTCTTCAGTAGTGCTTTGCTTATCTCAGGTATCTTTCCTTTCCATATAAAATTAGTGATTGGTTTTCTCATGTCCTTAAAGAATGCTGATGGAATCTGGATTGGGATTTCATTGAGTGTATGAATTGCTTTGAGTAGTATTGACATTTTCCCAGGTCTTCCTATCCATAAGCATGGTATATTCTTCCATTTATGTAAATCTCTTATAGTTTCTTGTGTTTTGTATTTTTGTTTGTATAGGTCTTTTGTGTCCTTGATAAGATTTATTTCCAAGTATTTTATCTTTTTGGTAGCTGTTGTAAATGGTATTGTTTTCCTTATTTCCTTTTCATAGATCTCTTTGTTTGTGTAGAATGACACAACTGATTTTTGTATGTTGATCTTATATCCTGTCACTATATTGAATCTTTCAATTAATTCAGTAGTTTTCTTGCTGAGGCTATTGGATTTTCTATGTATAGGATCATATCATCTGCAGATAGGGATAGTTTTACTTCATTCTCATCAGGGGATAGTTTTACATTTTCCTGAACAATTTGGTTGCCTTTTATTTCCCTTTCTTGCCTTATTGTCCTGGCTAGGCCTTCCAAAACAATATTAAATAGAAATGGTAATAGAGGGTATCCTTTTACAAGGGGAATGGTTTCAGTCTCTCTCTCTCTCTCTCATTAGCTGTTGGTTTTGTATATATGCCCTTTATTATGTTGAGGAATTTCCCTTCTATTCCTGTGTTTCTGATAGTTTTTATTAGGTATGGCTGTTGGATTTTATCAAATGCCTTTTCTGCATCAATTCATATGATCATGTGGTTCTTTTCCTTTATTTTACTTATATGATGGATTACATTGATTGTTTTTCTAATGTATCATCCTCGCATACGTGGTATAAATCCCACTTGGTCATGATGTATTATTATTAATTTTTTTGGATATGTTGTTGGAGTCTGTTGACTAGAATTTTGTTGAAGAGTTTTGCTTCTATATTCATGATGGATATTGGTCTGCAATTTCCCTTTTTAGTGGTGTCTTTGCCTGGTTTTATTATCAAGGTAGATGAATTTGAGAGTATTTAATCTTTTTTATATTCTGGAATAGTTTGAGTAAGATTGGTGTCAGCTGTCTTCTGAATGTTAGGTAGAATTCTCAGTGAAACCATATGGGCCAAGACTTTTTTTGTTCGTATTTTTTTTATGACCTGTTCAATTTCTTCTTTTGTTATGGGTGTGTTCAAATTTTCTACTTCAGTCTGTTTTGATTTAGGTAAGTAGTGTGTTTCTAGAAATCTGTCCATTTCTTCTAGGTTTTCTAGTTTGTTGGGGTATAGTTCTTTATAGTATCCTGATATTATTCTTTTTATTTCAGTTGGTTCTGCTGTCATGTCACCAGTTTCTTTTCTTATTTGTGTTATTTGCATCTTCTTTTTAAAATTTGCCAGTGGTTTTTTATTATTTTGTTTATCTTTTCAGACAGCCAACTTGTGATCTTGTTGATTCTTTCTGTTGTTTTTCTGTTTTCTATTTCATTTATTTCTGCTTGAATCTTTATTATTTCTTTTCTTCTGGTGACTAGGCTTTTTTTTCCTGCTGTTTCTCTAATTGTTGGAGATGTTGGGGTAAGGTATTGATTTTGGCTCTTTCTTCTTTATTGATGTGTGCTTCTATTGCTATAAATTGGCCTCTGATCACTGCTTTTGCTGTGTCCCAAAGATTTTGGTATGTTATGTTTTTGTTCTCACTTGATTCAAGGAATTTTCTAATTTAATTTCTTTTATTACCCAGTTGTTTTAAAGGAGGGTGTTACTCAGTTTTCATGTGTTTGTTTTTTTTTCTGTTGCTGTTCCTATTGTTGATTTCTAATTTTATACCATTATGATCTGAGAAGATACTTTGCAGTATTTCAGTGTTTTAAAATTTATTGATGCTTGCTTTGTGGCCTAACATATAGTTTATCCTGGAGAATGTTCCGTGTGTGCTGGAAAAAAATGTATATTGTGCTGTTTTTGTGTGAAGTGCTTTGTAGCTATCCTTAAAGTCAATTTGGTTACAATCAACTATTATTTAATTCCTTTGTGTCTTTGTTGAATTTCTTTCTAGTTCTATCTTTCATTGAAAGTGGTGTATTAAAGTCTCCTACTCTTACTGTGTGAGGTTTAAAATAGGAAGGAAGTATCCTTTCACCATACTTACTCAATCTGTATGCTGAGCAAATACTCCAAGAAGCTGGGCTATATGAAGAAGAGTGTGGCATCAAGATTGGAGGAAGACTCATTAACAACCTATGATATGCAAATGACACAAGTTTGCTTACTGAAAGTGAAGAGGACTTCAAGCACTTACTGAGGAAGATTAAAGACTGCAGTTTGCCATATGGATTACATCTCAACATGAAGAAAACGAAAATCCTCACAACAGCACCAATAAGCAGCTTCACAATAAATGGAGAAAAGATTGAAGTTGTCAAAGATTTCATGTTACTTAGTTCCTTAGTCAACACCCATGGAAGCAGCAGTCAAGAAATCAGACAGTGTATTGCACTGGGCAAATGTGGTGCAAATGTGCTGTTTAAAGTGCTGAAGAGCAAAGATGTCTCTTTGAGGACTAAAGTACACCTAACCCAAGCCATGATCTCTTCACTCACCTCATATGCATGTGAAAGCTGGACAATGAATAAGGAAGACCGAAAGAAGAGTTGATGCTTTTTGACTTGTGGTGTTGGTGAAGAATACTGAAAGTACCATGGACTGTGAGAAGAATGAACAAATCTGTCCTGGGAGAAGTGAAGCTGGAATGCTCCTTGGAAGTGAGAATGGCCAGACTTCATCTCATCTACTTTGGTCATGGAAAAGGATATCATGCTTGATAAGGTGGAGGGTCAACAATGAAGGCCCTCAATGAGATGGATTCACACAGTGGCTGAAATGATTGCCTCAGGTATAGCAAGGATTATGAGGTTGGCACAGGACCAGACAGTGTTTCCTTCTGTTGTAAACAGGGTTCATATGAGTTGGAGCTGACTCAACGGCACCTAACAGCAATGACTATTACTGTGAAGTCATCTATTTGTCTTTTCAATTCAATTTAAAATTTTTTTAAAAGCCTGATTAATGTATTTTGGGGCTTTTTCATTGGGTGCATAGATATTTATTATGGTTATGTCCTCTTTTTCAGTTGAACTTTTAATCATTATATAATGTCCCTTTTCGTCTCTTATGGTGATTTTTATCTTAAAGCTTATTTTATAAGAAATTAACGTTGCCACTCTTGATTTTTGATTGCCGTTTGCTTGATATATTTTTCCAACCTTTGATTTTCTGTGTATTTTTGTCTTTGTGTCTAAAGTGAGTCTCTTATGGACAACATACTGATGGATCATATTTTCTTATCCAGTCTGCAACTCTCTGTCTCTTGATTGGTGCATTGAATCCATTTACATTGTATGTAATTATTCACAAGTATCAATTTTTTGCTGTCATTTTGTTGTGTGTTTTTTCACGGTGTTGCTGATTTCTTTGTTCCATATGATTTTCTATGCTGATCTCATTTTTTTTTTTTCTTATTGATTTTTTTTTATCATTTCCTTTGTTGCTGTTGTTTCAGTATTTGCTGAATATTTATGCCTCTCCTCTTCTTTATTTTGATGAAAAAGGTTTATTAATTTTCTTTGAGGTTACTCTGTGATTTATTATTTTCTTTCCAAGTTCAGGACAGTCTGTTCTACCTTACAACCATCTTGCCTTCCTCTTAACTTGGAAGTTTTGTACCTGCACTATTTATTCCCTCTTTTTGATTTGTAGTTGTCCTTATTTACCAGTTGATGTCACTGGTTTCCTCTTTTCAGCCCTGTAAGTTTATTTTACTTTGGATACTTCTCTATCTGGGTTGGTTTCTGGGTGAGGTAGTCATGTGTGTTAATCACCAGTTGTTTTCTGCTGTTATTGGTTCTCTGTCTAAAGGACTACCTTTAGCATCCCTTGTAAAAGTTGGTTTGATTTTATCAAATTCCCTTACTTTCTGTTTTTCTAGAAATATCCTAATTTCGCTATCATATTTGAGAAACAGTTTTTCTGGGCATATAATTCTTGGTCAACAATTTTTTTCTTTCATCCCTTGCCTTCTTGCTTGCATGGTTTCTGCCAAGAAATCAGAGCTTAGTCTTATTGGTTGCCCTTTGTGGTCAACTTTTTGTTTCTCTTGTGCTGCTTTCAGGATTCTTTCTTTGTCTTTGGTTTGGTAAGTTTGATTATGTCTTGGTGATTTTCTTTTGGTGTATATCCTGTTTGAGGTTTGTTGAACTTGAATGGTTATCTTCTCATCTTCATCATATTAGGAAAGTTCTCTTCCAACAAATCTTCAACAGTTTTCCTTGTGGTTTTGTCTCCTCTTGTTCTGGAATTCCAGTCACATGTAAGTCATTCTTCTGATGGTATCCCACGTGAATCTTAGGCTTTGTTCATTTTGTTTTGATCTTTTCTCTTATTGATCCTTTAACAAAGTAATACTAAGAGATTTGTCTTCAAATCTCACTCACTAATTCTGTCCTCCATTGATACAGTTCTATTCCTTTTAATGTGTTACCTATTTCTGGAATATTAGTATTAATCTTCTGAATTTCTGTTTGCTGTTTTTGTATGACTTTTAATTTTCCATTCATTTATTTTCAGTTTGTTCTTGTATTATTTTCCTTAGTTTTGTTAGTGTTTTCCTTGATTTTATCAGTGTTTTTCTTGATCTTTCTCTCAATCTGTTGAAGGTACCTAAATGTAATTCTTTTTTTTTTTTTCTGGTTCTGTATCTTAGTCCCTTGTTTGTACTACTTTCTCTTGCTTCTTTGTGTGAACTAGAGTGGTCAGTTGTCTCCAAGATATTGTGATGTCATTTTATTTATATTTAATTCGTGATTGTATGTTGGTGTGAGTTGCCCAGGTTATTTATTTGCTTATTTATTTTTTGCTTCATTTTCTTTTGATATATATGAGTGAGCAGGGCTGTTGTGCTACTCTGTTCACTAGTTTGGCAGCCACTAACCACATGTGTCTTGCTGGGGGTGATAGAGGATGAGAATATGTGCACAGATCTCTCTGTTAGCTGTTCATGTAGAGCTGTTGAGGGCTAGTTATGCTGGTATTGGCCTCCATCAATAATTGATCAATTTGTGCAGAAACAATTGGTGGCCCTTAACCAATGGATGGGGCTGCAGTAGGTATGTGTGTGGTTGGGTTGTGTGGGCATGGTTGCTGTCTCTCACCTGGTTGGACAAAATATAAATTAATAACAAAAGAACTAAGTGAAAACAAGAGAACAAAAAACACAAACCACATAAAGAAACAGCAACAACTGCAATAAATGAAAAGAAAAATAAAAAGTAAGAGGAAAAAAGACAAGAGAAGGACAAAGAGAAAAAGAAATAAAAACAATATCTGGAAAGGGAGGAATAAGAGAAGAGAGCAAGAGAAAAGAATTATAAAAGAAAAATGAGAAACATGCAGAAAGAGAAACTAAGAAGAATAAAAAGAATGAAAGAAGAAAAGGAAAGAGAAAGAAAGGAACCCATAAAAGGAAAAAGAAAAACAAGAACCAAGGAAAGGGAAGAGAAATTCAAAGAAAGAAAGGAGAAAGAAAAATTTTAGAAAACTTTTAGAAACAAACCAAAAAGGTGGGGGGGCAGGCCACCTAGACTGTGTTTCTGCTGGCCACATAGGCAATGGGAAGCAGAGTTCCTTATCCTGGTACTAGTTCCTAGCTACCCAGAAGGGAACTTCAGGCCAGGCAACTGATCTCAGATGAGTTCCTATTGACCCAGAAGATGTCTGTGGCAGGACACCTGGACCTGGCAAAAGTTCCTGCTGGACCAAACAGCAATTTGAGTAAGGTGCCTGGTTCCAGAAGGAATTCCTGCCTGCTCAGAATACAGATGAGGATAGGACATCTGTTCTGAGAAAAACTCCTGCTCTCCTAAAAGGCAGCTGGGTGCAGGGCCTCTACTCCTGGAAAAAGTTCCTGCTGTCCCAAAAAGGGGCTTGGTGCAGGGGGCCTGGACCCAGCAGAAGTTCTTGTTGTTAGGTGCTGTTGAGTTGTTTCCAACTTGCAGCAACCCTATGCACAGCAGAATGAAACACTGCCTACTCCCGTGCCATTTCCATGATCCTTGCTATACTTGAGCCCATTGCTGCTGCCACTGTGTCAATCCATCTTGTTGAGGGCCTTCCTCACTTTTGTCAACCATCCACCTTTACCAAGAATGACATCCTTCTCCAGTGAATGGTCCCTTCTGACAACATGACCAAAGTAGGTGAGATGAATGAAATCTGGCCATTCTCACCTCCAAGGAACATTCCAGCTGTACTTCCTCCAGGACATAATTCATACATTTTTAGCAGTCTGTGGTACTCTCAGCAGTCTTCGCCAGCACCACAACTCAAAAGCATCAACTTTTCTTTGGTCTTCCTTATTCATTGTCCAGCTCTCACATGCATATGAGGTGGCTGAAAACACCATGGCTTGAGTCAGGCAAACCTTAGTCCTCAAGGAGATATCTTTGCTCTTTGGCACTTGAAAGAGGTCCTTTGCAGTTGATTTGCCCAGTTCTGTACATTGTCTGATGTCCTGACTGCTGCTTCCATTGGCATCAATTGTAGAACCAAGAAATGTGAAGTCTTTGACAACTTCAATCTTCATTTATCATGATGCTGCTTGTAGGTCCAGTTGTGAGGATTTTTGTTTTCCTTATATTGAGATGTAATCCATACTGCAGGCTGTATTCTTCAGTCTTCAACAGTAAGTGCTTCAAGTCATCCTTACTTTCAGCAAGCAAAGTTGTGTCATCAGTGTATCACAGGTTGTTAATTATTCTTCTTCCCATCCTGATGCCACGTTCTTATTCATATAGTCCAGCTTCTCAGATTATTTGCTCAGCATACAGATTGAGTAAGTATGGTGAAAGGATACAATGCTGACGCACTCCCTTCTTGATTTTAATCATGCAGTGTCCCCTTGTTCTGTTAGAATGACAGCCTCCTTGTCTATGTACAGATTCCTCATGAGTACAATTAAGTGTTCTGGAAATCCCATTCTTCTCAGTGTTATCAACAATTTTTTATGATCCACACAGTCGAATGCTTTTGCATAGTCAATAAAACACAAGTAAACATCTTTCTTGTTTCTTTGCTTTGAGCCAAGATCCATCTGACATCAGCAGTGATATCCCTTCTTCCACATCCTCTTCTGAATCCAGCTTGAACCTCTGGAAGTTCTCTGTCAATATATTGCTGTAACCATTTTTGAATTATCTTCAGTAAGACTTGACTTGCATGCAATATTAATGATATTGTTAGATAATCTCCACATTCTGTGGGATCACCTTTCTTTGGAATGGGTACAAATATGGATCTCTTCCAGTCAGTTGGCCAGCTAGCTGTCTTCCAAAGCTCTTGGCATGACTGAGTGAGTGCCTCCAGCAGGACATCTGTTTGTTGAAACATCTCGGTATTCCGTCAATTCCTGGTGCCTCGTTCTTCACCAATTCCTTCAGTGCAGCTTCAACTTCTTCCTTCACTACCATTGGTTCTTGATCATATGCCACCTCCTGAAATGCATGAAGATCAATCAATCTTTTTGGTACAATGACTCTGTGTATTTCTTCCATCATCTTTTGATGCTTCCTGCATCATTCAATATTTTACCCATGGGATCTTTCAATATTGTAACACAAGGCTTATATTTTTTCCTCAGTTCTTCCAGCTTGAGAAATGCTGAGTGTGTTCTTCTCTTTTGGTTTTCTAACTCCAGGTCTTTGCACATTTCGTTATAGTAATTGGCTTTGTCTGCTCGAGCTGTTCTTTGAAATCTTCTGTTCAGCTCTTTTGTCTTATTATTTCTTCCATTTGCTTTAGCTGCTCTCTGCTCAAGGGCAATTTTCAGAATCTCTTCTGACATCCATTTTGTTTTTTCTTTCTTCCTTGTCTTTTTAATGACCTCTTGCTTTCTTCATGGATGATGTTCTTGATTTCATCCCATAATTCTTCTGGTTTTCTGTCATTGGTTTCAGTGCATCAAATCTGTTCTTTAGATTGTCTCTAAATTTAGGAGGGATATATTTAAGGTCATATTTTATCTCTCATGGACTTGTTTTAATTGTTCTCAACTTCAAGCTGAATTTGCCTATGAGCAGTTGATGATCTGTTGCACAGTCAGCTCCTGGACTTGTTTTGGCTAAAGATAGTGAGCTTTTCCA
>NW_006921699.1:5789593-5795816 GCF_000298275.1 Orycteropus afer afer | reverse complement strand
AAAAAAAATGAATTATTAGCTCATAACAGAAGTCAGGGATGTTATTGAGTGCCTACCACATATACATAGTTTTATAGGAAAAGAATATCACATCAGTTTGTTACATTTTCTTAAACCAGTAATGAAAGAATTTGGATAGATTCACTATATCCTAAATAATATTGGGGATAAAAGAAAACAGGATAAGTAGAAAACAGTTTTTACTTTCAAACAGTTTATTTATTGTATAGTTGAGGAAAGAGACAGCTGACACAATTGAGAGTTTAAGTGTAGATGATAAAGTACTAGGTTTGTGCCAGTGGCACAAATGCACAGTGTAGTAGTACAACATAGGATGAGCAAGAAACTTAACAGGACAAGTTTCAGACTAAATGATCAGTAATGTGAGATTCATGAGAATGTTCTACCATTGTCTTTATCCACAAGAAACTGAGCACTTTTGATGTGAGTTAAAACTGACCATTTCATTGTAAAAAGAGTTTTTTAAAAAAAAAAAAAAAAAAAAAAACAGTAACAAAAGAATAAGGAAACACATTCAGCCATTAATAAATTAATTTGCCATGCCATGCAACTAATAAGTGATGAAAGAGGTACTAGAAGCTCTTCATGGTCCATGCTCTTTTCTTTCTCTTACGCTGCTTCTCCATAGCAGCTTAAGGCTATCACAAGGGGTTGCAGTGAGTCAGGATGGATTCAACGGCAACTACCAACAAAGTCATTAGGACATGCTCCTTTCAGAAAAGGAAAAGTTGGAGAAGAGAAAGATTTTCAAAATTGAATTTATTTTGGCAAAAGGGAAACTGAAACCAATAACTATTTTGCCTTTTATTTCAGAATTCCAGTATACCTTATCAATAAATACTGTACTTTAATTACTTTACACTCTTCTACCTGGTGGTGCAGTGGTTAAGGCACTCAGCTGCTAATCAAAAGGTTGAGCGGTTAGAACCTACCAGCTGTCCCACAGGAGAAAGATGAGACGTGTGTTTCCGTAATGATTAATAGCCTTGGGAACCCTGTGGGACAGTTCTAGTCTGCCCTATAGGGGCACTATTAGGTGGAATTGATTCACTGGCAGTGGGTTTGGTCTGGGTCCTACCAAAGGACCTTTGCATGTGCTGTGCCCTCTTCCCCTAGTTATCCCTACTCATCCCTCAGACTCAGTGTTAATGGTATTTTCCCCAGGGATTCTCTTCCTAATCTCTGTGACTGGGTCATCTCCATTTTAGGTTCTCAGAGTACCATGTTCCTTTGCTTTTAGCACTTGTGACAGTTGTGTTTCTCTATTTGTGTGATTATTTGGCTCTTCTACTTTACTGTGAGTTCTTTGAAGGCAGATATCCACATCAAATTTTTTTTTAACAGCTGTATTGATATATAATTTGTAAGTCATAAAATTCACCTGTTTTGAGTATATAATTAATTGATTTTTTAAACTAAATTTACAGTGTTCTAACAATCATCTTGATTCGGTTTTAGAACACTTTCATCACTTCAGAAAGATACCTCTTGCCCTTTTGCAATCAACCCCGATTTTCACCCCCAGGCAACCATTAATCTTTCTGTCTCTATAGATACGCCTTTTCTGGACATTTCATATAGGTGGGATTATATAACATGCAGTCTTTTGCATCCAGCTTCCTTCACTTATTATGTTTTTGTGGTTCATCCATGTTGTAGCATGTATCAGCACTTCATTCCTTTTTTTGTGCTGAATACCTTTCTTTGTATGAATATACCACATTTTGTTTATCTACTTACCAGTTGAAGGACATTTGAGTTGTTTCCACTTTTTGGCTATTATGAATAATGCTGCTGTGAACATTTGTGTACAGTCTTTGTTGGGCATATGTTTTAAATTCTCTTGGGTATATGCCTAGGAATGGATTTGCTTGATCATACGTTGTTGTTATGTGCTGTTGAGTTGTCTCCAACTCATAGCGACCCCTCCTTGGGTTTCCGCGGCAGTATCACTACAGAAGTAGATTGCCTAATTTTCCTTTGAGGAGTGGCTGGTGGGTTTGAACTACCAACTTTCTGGTTAGCAGTCATGTGCCTTAGGCACTATGCCACCAGAGCTCTCTGATCATATAGTAAGTTTATATTTAACTTTTTAAGAAACTGCCAAACTATTTTCCAAAGTTGTTTGCACCATTTTACATTCCCACCAGCAATGGGTTCCTGTTTCTACATATGTTCAACAGTATTGTTATTGCCTGTCTGTTTTATTATGGCCGTTCTAGTGAGTGTGAACTGGTACCTTAAATGGGGCTTTTCCGTGTCTATTTTACTCATATTATATCCTCAGATCATAGTGTCTGGCACATAATAGACACCATAAAAACTGTGACAATAAAGACTAATATAGTTTTATGGATGGCATTGATAAGTGGAAAACTAATATAATTTCTGTGGGCTAAGGGGGGAGAGGTTGAAGAAGTAAGCAGAAGCCAAATCCTACCAGGCCTTACAAACTATTTTAAGGAGTATGAAATTGGTCCTGTGGGATGGGGAATCCTTGAAGGGTTTTTTTCAGAGAAATGACATGATCACATATGTGATTTTAATAGAGTACAATGACCTCTTTGTGGAGAGTGAATTGAAGGGATCAAAGGGAAGTCAGGGAAACTAGTTGGTGGACTTGTGTAGTAATTTTGGTGAGAGCACTAAGGAGACCTGAACTAGTGAGAGAAGTAGATAGGCTAAGAGAGTATGTGGGCTGAGAGGGGAAAATGCCTTGGTTTTTGGCATGAGCCTTGGAGTGAATGTTGGTTACATTCACTGAGCGAAAGGACTGATGAAAACAAGTAAGTCCAGGGGAGAGGGAGATTCTGAGGTTGAGAGGCCTGTGGGTCAGCCCTATGGGACTGGAGCCCAGGAGAGATAAATTGGTTAGAGATAGAAATTGGAAGTCATCATTGTATGGATAGTTACTAAAGAGTTACTAAGAGTAGTTGAAATTTCCCAGGAAACTCTGAGAAGAGAAGAAAACCTAAGACCGGAACCCTATATTTAAGGTCCAGGTAGAGAGAGAAGAACTTCTAGGGAGACAGAAGGAAACTGGGAAAGTTTGAGATCCTATAAACTAAAGGAAGGGTTCTTCAGGAAGGGAGAAGTGGTTGGCAGTATCTGTCCACAAGATATCAAGTAGGATAGGGATTGAGAGGTATGTATTGGATGTAGCAACAGTGAGTTTGTTGATGACTTTGGCTAAGGCAGGAGTGGATGGGTCTCAGAAAGTGAAGTCAGAGTACAGGTAGTGTTTTTAAGAGGTTTAGCTGTGAAAGAAATGAGAGCGGGCAGTAGCTAGAGTGGGACATAGAGTTAAGAGAAGGTTAATTTTTCTTGTTAAGTTATTTTGATTAAGGAGCTCTGGTGGTGTAGTGCCTAAGGCATTTGACTGCTAACCAGAAGGTTGGCAGTTCAAACCCACCAGTCACTCCACGGGAGGAAGATGGGGCAGTCTGCTTCCATGAACATTTACCACCTTGGAAACCCAGTGGGGGCCGTTATAGGGATATGATTTACCTTTTTAGTATTTTGTCTATTTTCTTGGCTTTATTTCATTTGACGTGATGGATAGGTCAAGAGTTGAAACTATCTAGCTATTGAATGGTATAGCTAGTCATTTGCGTATGGTAAGAAAATAGCTTTACTGTCTTAATTAGCTAGATTTTCTCTATAAGGTTTGGAATATTTTCTTGATAATGAAACCCATTTTAATATATTTCATCTTCTGTTTGTTTTTTAGATCATTCATCGAGATATAAAACCTGAGAATATTTTAGTATCCCAGTCAGGAATTACTAAGCTCTGTGATTTTGGTTTTGCACGAACACTAGCAGCTCCTGGGGATATTTACACGGACTATGTGGCCACACGCTGGTATAGAGCTCCAGAATTAGTATTAAAAGATACCACTTATGGAAAGTATGTATGTTTTGGGATTCTGCCTACCTTTCCTGGCCATCTCTTTTTTCTCTTGATGTTTCTGACATCCCCATTACTGACACCCTCTGCTTTCTGCATCTCAGTTGGGACTAAGAAATGAGACACCTCCAGTGGTAACATAAGAGAAAAGCCCAATAGGCACCTGTGGCACTGGCTGCCACTACTGCCATACTTGCCTTCTGGGGCTCAGTGGTCGTCACCCCAGAAAACCAATACAGAAATCCCTCGAGACCTATCCAGACTTCTTTAAGCTATGCCCCTACCCTTGGCAGAGTTGCCTCCTCCATATCTTTAGCCACTACTACTACAGAGTTTTGTAAATCATTAATCTCACTCTGTTGTTGCAATAGGAACTGCCAAATTTCCTGTTTCCTAGAAAATGGCACCCTTAATTGCAAAGACTGGCAAATAATAATTTTAAAATTGTACCATTCTAGGTACCTCAAAAAGTAGCTTGGTTTCAGCTTAATACGAAATGCAATCTAATATAAAAACAATCATTCCTGTAGAACACAAAGGGACCAAGGTGTACAACTGCATGTAAGAAATAGAGAAAAAGAATTCTCACATTCTGCAATGAACATTGGTATTATAAATATCTATTGGAGTCCCTGTTTCCAATTCTGTTGGGCATATACCTACAAGTAGAATTGTTGGATCATATGGAAGTTCTATTTTTAACTTTTTGAGGACCCTTCATACTGTTTTCCACAGTGGCTGTACCATTTTACGTTCCTACCAGCAATGTGTAAGTTTTAATCCTCCTTCATTTTTTTTATTTTGAAGTTTCCTCTTTTTCACCTTTTTGTTTTCCCCTACACAATATTTGTTATATTTATTCACCCTTTTTTCATCGCTGCTACTTTAGTCTTCATTCTGAAATGGTTTTTTATTTCTAATTTACCATGGAGTTTTGTCACCTTATTTATGAGTTTTTTGAGTTCTGATTTATGTTTATTCATGTCTTATAACATTTTCTTATGTCTTTTAGTTCATTTTGAAATGAGCTAAAATCAGTTTTGATCTATTTCCTAGGCATGGCTTTCTGCTAGACTTTTGTTGTCTACAGCAATGTTATGCTACTTATTTTTTCTTACAATTTTGTAAGTACTGAGAATTAACTTTAGTACTTGAATGTTCCTCATTTTATGTGAAATTTGTTTTTATGAACTTTTAGAAGGAGGTGTATTTCAAGATAGCTTTTCTAACTTCACAGAACTCCCACTTGTTTTTATGTAGTGTTAAAAAAAAAAAGAAACATAGTATCTGGTTTTCCTGGCTCTGTTCCCCTCATACACTTTTATCTGGGTCTTCTCTTCCTTTGTCTCTGTTGTCACTATCCTCCCCCATTTGATTCCTTTCTTAGCAGTTTCTTCTTAGTCCTTGTCTTAGAAAAAAGCCCTGACTGGTAAATTTTGAGACTCTATAGGGCCATAGACTGCTCCAACCCCTACACATCTTACCAGAGACCTCTTCACTTACCTGCTGCTGGCAAAACCTCCCAACTCAGCAGCTATTGTTAAATTGACCTACTATTCTTTCCAGTAACTTGTTGGCTATTTTGAGGTTCTGCTGTTCTCAGGTTCATAAGATACATTGTTGTTTCCTTTGGCACACACACTGATATTATGCAAGTCTTGTGACTGTCAGTATTTTATCTCATCCATTTGTATTTTGTGGGGACACCTTGTCGCTTAATTTTGTTTTAAATATTGCCTATATGTTAAGGATTTTGGCTGAGAGCAAAGAATACCAGAAAGATGTTTACTTGTGTTTTATTAACTATGCAAAAGCATTTGGTTGTATGGATCATAACAAATTATGGATAACATTGAGAAGAATGAGAATTTCAGAACACTTAATTGTACTCATGAGGAATGTGTACATAGATTAGGAGGCAGTTGTTCGAACAGAACAAGGGGATACTGCATGGTTTAAAATAAAAAAGGGAGTACATCAGGGTTGTATCTTTCCTTTTACTTATTCAATCTGCATGCTGAACAAATAATCAGAGAAGCTGGACTATATGATGAAAAACATGGCATCAGAATTAGAGGAAGACTCATTAACAACCTGTGATATGCTGACAACACAACAACTTGCTTGCTGAAAGTGAGGATGATTCGAAGCACTTACTGATGAAGATTGAAGACTGCAGTCTGCAGAATGGATTTCACCTCAATATAAAGAAAACAAAAATCCTCACAACTGGACCAATAAACAGCATCATGATAAATGGAGAAAAGATTGAAGTTGTCAAAGACTTCATATT
>NW_006921699.1:5785716-5788898 GCF_000298275.1 Orycteropus afer afer | reverse complement strand
ACCCAAGGAGGGGTCGCTATGAGTCGGGTCTCATTCGACAGCACATAACAACAACAACAATACGGGATCAAAATGACAATAGCAACTTGAAAGATTAGATAGGAATGCAAGGCACCACAGTATGAAAAATTGACAGACAGATAGTAGAGCCCAAAAACCCACTGCCATCGAGTCAGGTCCAACTCATAGTTTCCAAGGTGATATTACCATGGAAATAGGTTGCCCAGCCTTCCTTCTGGGGAGTGGCTAGTGGGTTTGAACTGCCAGCCTTCTGGTTAGCAGCCAGATGCCTTAGGCACTATGCCACCAGAGCTCCCAGATAGTAGAGAAGAGTTACCAAATCTTAAAAACTTTATCAAAGGGATCGGTGAAAATCAGATATCATTATGTAATTTGTACATTATATTGTCACCAGCCACTCCTCGGAAGGAAGATGGGGCAATCTACTTCCATAGTGATACTGCCTCGGAAACCCAAGGAGGGGTCGCTATGAGTCATGTCCAACTTGACGGCACATAACAACAACAACAACAACAACAACATTATATTGTATACAATTTATATTCTAAATGTAGTTTGATTATTTTTAATTTAGTTTTTTAAAAATTTTTTTTGCTATTGTTGAGAATATATGCAGCAAAACACAATACCAATTCAACTATTTCTACATGTACAATTCAGTGAATTGATTACATTCTTTGAGTTGTGCAACTTTTCTCATCCTCAGTTTCTGAGATATTCCGACCTCATTAACATAAACTCATTGCTCCCTTAAAGAAAAAAAAAAAAGACCTGACTGCATTCAACCAATAATTCTGGTCATTATTGCGATTTTGAGTTTTGTTCCACGTTATTCCTCCCACTCTATCTAGGATCTCCAGTTTTGATCCCTTCCCGAGTGGTTGGCATTGGTAGCCTGGTACCATCTAGTTCTTCTGGTGTCAAGGTCCATCATATCCTTAGACTGATTGTTTCCAAATGCCCTTGATTTTCTTCATTCTTCTTTCCTTCAGATGAGAGGAGACCATTAGCTGCATGATAGATGGCTGCTCGAAAGCTTTTAAGACCCCAGTAGCTACTCATCAAAGTAGGTTGTGGAACAAGGTTTTTATGTACTATGTTGTGCCACTTGAGCCCGGTGTCCCCCAATACCATGGTCTTGAATTGGCAAGGCTGGTGGTTCTCTCTCCCAAGGTGTTTGGCTGTCTCTGAGGGATTATTCCAACTCTGTCTTCTGTTGCTTCTGTACTGATTGTGATTATTTAAAAAAAAAAAAAAAAAAAGATTATTTAGACAAAATTTGGATTATGACCAACTCACAATGAATTAAGATAAATAAATTTGGAATTCCTGTTTATTACTGTTTAAATACAAGATGATTTTAGTATTTAATTATTCTAATAAGTCATTTATACTAATGTCTTTATATAAGTATCTGGAAAAATTTTAGAATTATAATTACTTTTTATCTTTACTGCTACGTGGCTTCTTATGTAATTTAAATAAAAGTTATTTAATTTTACTAATAAAATATATTTAATGTAGATCATTTAGTAGGCATGCAATGTTTCAATGAAAATTTATAAATGATACCACTTAAACAAGGAGCCCCGTTGGTGCAGTGGTTAAACACTCAGCTGGGAATCCAAAGTTCGGTGATTCAAACCCACCAGCTGCTCTGCAGGAGAAAGATGTGGCAGTCTCCTTCTGTAAAGATTACGCCTTGGAGACCCTTATAGGGTCACTATGAGTCAGAATCAACTTAACAATGGATAACCACTTAAATATTTTTGTTTCTTAGGCCTTGACCTTATTTTGAAAGTTTTAAAAAGACAGATATTTTACATAGACTGGTGGCATAGTGCCTAAGGCATTTGACTGCTAACCAGAAGGCTGGCAGTTCAAACCCACTCTACTTCCTTAGTGATACCCAAGGAGGGGTCGCTATGAGTCGGATACAGCTCAACCGCAATGAATTTGGTTTGGTTTTTGATTCATGAAAAAAGTGACTTACTCTTACCTGTTTCAGACCTGTGGATATCTGGGCTTTGGGCTGTATGATCATTGAGATGGCTACTGGAAATCCCTATCTCCCTAGCAGCTCTGATTTGGATTTACTCCATAAAATCGTTTTAAAAGTAGGTGGGTATTACTGAAATATTCTGTTACATGCCTAAAATAAATACTGCCAGATCCATTCTGCTCAATTTTCAAATTTAGCTTTTTCTTTTTAAAGGTAAGGAAGCACATTGTTTTGGTAGATGGCAGCAGATGGATGCCTTAGGCAGAAAATTCTCCTCTGTTGTTGCAAATAATATCTTCTTTACCTGGGTACAAATGGCTGTGCCACATGTTAGTGGTTGATGGTCAGAAAAATAATATGATAAGAACCTACTTTAATTTGCCTAAAAATTGTTATTAAAATTTGACTTCTACAAATCTGCATCTCTAAATGAGGCTTTTAAGAGAATAGAGATGTGTTAGATGCTTTTTTAAGATGCTTGGAGATAGAAAATCAATTATTCACTCAGAAAAATTTTTTTTGTTTTGTTTAATTTTACCACACTAAGTAGCCAGATAGCTAAATAACTATTTGGGAATGTATTTGGTGTGAGCTTAATTATTTGATGATCTTCTTTGTGTCCAAACATTGTGATGGTTAGCTGTGTTCAGCTCATGGTGTTTCAATGATTTGTTTTCTTTATGTTTCTGAATGCAGAGCTTGAGGAGTACTTTGTATGTTGGGGAAGTTATACATAAACATGTAATTACAAAATCAATAGGAAGGACTTGTGACGATATTGGGAACAACTATAAAAATAGTGAAATCTGGATAAATACTGATTTAAGATGCAGTTCAGAGCTGTAAACTTTCTGTATTTTTTTGTGGTTCATCTTTAAAGTTCTCATTAGGAGATTAATGCTAGAGGGAACCTTAGACATTAGGGATCAGTTCTTTCATTTTACAGATGAGGAGATCAGGCACAGAAAGGGAAGAAATTTGCCCAAGGTTAAAGAACTAATTATGGCAAAGCTGATGCCACAAGTTAGGACTTTCCACCCTCATATAATTCTTTTTGTTTTGCTACTCTTCTCTAGGTTTGTTTCTTCTTTCCAATACTTTGACTACTAAGTAACTAATATTTTTTTTTTTTTTTTTTGAGTAAAGCTTGCTGATGAGC
>NW_006921699.1:5782502-5785616 GCF_000298275.1 Orycteropus afer afer | reverse complement strand
ATATAATTTACATACTGTGACATACACAAAACTATTTTTTTTTTTTTTTTTTTTTGAGTAAAGCTTGCTGATGAGCACCTGCTAGTTAAACCATTTAGATATCCGCATGGAAATGCATAAAAGTTTGAATGTGATTTTTCTAATAGTGTTGTATATTATGTCTTATAGTTTGGGAGAAGAAAATGGACTTGATGGTTTTACATTCTCTGTTGCATATATGCTACAACAGATTACTGGAGAAATCTCAAGATTTTTTTAATGACATATTCGGATAGTTGTTTTTTCAGTTTTAAAATTTGAAGTTTGTAATTGTTATTCTCATCTCAGTTTCTAGTAATTTAATGTAGATCACATACTAATTTGTTTATTTGGACTATCAATTAATTTCCCTGTTTTCTTATATTTTTTCCTAATATATTTTTTCTAAAATATATTTCTTGTTTTTGCAGGCAATTTGACACCTCACTTGCAAAATATCTTTTCCAAGAGTCCCATTTTTGCTGGGGTGGTCCTTCCTCAAGTTCAACATCCCAAAAATGCAAGAAAAAAATACCCAAAGCTAAATGGATTGTTGGCAGATATAGTTCATGTATGTTAAGAGTTTAAGGATTTATTTCTGGAAATTTTGCATAAATTACAATACAGTTTTAAACATTACTGTACTGAAATATTGAGAGTTAGTGATGTTATCTGTTAAAAGTTACTTTTTTAAATTTACTACCAGTTCTAGTTACCATGAAATCAGTTCTAACTCATGGCAACCCCATGTGTGTCAGAGTAGAATTGTGATCATAGGGTTTTCAAGGTTGACTTTTTGGAAGTAGATTGCCAGGCCTTTTTCTGAGGTGCCTTTGAGTGGACTTGAACCTCAGCCTTTTGATTAGTAGCTGAGTGTATTAACTGTACTATCTAAAGACTCCCAGAATTTATTACAGGGAAATTAAAATTCAAAGACTGTTAATACTGAAAGCCCTTTAAGATAATCATGTCCATTATTTTTTAGTTTACCTCAATTTTAATGGTAATTAGGGATAAACTGGAAAATTTTTAAGAACTTGTCATGCTTATCACCATATTTCATTTAGCATCCAGTCTCCCTAGGTCAAGGATCTGTTCTTTGTACTGTAGTACATCAACAACAAAAAACCTACTGTCATTGAGTTGATTCTGGCTAATAAGTTCCTACAGGACAGAGTAGAACTGCCCCTGTACAGTTTCCAAGGCTGTAACTCTTTACAGAAGCAAAGTGCCACATCTTTTTCCCACTGAGTGGCTGGTTCAAGCTTTTGGTTATCCAGAGTACTACCATACTACCACTAGGGCTCCTTATAAAGCATTAAAAAAAACAAAACAACTCAATGCCTTCGAGTCAGTTCTGACTCATAGTGAGCCCTCCTTGACATTCCAAGTTGGTATCTCTGTGGAAGTAAATTGCCCAATCTTCCTTCCAAGGAGTGGCTGGAGGGTTTGAACTGCTAGCCTTCTGGTTAGGAGTCAAATGCCTTAGGCACTACACCACCAGAACTCTACAATTTTAATGTTATTCAGATATGCAATGCTAAGAGTCACCTTGAGTTAGAACAAGATAAAATATTACATAACCCTTTAAAATTATTTTACTATTAAAATTTAATTTTTAAACTAACCAATAAAACCAAACTCACTGCCATCGAGTCGATTTGACTCATAGCAACCCCTGCTTGGGCTTCCAAGGTGGTATCTCTATGGAGTAGATTGCCCAATCTTACTTCAAAGGAGTGGTTAGTGGGTTTAAACCGCCAACCTTCTGGTTAGTAGTCAAATGCCTTGAGCTAAATAATAAATATACTGTACTGTTAGTATAAAATTAAAAATGTGAAAGATTTTCTATGAAAAGCAAACTGTTTCTATTTCTGTTCTCTATCCAGCCAAATTCTCCTTAAGATAAGTGAGGTAACTCATTTGTAATGTACAGCACTTAAAAAAAAAAACCTCTAGAATGACATAACCCAGAAACCACAACTATGGACATACTCAAAGTAAAATAAGCCTACAAGATTGTAAACAGGGAACCAGAAACATCAATTAGCAAGTGAGGACAACTACAAACCAAAAAGAGGGAAAAGACTGTGTAGTTACAGAACTTCTAAATGGTGAGGAAGTCAAGGGAGTTGCAAGATAGAATGGACTATTCTAATCTTGGGGAGAAAATTATAAATCACAGGGTAACCTCAAAGAAAAATGATAAACCTTCACATCACAATAAAAAAGAGGACAAGCAAAATATTCAGCAAATACTAAAACAACAGCAACAAAGGAAATGATAATACGATTCATAAACATAATGAGTTCAGCACAGAAAATAATATGGAACAAAGAAACCATGTACAACATGAAAAAACACATAACAAAATGATGGCAACCAACTCATACTTGTTGATCATTACATTGAATGTTAATGGATTAAATGTACCACTCAAGAGATGGAGAGTTGCAGATTGGATAAGAAAACAAAACCCATCAATATGCTGCCTACAAGAGACACACCTTAGAGACAAAGACAAAAACAGACTAAATATCAAAGGTTGGAAAAAGATATATCAAGAATTGACAACTGTAAGAGAGCAGGAATGGCAATATTAATTTCTGGTCAAATTGATTTTAAGACAAAAACCACCATACGACAAGGAAGGACATTATATAATGATTAAAGGATCAATTGAACAGGAAGATATAACCATAATAAATATCCATAGGCCCAATGAAAGAGCCTCAAAATACATAAATCAGACTTTAAAAGAGTTGAAAAGGCAAATAGATGACGCCACAGCCATAGTGGGAGACGTTAATACACCACTTCAATAAAAGAACAATTGGAAAGAAACTCAACAAAGATGAAGAAGAGCTAAACAATACAATCCACCAACTTGACCTTACAGACATCTACAGAGCACTTCACCCGACAACAGTACAATATATATTCTCTTCCAGTGCACATGGAGCATTTTCCATGATAGACCATATGTTAGGCCATTAAGCAAGCCTTCATAAATTTAAAAACATTGAAATACTGCAAAACATCTTCTCAGTTCGTAATGCTATCAAATTATAAATCAACAACAGGAAGATCAACAG
>NW_006921699.1:5777074-5778421 GCF_000298275.1 Orycteropus afer afer | reverse complement strand
TATATCTTAAAGAAGTGAGAGCCCGGAGAAGAACAGGTATATGCATACCCATGTTCATCACAGCACTATTCATAACAGCAAAAAGATGGAAATAATCTAGGTGCCCATCAACAGAAGAATGGATAACTAAACTAGGATACATACACACAATGGAATACTGTGCAACCCTAAAGAGTAATGTAGAACCTTCAAAACACTGCATGATGTGGATGAACTTGGAGGATGTTGTTGTTGTTAGGTGCCATCAAGTCATCTCTCACTCATAACGACCAGACTGAAACACTGGCTGGTTCAGTGCCCAGCCTCATGATCCCTACTATGCCCAAGCCCATTGCTGCAGCCACCATGTCAATCCATCTTGTTGAGGGCCTTCTCTCTCGGTGACCCGCCACTTTACCAAGCATGACATCCTTCTCCAGAGAATGGTCCCTCTGACAGCATGACCAAAGTAGCTGAGACAAATTCTGGCCGTTCTCACTAACAAGGAGCATTCCAGCTACACTTCTTCCAGGACAGATTTGTTAGTTCTTTTAGCAGTCCATGGTACTTTCAGTTTCGTCAATACCACAACTCAAAAGCATCACCTCTTCTTCGGTCTTCCTTGTTCATTGTCCAGCTTTCATGTGCATATGAAGTGATTGAAAATATCATTGGTTGGGTCGGGCACACCTTAGTCTTCAAGGACACATCTTTGCTCTCCAGCACTTTAAAGAGGTCTTTTGCAGCAGTTTTGCCCAATGCAGTACATCGTCTCATGTCTTGATTGCTGCTTCCATTGTTCACGTAGTATGAAGTCTTTGATAACTTCAATCTTTTCTCCATTTATCATGATGGTGCTTATTGGTCCAGTTGTGAGGATTTTTGTTTTCTTTATATTGAAGTGTAATCCATGCTGCAGACTGTAGTCTTCATTCTTCATCAGTAAGTGCTTCAAGTCACCCTCACTTTCAGCAAGCAAAGTTTTGTCATATGTGTACTGCAGGTTGTTTATGAGTCTTCCTGCAACTGTGATGGTATACTCTTCATATAGTCCAGCTTCTCGGATTATTTGCTTAGCATACAGATTGAATAAGTATGGTGAAAGGATACAACCCTGACACACACCCTTTTTGATTTTAAACCATGCAGGATCGCCTTGTTTTGTTCAAATGACAGCCTCCTGGTCTGTGTACAGGTTCCTTATGAGCACAATTAAGTGTTCTGGAATTCTCATTCTTCTCAATGATATTCATAATTTGTTATGATCCACACAATTGAATGCTTTTGCATAGTCAATAAAACACAAGTAAACATCTTTCTGGTATTCTTTGCTTTGAGCCAAGATCCATCTGACATCAGCAATGATAT
>NW_006921699.1:5772638-5776709 GCF_000298275.1 Orycteropus afer afer | reverse complement strand
TGCACAGGGAGACAGCTTGGAGGGCAGGAGTGCATGAGAGAGATGGACACAGGGAAGAGGTAACTATGCGGAGGAAGTGCGAAGAGAGCTCTTACATTGTGGGGAATTGCAGTCAATGTCATGAGGCAAAATGTGTATGAACTGCTGTATAGAGAATGAATTTGCTCTGTAAACTTTCACCCCAATCACAGTAAAAATTTTAATTATATATATATATATGTATTCTCATTGTAAGCAAGTAATAATACTGAAGAGCACAAGAGAAAGAGTAACGGGCACCTGCAATGACCAGGCTGTGATAGAGAACTATTGCCAGCTCTTGTGAGTGTCTCTGCAGACTCTGTGTAAATATATACACACCCAGATATATGCATTGGGACCATAGGATACATGCTATTTTGTAACCTTAGTTATTTTTTCCTTTCAGTGATATATTGTGGATATCTGCACACACACACACACATTATTTCTGTTTTTGTTAGCTACCACGGAAGTGACTCCAACTCATGGCCATCCCATGCACAATGGGATCAGAGTTGTAGTTCATAGCATTTTCATTGGCTGAATTTTTGGAAGTAGATTGTCAGGCCTTTTTTTCTAGTCTGGTTTAGTCTAGAAGCAGTGGTATTTCAATGGTAGGATTCTCCTCTCTGTGTGGGAGAACCAGGTTCAATTCCTGGCCAGTGCACCATATGTGCAGCCTCCGCCCATCTGTCATTGGAGGCTTGTGTAGTGGTATGATGCAGAACAGGTTTCAGTGGAGCTTCTAGACTAAGACAGACTTTCTTTTGAACATTTTTTTTTTTTCTGATTTAGGTAAAATTTTACATAGCAAATTACTTTTCCAGTCAGTAATTCATGGAAATTGTCCTGTGACATTGGTTGCTATCTTTTTGATGTGTCAGCCAGCACTCTTCCCATTTCTACCCTGGGTTCCCTGTTTCCATTTGTCTGGTTTCCTTGCCCCTCTCTGCCTTCTCATCTTTTGTTTTTGGGCAAATGTTGCCCTTGTGGTCTCATATAGTTGATTGTTCTAAGGAGTACCTTCCTCACAAATGTTACTGTTAGTTTTTTAGGCCAGTCTATTATACTGCTAACCAGAAGGCTGGCGGTTCAAACCCACCAGCCACTCCTCGGAAGGAAGGTTGGGCAATCTACTTGCATAGTGATACTGCCTTGGCAACCCAAGAAAGGGTCGCTATGAGTCAGATCTGACTCGACAGCACATAACAACAACAACAACAGCATTATTTGGTTGAGAGGTAGCCTCTGGGAGTGGCTTTGGTTCCATGATAAAAGGGGCGATTTAGGGCAATAGACTTGGAGGTTCCTCCAGTCTCTTATGAGACCAAGTCTGGTCTTTTTTATGAATTCAAGTTTTGTTCTATGTTTTCCTCCCATTCTATCTTGTTGTGATTATTGTTATATGCCATTGAGTCAGACCCAACGCACAGCGATCCCTCCTTGGGTTTCCGAGGCAGTATCACTATGAAGGTAAATTGCCCCATCTTCCTTCTGAGGAGTGGCTGGTGGGTTTGAACTGCCAGCCTTCTGGTTAGCAGTCAAGTGCCTTAGGCACTACACTACCAGAGCTCCCATTCTGTCTTAGACCTTCTATTATGTCTCTAGTCAAAACAGTCAGTAGTAGTAACTGGGCACCATCTAATTCTTCTGGTCTTTGGCTAGAGGAGGCACTAAGACAGACTTTTTTTTTTTATATTACATAACTTTAATTATACTTATATGATGATTATAGAAAAAGATATAAACCAAAAGAAAAAGTTAAGATTTTACCACTCACAATTCAGAAACAATTACTATTAACATTTACTATTAACATAACAATTATTTACTATTTAATAATTTACTATTAACATTTATTAATATTACTATTAACACTTACTTCTAGACTTTTCCCAGTCAAATATATTCATGGAAAGTTATAACTTTTAAAAGGTGGTGTACAATATACTGCTTTGTAACCTTGGCAGTGTATTGTAAATATACTGCTATGTCAATAAATACAGAACTACATCATTTTCTGTGGTTGCATAATATTTCATTTTATGGATATACCACAGTTTAATTGATCTTGCAGTTTTGGACATGTATTTCCAGTTTATTCCTCCTGCAATTGGAAAGGAGGATGATACAGTGAGTGTATGTCTTTATGTACTTGTTTTATTATTTTCTTAGTATAAATTCCTAGAAGTGAAATTAGTGGATAAAAGAGTTTACACTAGTTAGAGTTTTAAAATATATTTTGCTATTTTTTTCTTCAGAAAGGTTTCATTGATTTAAGTTCCAGTTTTAAGGATATAGATATTCCCACACCGCAAATTCTGTTGTGTATAGGGTCACTATGAATCAGAGCCAACTCAATAGCAGCTAACAACAACAACAACATAAAAAAATAGTAGTATGAACTCAAATAATTTCACTTTGTGAATCAATTAAATCTTAACACATTTTGAAATAAACACCCACCATCCACTCCTTGGAAGGAAGATGGAGCGATCTACTTCTGTAGTGATACTGCCTTGGAAACCCAAGGAGGGGTCGCTATGAGTCGGGTCCAACACGACGGCACATAACAACAACAACATCCTATTATATGGGAACTCTAGTAGTGTAGTGTCTAAGGCACTTGACTACAAACCAGACGTTTGTAGTCAAGTGCCTTAGGCACTACACTACTACCCACCAGCCACTCCCTGGAAGGAAGGTTGGGCAACCTACTACCGTAGTGATACTGCCTTGGAAACACAAGGAGGGGTCACTATGAGTCGGGTCCAACTCAACAGCACATAACAACAACAACAAAAACATTATTATATGTGATTACCTTGGATCTTTCAGATTTTAATTCTGGTTTCTCTACTTAGTAGTTATCTTGGACAAATTATTTAACCTTTCTGGGTCTCAGTTTCCTCAACTGTATAATGGGGATAATAATAACTACCTTGTAGAGTCCTTTTTAGGATCAAGTGATAGGAGAAGGCTAGAGTATAGTAAGCACAATATAAGTTACCTATTATTATTATGCTTAGCCTTCTTTAAGAGGAACAATGAAAATTACGAAATAGGTTTTTCTTCAAATTCTATGTTCATTATTTTGATTAAGAAATTAGTTTCATTTATAGTTATGGTTCTTTAATTATACATAGGTCCATGATGTGCAAGTATTATCCAAAACCCTTTCTTTCATTGTCTGTTTTTGCTTATTTCTTTACTCAGTTGAAATACTCCCAAGGTGGAAAAAAGAAAAGAGCTATTCCAAAATCTTCCAAGACGATCTTAGGGCTTGAACATTTGTGAAACTGTATGATGCCATAGAGCACTGAATTAGGAGTTGGAAAACATGGATAAAAATTGTACTTTGCGATCATTAATCATGCTTCCAGATCTGTAAAATTAGGAAAACGATTATCTGTGAACTTTCTACCTCCTAGGGCTGAGAAGAGAATGGAAAATTTCTGCTAATTCTAGCAGAAACAGGTTGACCTCTGTTTTGACTAGAATCATAGGACATTTAACCTGTAATAATGATTTGCAATTGCAAATTTCATAGGGAAATAAGAGGTCAGAATTTATTGTCAGAAATGCCTGAACCTTAATTCCATTTTTTAAAGAAGGCTTTTAGCTCTAGGCAACTAATACCTTTTTTCATTTGTCCAGATAAGTTTCATTTTTACAGTATTCGATCCCTGTCAAGAGCTCACTTAACATTAGAATCTTTTTCATTTTTTAGGCTTGTTTGCAAATTGATCCTGCAGAGAGGCTATCTTCTACTGACCTTTTGAATCATGAGTATTTTACTAGAGATGGATTTATTGAAAAGTAAGCATTTTGAGTTCATGTGGACTTTTTAGCATTTATATTAGAAAATTTTACTAGCATGAGAATTACTGCATAGGTTAATGTAACACAACAGAAAAAATCATTTTCATAAGAACTTACTGGGTTTCATTATCAGGTATTGACTAGGCATACAAACCTACAAGTGTATGTATGAAGATTCTAATAATAAAAGCAATTGCATCTAGCCTTTATAACTTTTTTTTTTTTTTT
>NW_006921699.1:5760651-5768970 GCF_000298275.1 Orycteropus afer afer | reverse complement strand
GTGTCTCCTTTTTTGGTATTTTCACGCAAATTCTTCTGCTAGTTGGGGTTTAGTCCACTTTTGTATCCTTCCCCTCAAGGCTCAGGGGTCCAAGATTATCTTCTGTGTCTTTGTTAATTGGTTTCCCTTTTCTTTGTTGAAGAGCGTCTGTGCAGTCTTTGTGCCTAGTTCGCCATCTTTTTACATATACTTTCAATGGTCATCTTAAACCAGATAATGAGAACATAAACAATCAGTACTTCCTGGCTTTATTTCCATTTGGATCTCTGACTCTGAATAGTCGGGTTTTCCTCTGAGACTTGTAGATTTTCTGATTTGTAAATTCCAGTAGAAATTCAGTAAATTTCACTAGATCAGAGACTCCATCTCTAGTCAGTTTGTCATACTGTGGTGGCTTGGCATTGCTGTGATGCTATGTTACCAATATTTCAAATACTTGCAGGGTCACCTATGGTGTACAGGTTTCAGAGGAGTTTCCAGACTGAGACAGACTAGGAAGAAGGACCTGATGATCTACTTCTGAAAAAATTGGCCAGTGTGGTAGTTAAGGTTGTGTGTCAGCATGGCTGGGCCTGGTGTTGAGTGGCTGGGCAAGTGGATGTAGTGATTCCCTATGATGAGACTGGTCATCAGCTCCATGCTGGAATCTGCTGTGAGCAGCCTTAGGGATATGGTCTGCTTCCAGTATATAAGAAGCAGCTTTGAGAAAGGTCTCTGAGCTTTTTAGCACATCTGGATCCTACATTTGGCCAAGTCTTCATTTCAGTGGCCTACCATGTGGCTTGATAACATTAAGACTGTGCCATATTACTTGTCCTTGGGTTTGTCAACATCAGCAGCCAGCAGCTGCCTGAGTCAAGAGATGCTTTCAGCTCCAGAGGACCAGGAGCAAGAGGCAGAACTGAAGCCCAAGGTCAAGGAGTCTTCACCCAGCCCCTAGAGCTGGCACTTTACCCTCTGATTTCTAGCCTCCTAAATTGTAAGAGAATAAATTCCTGTTTGTTAAAGTCATCCTTTTGTGGTATTTTTGTTAGAGCAGCACTGAAGAACCAAAATGGCCAGTGAAAACCTTATGAATAGCAATAGAACATTGTCTGATATAGTACTAGAAGATGAGCCCCTAAGATAGGAAGGCATCCAAAATGCATCTGCCTCTTCAAAGTAGAGTTGACTTTAATGATGTGGATAGATTAAAGCTTTCGAGGCCATCATTTGCTGATGTGGCACAACTCAAAACAAGAAGAAAGAGCTGTAAACACCCATTAATAGTTGGCATATGGGATGTACAAAATAAAAGTCTAGGAAAATTGAAAGTTGTCAAAAATAAAATGGAATGCACATCAATGTCCATGGAAGTAACAGTCAAGAAATCAAACAATGTATTAAATTGAGCAAATCTACTGAAAAATACCTCTTTAAAGTGCTAAAAAGGAAAGATGTCACTTTGAGGACAAAGATGTGCCTGATCCAAGCCATGGTATTTCCAGTCACCTCATATGCATCTGAAAGCTGGAGAATGAATAAGGAAGACTGAAGAAAAATTGATGCCTTTGGATTATGGTGTTGATTAAAAATACAGAATATGCCATGGACTGGCAGAAGAACAGTCTTGTTCTTCTGTCTTGGAAGAAGTACAGCCAGAATGCTCCTTAAAAGTGAGGATGGCAAGACTTCATCTTGTATATTTTGGACATGATACCAGAAGAGTTCAGTCCTTGGAGAAAGACATCATTCTTGGTAAAGTAGAGGGTCAGTGAGAAAGAGAAGTATCTTCAACGAGATGGATTCACACAGTGGCTGTAACAGTGGGCTCAAACATAGCAATGATTGTGAGGAGGACACATGACCGGGCAGTGTTTTGTTCTGTTGTACATAGGGTTGCTATGAGTTGAAACCGATTTGATGGTATTTAACAACAACAACAACAAAGACTGTAATTAGCACTCACTTCCCAAATGATTTTTTTCATTTTTTATCTAATCTTTGTTGTAGTGCCTGTTATCTTATCCTCCCCACCAGATTGGAAGTTCTATGTCTCTTACAGCCCTTCTGTGTCTCACACTGCCTACTCAGCATATAGTATACACTGATAATCTAGATTCACTAATCAGTCATGTTTCTAAAAAACACTTTCCTATATGAGCTTTGAAAGAAACAGGAAGTTTTTAATTAATTGTATAATCATTCAGTTGGCCATCAGGCGTGAGGTTAGAAAGATAAACATCAATTAAAAATATGATGGCATTAAGGCCAAGTATGGAAAAGTCCAGGCAATGCCACTGCAGATAGATAAAAGTAGAAAAAAGGGAAATAAAAGAGAAGTGTAGAGAGTAACTAGAACTTTCAGATATTTAGGAATGTTACTCTAAAACAAAAAATAAGAAAATATATTGAAAGTGCCATTGATGAAAAGTGCCAGTGATGAAGTTATAAAGTTGCTCTATATCAATTCTACAAAGACTAAATTGACTTCTCTTAGGTATTTAGATACTAGGTTTTGACTATTATGGAGCAAAAGTATTTCAAGTTCAAATTATAGGACCCTCAGAAAATGTTTGGAGAAAGGTCTTTTCCTTTGATAAGATGCCTTTTCCTTTTGTGGACCTCCTGCAGGACAAGAGAACTTTGGCAGAAGTGTTTTCATTTGTCTCATTCAGCCAGCTAACTGCACTGGTTCTTTCTTTACCTCTTAACACTCACTGTTACTAAGCATGTTCTCTGTACAATACTGGCAGTAGTTGCCTTTTGAATTTTGAATCATGTGAATTTAGTTTCTATTCAAATATAAGAATGAAAACAAAAACAAAAAACCTCTCTTCAATATTGATGTATTCTGTTGCACTTTGTATGAAAATATTTCTCTAGAGTAAGATTTCAAAGACTTAAAAGTTCGTATTTTAAGTCTTGTTAATTTAAAGAAGGACAAAATTGAGTATTTCTTGAAATGGATGACATTAATCAAAATTAAAAGTGATATTTTTATTGAGTAAAGTTCACATTACAAAAGAAATCTCATTCACATAAGTCTATTTTGTAAAAGTTTCATATAGTGAATTTCCACAGTAAAATTTTTGAAAGATGTATTTTTACCAGCAAGCAATTTGGGTTAGGTAAATGTGACATCTAAGGTGCTGTTGTGGTACAGTGGTTAAGTCCTTGGCTGCTAACCAAAAGCTCAGGGCTTGAACCCATCAATCAGCCCCTCTGTGAGAGAAGGATGTGACAATATGTTTCTGTAAAGATTTACACTCTTTCCTATAGGGTCACTGTGATTCGGAATTGACTGAGAGGCAGTGGGGGATTATTAAGTGAGTATTGGCACATATTATGTGGTGATTTATTTATGCTGAAACTAAAATGTAAATTAATTGATCAAATGCTTCATTAATGATAAACGTAGCATAATGGCTAAAAGCACTTGACTGCTAACCAGAAGGCTGGCGGTTCAAACCCACCAGCCACTCCTCGGAAGGAAGGTTGGGCAATCCTACTTCCGTAGTGATACTGCCTCGGAAACCCAAGGAGGGGTCGCTATGAGTCGGGGCCAACTCGACGGCAAACAACAACAACAACAACATGTAAATAAAAGGGTTATTATTGGCTGATATTTTTATTTTATCAGATTCATACCAGAACTGAGAGCTAAGTTACTACAAGAAGCAAAACTCAATTCATTCATAAAGCCAAAAGAGAATTCTAAAGAAAATGAACTAATAAAAGATGAAAGAAAAACAATTTATAATAATACACTGCTCAGAAAGGTAAGAACTTTGGTTTTCTTTTTAATCCACATAGTTAGCATACTATTTACAAAAATGATTTATTTTCATGACTTAGATTTTGGATGTCTCTATTCTAGGAAATAGAAAAAGAGAAAAAGCCCAAGGAGATCAAAGTTAGAGTTATCAAAGTCAAAGGAGGAAAAGGAGATAACGCAGAACCAAAAAAGATAGACTACGAAAGTGGACGTTGTCAACAGGATGCAATTGAACATGCTCATGATACAAAGCCAGTAATTATTGAATCACCAAACTCTGTTAACCCCAGCATTAGCTCTAATGACATGAAAGAAGAGCCACATACTGGAGGTTGTATGACAATGCCACCTATCAATCTAAGTAGCAGTCATTTCATAGCAGCAAATCCCAATCCAAATCTCACCCACTCCAATCCAAGGTGAGCTGTAACGGGGAGAAAAGGTGGTTTGAAATGGACCTAAGTAAGGCAATGTTCCATATAATGGTATTTCAAAGAATCAAGTTCATAGTGTGTATGTATAAATTGAACTTGAAGGCACATTGAAAGTGTAATTGTGAAAAGGGCCATTTATCAGGTGGTTCTTATGAGTGCCATAAAAACAGCCAACTTTTCCTGGCTATATACATGTTTAATTTTTGCTAATGCTTGTTGGAAAAGCCTCTCTCTCTCTCTCTCTCTCTTTCTTTTCTTTTCTTTTTTTAAAAAAAGACCCTAAGAGAAGTTTCTTCTTCTTCAATGAGGGAAAAGGTAATAGGACCTAAATTGTGTTACTGATGTGCCTTGGGATGACAAAATAAGCTTTACTTCTGTATCACAGACAATTCTTTAAATGGAGAAAGGAAAGTTGAAAATAATCTTTCACAGTCAAATAACTTTCCAAGGTCAAATATTGAGAGAAACAGCATATTGGTCAAGTTTTTCATTTCACAGCTGATACAGATTGAGAGACTGGTACCATGAATCTGGTTCATCAATACAGTGTGGCGAGTGGTGAGGGTCTGACTATGAATGCTTCGGGGCCAATTCTAAATGTAGGGACACTGTTGTGAATCTGTTCATGGGTGGTGCAAAGGATGAAACATTAGACTACTAACCAAAAGATTGGCAGTTTGAGTCCATCCAGAGGTGCCTCTTAAAAAAAAAAGCCTGGCTGTATGCTTCTAAAAACGAGCCACTGAAAACCATATAGAGCACAGTTCTACTCTGACACACATGAAGTTACCATGAGTCTCAACACGATGGTAACTTTATTTATTTATTGTTTACTGTGAATCTGCTTTGGTGGTTCAGTGGTAGAATTCTCACTTTCTATATGGGATATTTGGGTTCAGTTCCCAGTGCATCTCATGTGCAGCTACCACTTGTCTTTCAGGAAAGGCTTGGGGTTGCTACAATGCTGACCAGTTTCCACTGGAGCTTCCAGACTCAGACAAACCAGGAAGAAAAGCATGATTATATATATATATATATAGAGAGAGAGAGAGAGAGAGAGAGAGAGAGTTTAAAATTGTGATTTGCTAGTGACCTACTTCTGAAAGTCAGTCAGTGAAAACCTTATGAATCACAGTGGTCTAGTCTGCAGCCAATCATAGGGATGGTGCAGGACCAGGCAGCTTTTTGTTCATTTGTTCATGGGGTTGCCGTGAGTCAGGGTTGTTCAGTATACCTAAACAACATCTAGGCAATGGATGTGGTCTTTAGGTTAATTAGTCCAAGCAGATCCCAGTAGACTGGTTTGGGTTGTATGTTGTGAAGCTTAGTGGGCAAGAGGTGGGCAAGTGGACATGTCTGTGTCAGTCCAGTGGTACTCTTCACAGTCTATTGGGCAAGTTATATCTAATAGCAGGCTAAAGATAGCAAAGAGTCCAATTATTTTTTAGGTGACCACAAAACCACGGTTCTGGTAATGTTGGTTATAAGCCAGTCTTGGGTAGCAAGCTCAGAAATTTAGAAACCTACAGAGGAGACAAAGGAGCTATGCTGGTGTGGTGCTTAAGGCATTTGGCTGCTAACAAAAAGGTCAGTGGTTCAAACCCTCTAACTGCTCTGTGGAAGAAAGATGAGGCAGTATGCTTCACTAAAGATTTATAGACTTGGAAACCCACTGGGGGTTGCTATGAGTTGGAATTAACTTGATGGCAGTGAGTTTGGTTTGATTTGGTTATAGACAAGACCAAGTAGGTCAACAGACCCTAGAGCATGATTTTCACCACTGTTGCTAACCATAAGTTAGCTGCTGTCTGCCCTCTTATCACCTCTCTAGTTAAAGCAATTGGTGCTTAAGGACTGACAATTGCATTTTGGCACTCAGTGTCCAAACAGTTGCCTTCCATGGTCTAACTTGTTCAAGATGGAAGCTGAAACAAAGGCACTTCTGAGGAATTCTAATAACTTCTCATTTGTTTTAAAATAATAGGTTAACTGAAAAAGCAAAAAAGAAACGCACCTCTTCACAGTCTATTGGACACGTTATGTCTAATAGCAGGCAAGAGGATACAGGTCCCATTCAAGTAAGACAAGAAGCTAGTCATTAAAATATAGCCTCTTTCAACACCCCCCCCCCCTTTGCTTTTCTCTAGCTTTGAGGCTCCAACTTCTTAAAAAATCTGCTTTTGACAAATGATATTTCTACATATATATTTACATGTGTTGCAAATAAATCGATGAATATAGTAGATTGTTCTAGTTACCTAGTGCCGCTCTGACAAGAATATACCACAAAATGGATGGCCTTAACAAACAGGAATTTATTTTTATAATTTGGAGGCTTTAAGTCCAAGTTCAAAGTGCCAGGCTCTAGGGGCTGGGTGAAAGCCCCTCAGCCTTAGGGTCAAGCTCTGCCTCCTGCTCCCAGCTCACTGAAGCTGGAGGGTTTTCTTCACTCACCAACAGCTGCTGGCTGCTGAGGCTGAGAAGCCCCAAGGTTGACAAGTCAAAAAGGCACAGTCCCGATGTTACCAAACCACACGGCAGGCCATTAACTTAAGTCCACTGTAAGTCCCAAGGTTGGCAGAGCATAGCAGGCTGCTGCTCAACGACACAGCTACATGCAGGGTCCAAGTGTGCCATAGGGTAGAGACCATTCCCAAAGACTTCTCCTTATATACAGGAAGCAGAACATATACCCAAAGGCAGTTACCCAACTGCTTGTGGTAGATCCCACCATGGAGTTGATTGCCAGTCTCCTCATGGGGATTAACTACCACCAGCTGCCCAGCCACTCAGCCAGGCCCAGCAAAGTTGACACACAAACCGAACTACCACGTAGATCATACAGGGGGCAAAGTTATGAAGACTTCTTGGCCATAACCAAATACCTTGTGGGAATGAGTTTCTGGGCATGAGGACTCAGAACCATAGTCTTGGGGGACATCAAGGTCAATTGTATAACATGGTCCACAAAGACAATATTCTACATCCTACTTTGTTGAGTAGTGATAGGGGTCTTAAAAGCCTGTGAGTGGCCATCTAAGATGCAGCTGTTAGTCTTTCCCATCCGGAGCAAAGAAGAGTGAAGAAAATCAAAGACACATGGAAACAGTTAGTCCAAAGGACTAATGGACCATGAGAACCCCATCCTCCATGACTTTAAGACCAGAAGAACTAGATGGTGCCTGGCTACCACTGTTGACTGCTCTAAAAGGGATAGCAATAGGAGATCCTGCATAGAGTGGGAGAAAAAAGTGAAACAAAACTCAAAATCATAAAAAGACCAGCTGATAGAGACTGGGGGAACCCCTGAGATTATGGCCTTTAGACACCCATCAAGCCTGGAACTGAACTTACCTCATGACTCATCTTTCAGCCAAATGATAGATAGGCCAATAGGGTGAACAGTAACACCAGGGAGGTATGCACTCATTATTAGAACAGTCCACCATATGAAATCAAAAGAGCACCTATCTGCCCAAAAATGAAGCTCAAAAGGCAGGAAGGAAGTGGGAGGACGGACAAATGGAAACAGTAAACACAGGGAGGAAGTGGGAAGAGTGCTGTTACATTGTGGGGATTGCAATCAGTGTAACAAAGCAAAATGTGTATGAATTGTTGAATGGAGAACAAATTTGCTATGTAAACTTTCACCCAAATCACAATAAAAAGTTAAAAAAAAATCCGCTTTTAATTTCTGTTTTACGTATCTAGTGCTGCTATAACAGAAATACTGCAAATGGATGGTTTAACAAACAGAAATGTATTTTCTCATAGTTTAGGAGGCTAGAAGTCTGAATTCAGACTATTGGCCGTAAGGTAAGGCTTTCTTTCTTTGTCATCTCTGGAGGAAGGTCCTAATCTCTTCAGTTTCTGCATCCTGGTTCCTTGGATAGCTCCATGTATCTTGACATCTGTGTTACCCCATCTCTGCTTCTTTCACTTGCTTAGTCTCCTTTATATCCTTTATATCTCAAAAGTAATAGATTAAAGACATATTCTACACTAATTCTGAAAGCTTTCAAGACCTTCATTTGCTGATGTGCCACCACTCAAATTGAAGAGAAACAGCCGCAGACATCCATTAATCATCGGAACATGGAATGTACGAAGTATGAATCTAGGAAAATT